>NC_134714.1:61792424-62095454 GCF_049634645.1 Pelodiscus sinensis
CCTTCCCTTCACCCCCCCCTTCTTCCTGTGCGTCACGACTCGGCGCTCTCTAGTGTCCGTCGCGAACTCTGGCGGTTCTTTTCCCCGCTTTCCCCTCTGTTGCCTTGATTTCCCCTTGAACTGTATAAGCGTCCCTTTCTGTCTCTGCAGTCCTTTGCTCCTCCTCCCCGTTATGTGCCTGTCCTCGTGTCCTTCGTCTCTTGTAGTTGTCTTGCACTGTTCCTCCGCTCCTTTCTTCCTATGCTTCCTCCAATGGGCGTTACTCTGCCTAGCCTGCTTTTGCCCTCCTCCCCCTCTGTTGCCTCCAGGGCATGTTGTTCCCTGTATCCGCCCTTTTCTCCCTTGGCCAACTCCTGGCCCTCCTGTGCTTCGTCCAGTCTACCTGCCTCTCCTCCCTTTCACGCTTGGCTCTCTCTAGTGTCCGTTAAAAACTCTGGCAACTCTTTTCCCCACTTTCCCCTCTGTGGCCTTGATTTCCCCTTGAACTGTATAAGCGTCCCCTTCTGTCTGCTCAGTTTTTGCCCCTCCTCCCCGTTATGTAGGAAAGCTGCCTGTTTCCTCTACTGGTGCCCCTAAAGCCTCTTAGTCAGTATAGCCACCCCTTTCTCCCTCTCCTGCCCTCATGATCCATTAGGCCTGTAACCCCCCTTTTTTCTACTTTGCTTTGAGCCATACTTAGACTTGGTGAGGTGTAACGTAAGGTCCCCTGTCTCCACTTGTTCTCCCTCTCCCTCCCGCTCTCCCTCTCCCTTTAGTTGGTGTAGCGTGGTATAGTCGTCCTTTGTCCCCCTTCACTCTCTGCTGCCCCTCTGCCCTTTTTGCAATATAGCTGCCCCCTTTTTGCCCCTGTGCCCGTTATGAAATATGGGCCCTCCTTTTCCCTCTTTTCTCGCTTAAGAATCTGTTGCCTGTTACTCAGCCTAACCTCCCTCGCTGCCCTTTGATCCTCTGCGTGCCCTAGTCGGTGTTCTAATGTAGTTTAGCGGCCTGTCCGCCTCCTCAGTCTGCCGCCCCTACTGCCCGTTGACTCTGAGGAGGGGACAGGGCAGCTGTACTGCATATCGCCCACTACAGCATGGAGAGGGTGAAAGGGAGGAGGAGGAGGAGGAGGAGGAGGGAGGGGTCTCTGTGCCCAGGGGACACTAGAAGCAGGTGGGAGGGGGAGTCTTCTCCCTCTTGAATTCTCTGCTGCCTCTATTGTCCATTAGATAGCATAAGTGACCCCTTGCCTTTTCCAACCAGTGCCGCCCCCTACTGGCCGCTGTGCCGCATGGCCTTCTGCCCCCCCCCCCCCCTCCTTCTGCTAGCGCCCATTGTGGGGGAATGATGCCCGTTCCCCTTTCAGTTTTCTGCCCTGAGTGGTGCCTCTTAGGCATTAGAACGGCTTCTTTCCCCTCCTCCCTCTGCTAGCTCTAATGCTCGTTGGCTCTGAGGAGGGGAAAAGGCAGATGTACTGCCTAACAGCCAGAATGCCCTGGAGAGGGACTTAGGCGGTGGGCGATGGAGCTTAGTGGGCACTGGGAGCAGCAGCGTACTGTGGGAGACTTTCCCCTTCTTAACTCTCTGCTGCCCCTAGTGTCCATTGGGGAGTGTAAGTGACCCGTCCCTTCTCCAGCGGTGCCCCACCTAGTGGCCAGAGTGAGGTAAACCCTTCCTCTCCCCCCCACCCCCGCCCCAGCCTCTTTAGTGTCCATTATGCAGGGTAGGCCTCCCTTTTGCACTTCTCTGCCCTCAGTGGTACCTCTTAGGCATTAGAAACAGAACTTCTCACGTAGGGCTGCCCCAAGTGCCCCCTTAAGGCAGCATAAAGGTCCCTATAGACCCTCCTTGCCCTTCCCTTCACCCCCCCCTTTCTTCCTGTGCGTCACGACTCGGCGCTCTCTAGTGTCCGTCGCGAACTCTGGCGGTTCTTTTCCCCGCTTTCCCCTCTGTTGCCTTGATTTCCCCTTGAACTGTATAAGCGTCCCTTTCTGTCTCTGCAGTCCTTTGCTCCTCCTCCCCGTTATGTGCCTGTCCTCGTGTCCTTCGTCTCTTGTAGTTGTCTTGCACTGTCCCTCCGCTCCTTTCTTCCTATGCTTCCTCCAATGGGCGTTACTCTGCCTAGCCTGCTTTTGCCCTCCTCCCCCTCTGTTGCCTCCAGGGCATGTTGTTCCCTGTATCCGCCCTTTTCTCCCTTGGCCAACTCCTGGCCCTCCTGTGCTTCGTCCAGTCTACCTGCCTCTCCTCCCTTTCACGCTTGGCTCTCTCTAGTGTCCGTTAAAAACTCTGGCAACTCTTTTCCCCACTTTCCCCTCTGTGGCCTTGATTTCCCCTTGAACTGTATAAGCGTCCCCTTCTGTCTGCTCAGTTTTTGCCCCTCCTCCCCGTTATGTAGGAAAGCTGCCTGTTTCCTCTACTGGTGCCCCTAAAGCCTCTTAGTCAGTATAGCCACCCCTTTCTCCCTCTCCTGCCCTCATGATCCATTAGGCCTGTAACCCCCCTTTTTTCTACTTTGCTTTGAGCCATACTTAGACTTGGTGAGGTGTAACGTAAGGTCCCCTGTCTCCACTTGTTCTCCCTCTCCCTCCCGCTCTCCCTCTCCCTTTAGTTGGTGTAGCGTGGTATAGTCGTCCTTTGTCCCCCTTCACTCTCTGCTGCCCCTCTGCCCTTTTTGCAATATAGCTGCCCCCTTTTTGCCCCTGTGCCCGTTATGAAATATGGGCCCTCCTTTTCCCTCTTTTCTCGCTTAAGAATCTGTTGCCTGTTACTCAGCCTAACCTCCCTCGCTGCCCTTTGATCCTCTGCGTGCCCTAGTCGGTGTTCTAATGTAGTTTAGCGGCCTGTCCGCCTCCTCAGTCTGCCGCCCCTACTGCCCGTTGACTCTGAGGAGGGGACAGGGCAGCTGTACTGCATATCGCCCACTACAGCATGGAGAGGGTGAAAGGGAGGAGGAGGAGGAGGAGGGAGGGGTCTCTGTGCCCAGGGGACACTAGAAGCAGGTGGGAGGGGGAGTCTTCTCCCTCTTGAATTCTCTGCTGCCTCTATTGTCCATTAGATAGCATAAGTGACCCCTTGCCTTTTCCAACCAGTGCCGCCCCCTACTGGCCGCTGTGCCGCATGGCCTTCTGCCCCCCCCCCCTCCTTCTGCTAGCGCCCATTGTGGGGGAATGATGCCCGTTCCCCTTTCAGTTTTCTGCCCTGAGTGGTGCCTCTTAGGCATTAGAACGGCTTCTTTCCCCTCCTCCCTCTGCTAGCTCTAATGCTCGTTGGCTCTGAGGAGGGGAAAAGGCAGATGTACTGCCTAACAGCCAGAATGCCCTGGAGAGGGACTTAGGCGGTGGGCGATGGAGCTTAGTGGGCACTGGGAGCAGCAGCGTACTGTGGGAGACTTTCCCCTTCTTAACTCTCTGCTGCCCCTAGTGTCCATTGGGGAGTGTAAGTGACCCGTCCCTTCTCCAGCGGTGCCCCACCTAGTGGCCAGAGTGAGGTAAACCCTTCCTCTCCCCCCAAATCCCTGCCCCAGCCTCTTTAGTGTCCATTATGCAGGGTAGGCCTCCCTTTTGCACTTCTCTGCCCTCAGTGGTACCTCTTAGGCATTAGAAACAGAACTTCTCACGTAGGGCTGCCCCAAGTGCCCCCTTAAGGCAGCATAAAGGTCCCTATAGACTCTCCTTGCCCTTCCCTTCACCCCCCCCTTCTTCCTGTGCGTCACGACTCGGCGCTCTCTAGTGTCCGTCGCGAACTCTGGCGGTTCTTTTCCCCGCTTTCCCCTCTGTTGCCTTGATTTCCCCTTGAACTGTATAAGCGTCCCTTTCTGTCTCTGCAGTCCTTTGCTCCTCCTCCCCGTTATGTGCCTGTCCTCGTGTCCTTCGTCTCTTGTAGTTGTCTTGCACTGTTCCTCCGCTCCTTTCTTCCTATGCTTCCTCCAATGGGCGTTACTCTGCCTAGCCTGCTTTTGCCCTCCTCCCCCTCTGTTGCCTCCAGGGCATGTTGTTCCCTGTATCCGCCCTTTTCTCCCTTGGCCAACTCCTGGCCCTCCTGTGCTTCGTCCAGTCTACCTGCCTCTCCTCCCTTTCACGCTTGGCTCTCTCTAGTGTCCGTTAAAAACTCTGGCAACTCTTTTCCCCACTTTCCCCTCTGTGGCCTTGATTTCCCCTTGAACTGTATAAGCGTCCCCTTCTGTCTGCTCAGTTTTTGCCCCTCCTCCCCGTTATGTAGGAAAGCTGCCTGTTTCCTCTACTGGTGCCCCTAAAGCCTCTTAGTCAGTATAGCCACCCCTTTCTCCCTCTCCTGCCCTCATGATCCATTAGGCCTGTAACCCCCCTTTTTTCTACTTTGCTTTGAGCCATACTTAGACTTGGTGAGGTGTAACGTAAGGTCCCCTGTCTCCACTTGTTCTCCCTCTCCCTCCCGCTCTCCCTCTCCCTTTAGTTGGTGTAGCGTGGTATAGTCGTCCTTTGTCCCCCTTCACTCTCTGCAATATAGCTGCCCCCTTTTTGCCCCTGTGCCCGTTATGAAATATGGGCCCTCCTTTTCCCTCTTTTCTCGCTTAAGAATCTGTTGCCTGTTACTCAGCCTAACCTCCCTCGCTGCCCTTTGATCCTCTGCGTGCCCTAGTCGGTGTTCTAATGTAGTTTAGCGGCCTGTCCGCCTCCTCAGTCTGCCGCCCCTACTGCCCGTTGACTCTGAGGAGGGGACAGGGCAGCTGTACTGCATATCGCCCACTACAGCATGGAGAGGGTGAAAGGGAGGAGGAGGAGGAGGAGGGAGGGGTCTCTGTGCCCAGGGGACACTAGAAGCAGGTGGGAGGGGGAGTCTTCTCCCTCTTGAATTCTCTGCTGCCTCTAGTGTCCATTAGATAGCATAAGTGACCCCTTGCCTTTTCCAACCAGTGCCGCCCCCTACTGGCCGCTGTGCCGCATGGCCTTCTGCCCCCCCCCCTCCTTCTGCTAGCGCCCATTGTGGGGGAATGACGCCCGTTCCCCTTTCAGTTTTCTGCCCTGAGTGGTGCCTCTTAGGCATTAGAACGGCTTCTTTCCCCTCCTCCCTCTGCTAGCTCTAATGCTCGTTGGCTCTGAGGAGGGGAAAAGGCAGATGTACTGCCTAACAGCCAGAATGCCCTGGAGAGGGACTTAGGCGGTGGGCGATGGAGCTTAGTGGGCACTGGGAGCAGCAGCGTACTGTGGGAGACTTTCCCCTTCTTAACTCTCTGCTGCCCCTAGTGTCCATTGGGGAGTGTAAGTGACCCGTCCCTTCTCCAGCGGTGCCCCACCTAGTGGCCAGAGTGAGGTAAACCCTTCCTCTCCCCCCCACCCCCGCCCCAGCCTCTTTAGTGTCCATTATGCAGGGTAGGCCTCCCTTTTGCACTTCTCTGCCCTCAGTGGTACCTCTTAGGCATTAGAAACAGAACTTCTCACGTAGGGCTGCCCCAAGTGCCCCCTTAAGGCAGCATAAAGGTCCCTATAGACCCTCCTTGCCCTTCCCTTCACCCCCCCCTTTCTTCCTGTGCGTCACGACTCGGCGCTCTCTAGTGTCCGTCTCGAACTCTGGCGGTTCTTTTCCCCGCTTTCCCCTCTGTTGCCTTGATTTCCCCTTGAACTGTATAAGCGTCCCTTTCTGTCTCTGCAGTCCTTTGCTCCTCCTCCCCGTTATGTGCCTGTCCTCGTGTCCTTCGTCTCTTGTAGGTGTCTCTCCCTGCCTCTCCGCTCCTTTCTTCCTATGCTTCCTCCAATGCCCCCGTTGTCCCCAAGTGTCCTCCAAGTCACCATAAATCTCTGTAGTAATCCTCTCCTGTCTCCGGTACCTTTTTCGAAGCGTAAACATCCTTTTCCCCCTTTCCTCTCTCTTGCCCCTAGTGTCCATGGAACATATACTCCCTCCTTCCTCATTTTCTTCCTCACAGTGCAGTTTAGGCATCCTTTCCCCTCCTGAGTCAGCTACTTCTAGTGCCCATTGTGTGGATTCGCAGTACTTTTACCGTCTGCTGGCTCTTCCTCTCCTTCTCGCTGTCTGCATATCCCTAGTGCATGTTTTGCAGCCTAGCCTTCTCCGCTTTACACTGTGCCTGTCCTCATATATCCTTCTTTCCATGTAGCTGTCTCTCCCTGTCTCTCCGCCCCCTTTCTTCCTTTGCTTTCTCCAGTGGGCATTATTCCGCACAGCCTACTTTTCAGCTCCTCGCCCTCTGTTGCCTCAGTGGACTTTGTTCAGTGTAGCCGCCATTTTCTCCCTTTGCCATTAGGCAGTGTTAGCGAAACCTCCCCTTCTCAAACAGTGCTGTCCCCTGCTGGCCATTGTGAAGCATGACCTTCCTTCTGCCCTGTCCTCCCTCTAGTGTCCATTATGCGGGAATAGCCGACCCTTTCCCTTTCCTGCCCTCAGAGGTGCCTTTCATGCAATAGAAGTGCCTTTTCCCCCTCTTTCACTTTCCACTGCTCCTAGTGCCCATCAGGGCAGCATAATTGGTTCTTGTGATCCTCTCGTGCCCCTGCTACCTCTTACAAAATGTAGATGTCTCTTTCCCCCTTGCCTGTCTGTTGCTCCTTGTGTCCATTGTGCTTGTAGTCCCTTCTTTCTGCATAGGTGCTCATTTCTAGATTTTCAGCCAGTTTTCTTCTTCTCCGGGCTTCCTGCAGTTTCTTAAGATGGAACGTGATTCCCAGAACTTAAGGCGATAATGGAATTGGCGCATAATCACTGTGGACAACAGCAGAAGAATTGTGGTAAGGCTTCCCTTATCCTTCCTCACTCTTCCTGCCATTTGTGCCCATTTGATGCCCCTTCCACTCTATGGCATTTGCTACCTATAGTGTCTGTAATAGGATGTTGCCACCCTTTCCCTCTTCCTCTCTTGTCCCTTTATTCAGGCATGCAGTGTAGCTTCTCCTTTCCCATTTTCCCTTTTTGCTGGCTCTCATACCCTTCCACTGCGTAACTGCCGCTTACTCCTTTTAACCACCCTCTGCTGCTCCTGCCATCCCTTTCCCCATGTTCCCACTTTATTCCCTCTATAGCACGTAGCACCCATTATTCGGTATGTCTCTTCCTTCCCCCATTCCTTACTCTTAGTGCTCATTTTGCAGTATTGCTGTATTTTCCCTTTTTCCGTCTCTATTTACACTTATTGCATGTGAAGCAGTTTAGCCACCGCTCTCCCCCTTGATTGTTTGCTAACCTTGATGCCTTTCATAAAATATGGCAGCCACGTTTCCCCTCCGCCTCCTTTCTCCCTCTGTATTATAGATTGCGTCCTTTTCCCCCTTTGCTCTCTCCTTTCCCTCAGGCCTTTCCTGAATTACTTAGATTCCCCCCTATGCCTTCGATTTCTCTGGTGCCTATTATACAGGTCAGGGATTTTGTTCCTCTCTGCGCATTCTTCTGCCCGTATTGCCCATTATGCTCCATAACCTCTCCTCTCCACACTTGCCTCCTCTCCTGCCACATCCGTCCTTGATCCTCAGCTCTCTAGTCTTTCTGAGATGATATAAGCACCCCAGTAGCCTTGTTGCTCTCAGCTTCACTCTAGTGGCCCTAGTGAAGCATAGCCTCTCTTCTCCTCCTACTGTCCATTAGGGAAAATGGACGCCCTTTTCTCTTACACATGGTGTTCTCCACAAAATGTCAATAAAGTGCTAGACATGCTCTGTTGCTGCTTTCACTCTCCATGGCCCATAGGGCCCCCCAGGTCAGCATAAACCCATTATAACCTTTGGAGCCTGGCGACGTCTTACGCGGCTTTACTGCCGCCTTCCCCCTCTCTCTGCTTCCCCTTAGGCCCTTCGTACATTATATAAGTGTTTTTCTCTTTCTTTCTCTCTCTCTTCCCTACTCTATAGACCCCATTAGAAAGCCCAGCCACTCGGTTGCTCTTTCTTTGCCTGCTTCTGTATCTATTACCCGTTAGCCTCCATAGCCAACCCTTTCTTCCACTCCTCCCCCTACGACCTTTCCGGTCGTTAACCACCCCAGAGCTCCTTGATGTCCCTAATCCCTCCTCTACACCTTGCCTGCCCCTTAGGCAGCCTTGTTCCCTTTTCTCCCACCTCCCTCTCTGCTTCCCCGCAGGTCTTTGTGCAATTTACAGGTTGCCCCTATCTTTTTTGGTCTTTTCCCATTGTCTTTCTCTTTCTCCCCTCTGTCCCCTAGAGATGCTCCGTCGTGGCCACAGAGAAGTACGGCCTTCCCTCTTCCCCTCTTTTCCTATTGAGCTCCTCGTGCCCATTAGGCATAGTGGGCACCATTATTGGTCTATCCACAGCGCCTCTTAGGTGTTAGGAGTGCCCTGTCCCTGCTTTATCTCTCTGCTGCCCTAGCGCCCACCAGGGCCACTTAACCCCCTGGAATCCTCTTGTGCCCCTGGAGCCCCTGAGGCAGCCTTGGTGCCTTTTCCCCCTTGATCTCTCTCCTCCACCTCAGGATCTTGAGGCGTTGAGCATTTCATCTTCTCCGGCACCTAATGCCCAGCACATTGCTCGGCCTTTCTTTGCCACCCTCTGCCTCTGTTGCCTATTAGCCTGCATAGCCAGCACGTTTACCCCTTGACTCTTCTCTTCCCCTACGGCCTTTTAGGGCATTGACCTCGCCCGTGCTTCCTGTGTGTGAGGAGATTTAAGGATTCCTCTCAGCTTCCTGCGCTCTGCCACACCCTAGTGGCTACTGTGAAGAACAGCCTTCTTCTCTCTTCCCCTCTTTTCCTATTCTCCTCCTAGTGCCCATTAGGCAAAATGAAGGCCCTTTTGTCTTTGACATTGTGCTGTCCACAGTGCCACTTAGGTACTGGACATTGCCCGTCCCTGCTTTCGCTTTTTATAGCCCATGGCACCCCCAGAGCAGCAGAACACCCATTTTCACCCTCTTTGATTACGGCGGCCCCTTTGGCGGCGTTGCTGCCTTCTTTTCCCTCTCTCCCTCCTTTCCCTCACACTCCTTCTGCATTGCATAGCTGCCCCTCTCTACCTCTCCGCCACCACCTCTGGCCCCTGAGCTCTTTTTTTTAACCAGATTGGCCACTTCCTTTCCCTCTTCTCCCTCTGCTGGCCCTGTTCCCCGCTCTTCAGCATTGCCGCCCTGAGCTCCCCTTGGGCCTTCTGTCTCCTGTAATGGGCTTTACGCAGTATAGCTGCCCTTTCCCTTCCTCAGAGTCAACGGGCTGTAGGGGCCGCAGACTGAGAGGGGAAAAGGGTAGCTATAGTGCGCGACTCGCGGTACGGGAAAGAGAAGGCGCAGGAGGAGTTGCGGGGCAGCTCTGCTGCATAACGGGGATTAGAGGCAACAGAGGGTGATGAGGCCACAGGGGTGTCCATGTTCCCTAACGGCCACTACAAGCTGCGATATAGTCAGGGAGCCACGTTGCCCAAACCCTTTACCTGCTACAGGTGCCCCTATCTTTCCTTTTGTCTCTTCTCACTGTCTTTGTTTTCCTGTTCCGTCTCTCCTAGAGCCGCTCCCTAGTGGCCACTGAAGTAAAGCCTTCCCTCTTCCCTCTCTTCCTCTTGTGGTCCTCCTCCTGTCCTTCAGGCAAAGTAATCTCCGTTATTCGTCTGTCCACAGTACCCAGTATTTGGTAGAAATTCCACGTATCACCCCTTTCCTCCCACCTGTACACGTGGCTGCCCCTTAGGCACCAACCCACCTCCTTCTCTGCTCCCCTCACGCCTAGCTGTATTTTACAGGTGCCCCCCTGTCTTTCTGTCTGTCTCTTCTCACCGTCTTTCTTTTCTTGTTCTGTTTCTCCTAAAGCCGCACCCTAGTGGTCACTGTAGTAAAGCCTTCCGTCTTCCCCTCTCTTTCTAGTCTCGTCCTCCTCCTGTCCCTTAGGCAAAATAGGCTCCGTAATTGGTCTTTCCACAGTGCCCTGTATTTGGCAGAAACGCCATGTAACACCTCTCTTCTCCCTCCTGTACACTTGGTTGCCCCTCAGGCAGCAACCCACCTCCTTCTCTGCTTCCCCTCAGGCCTTTCTTTCTTTTCCTGTTCTCTGTCTCCACTTTAACCCTCTTTCACTCCGGCAGCCCTTTGGATGGACTTGTTTCCTTCTTTTCCCCCTCTCCCTCCTTCCCCTCACGCCCTTTCTCAATTATGTAGGTGCCCCTCTCTACCTCTCCGCCACCACCTTTGGCCCCTGAGCACTTTTTTTTTAACCAGATTGGCCACTTCTTTCCCGTCCTCTCCCTCTGCTGGTCCTGTTCCCCGCTCTTCAGCATTGCCGCCCCGAGCTCCCCTTGGGCCTTCTGTCTCCTGTAATGGGATTTACGCAGTATAGCTGCCCTTTCCCTTCCTCAGAGTCAACGGGCTGTAGGGGCCGCAGACTGAGAGGGGAAAAGGGTAGCTATACTGCGCGACTCGTGGTATGGGAAAGAGAAGGCGCAGGAGGAGTTGCGGGGCAGCTCTGCTGCATAACGGGGATTAGAGGCAACAGAGGGTGGTGAGGCCACAGGGGTGTCCATGTTCCCTAACGGCCACTAGGACCTGCGATATAGTCAGGGAGCCACGTTGCCCAAACCCTTTACCTGCTACAGGTGCCCCTATCTTTCCTTTTGTCTCTTCTCACTGTCTTTGTTTTCCTGTTCCGTCTCTCCTAGAGCCGCTCCCTAGTAGCCACTGAAGTAAAGCCTTCCCTCTTCCCTCTCGTGGTCCTCCTCCTGTCCTTCAGGCAAAGTAATCTCCGTTATTCGTCTGTCCACAGTACCCAGTATTTGGTAGAAATTCCATGTATCACCCCTTTCCTCCCACCTGTACACGTGGCTGCCCCTTAGGCACCAACCCACCTCCTTCTCTGCTCCCCTCACGCCTAGCTGTATTTTACAGGTGCCCCCCTGTCTTTCTGTCTGTCTCTTCTCACCGTCTTTCTTTTCTTGTTCTGTTTCTCCTAAAGCCGCACCCTAGTGGTCACTGTAGTAAAGCCTTCCGTCTTCCCCTCTCTTTCTGTTCTCGTCCTCCTCCTGTCCCTTAGGCAAAATAGGCTCCGTAATTGGTCTTTCCACAGTGCCCTGTATTTGGTAGAAACGCCATGTAACACCTCTCTTCTCCCTCCTGTACACTTGGCTGCCCCTCAGGCAGCAACCCACCTCCTTCTCTGCTTCCCCTCAGGCCTTTTCTTTCTTTTCCTGTTCTCTGTCTCCACTTTAACCCTCTTTCACTCCGGCGGCCCTTTGGATGGACTTGTTTCCTTCTTTTCCCCCTCTCCCTCCTTCCCCTCACGCCCTTTCTCAATTATGTAGGTGCCCCTCTCTACCTCTCCGCCACCACCTTTGGCCCCTGAGCTCTTTTTTTTTAACCAGATTGGCCACTTCCTTTTCCTCTTCTCCCTCTGCTGGCCCTGTTCCCTGTTCTTCAGCATTGCCGCCCCGAGCTCTCCTTGGGCCTTCTGTCTCCTGTAATGGGCTTTACGCAGTATAGCTGCCCTTTCCCTTCCTCAGAGTCAACGGGCTGTAGGGGCCGCAGACTGAGAGGGGAAAAGGGTAGCTATACTGCGCGACTTGCGGTATGGGAAAGAGAAGGCACAGGAGGAGTTGCGGGTCAGCTCTGCTGCATAACGGGGATTAGAGGCAACAGAGGGTGGTGAGGCCACAGGGGTGTCCATGTTCCCTAACGGCCACTAGAAGCTGCGATATACTCAGGGAGCCACGTTGCCCAAACCCTTAACCTGCTACAGGTGCCCCTATCTTTCTTTTGGTCTTTCTGACTCTTCTCACTCTTTCTTTTACTGTTCTGTCTCTCCTAGAGCCGCTCCCTAGTAGCCACTGAAGTAAAGCCTTCCCTCTTCCCTATTGTGGTCCCCCTCCTGTCCTTTAGGCAAAGTAGTCTCCGTTATTCGTCTGTCCACAGTGCCCGGTATTTGGTAGAAATTCCACGTACCACCCCTTTCCTCCCATCTGTACACGTGGCTGCCCCTTAGTCAGCAAGCCATCTCCCTCTCTGCTTCCCCTCAGGCCTTTGTGTATTTTACAGGTGCCCCTGTCTGTCTTTCTGTCTTTGTCTTTGTTTTCCTTTACTCTGTCTCCGTTTTAACCCTCTTTGACTCGGGCGGCCCCTTTGGTGGCGTTGCTGCCTTCTTTTCCCTCTGTCCCTCTTTCCCCTCACGCCCTTTCTGTATTATCTAGCTGCCCCTCTCTACCTTTCCGCCACCACCTCTGGCCCCTTAGCTCTTTTTTTTTTTTTTAAACCAGATGGGCCACTTCCTTCCCCTCTTTTCTCTCTGTTGGCCCTGTTCCCCGCTCCTCAGCGTTGCCGCCCCGAGCTCCCCTTGGGCTTTCTGTCTCCTGTAATGGGCTTTACGCAGGATAGCTGCCCTTTCCCTTCCTCAGAGTCAACGGGCTGTAGGGGCCGCAGACTGAGAGGGGAAAAGGGTAGCTATACTGCGCGACTCGCGGTATGGGAAAGAGAAGGCACAGGAGGAGTTGCGGGGCAGCTCTGCTGCATAACGGGGATTAGAGGCAACAGAGGGTGGTGAGGCCACAGGGGTGTCCATG
The DNA here is from genome assembly GCF_049634645.1 of Pelodiscus sinensis. Classification (NCBI taxonomy): domain Eukaryota; kingdom Metazoa; phylum Chordata; order Testudines; family Trionychidae; genus Pelodiscus; species Pelodiscus sinensis. The sequence goes on from NC_134714.1 coordinate 61,804,874, forward strand.
TTCCCTAACGGCCACTAGAAGCTGCGATATACTCAGGGAGCCACGTTGCCCAAACCCTTAACCTGCTACAGGTGCCCCTATCTTTCTTTTGGTCTTTCTGACTCTTCTCACTCTTTCTTTTACTGTTCTGTCTCTCCTAGAGCCGCTCCCTAGTAGCCACTGAAGTAAAGCCTTCCCTCTTCCCTATTGTGGTCCCCCTCCTGTCCTTTAGGCAAAGTAGTCTCCGTTATTCGTCTGTCCACAGTGCCCGGTATTTGGTAGAAATTCCACGTACCACCCCTTTCCTCCCATCTGTACACGTGGCTGCCCCTTAGTCAGCAAGCCATCTCCCTCTCTGCTTCCCCTCAGGCCTTTGTGTATTTTACAGGTGCCCCTGTCTGTCTTTCTGTCTTTGTCTTTGTTTTCCTTTACTCTGTCTCCGTTTTAACCCTCTTTGACTCGGGCGGCCCCTTTGGTGGCGTTGCTGCCTTCTTTTCCCTCTGTCCCTCTTTCCCCTCACGCCCTTTCTGTATTATCTAGCTGCCCCTCTCTACCTTTCCACCACCACCTCTGGCCCCTTAGCTCTTTTTTTTTTTTTAAACCAGATGGGCCACTTCCTTCCCCTCTTTTCTCTCTGCTGGCCCTGTTCCCCGCTCCTCAGCGTTGCCGCCCCGAGCTCCCCTTGGGCTTTCTGTCTCCTGTAATGGGCTTTACGCAGGATAGCTGCCCTTTCCCTTCCTCAGAGTCAACGGGCTGTAGGGGCCATTATCAGTGGGAAATAGGTCATTGGAGGGATGATAGGAGTTACTATAGAGAACTTTCTGGGTGTCTGGCTGATGAGTCTTGCCCACATGCTCAGGGTTTAGCTGATCGCCATATTTGGGGTCGGGAAGGAATTTTCCTCCAGGGTAGATTGGCAGAGACCCTGGAGGTTTTTCGCCTTCCTCTGTAGCATAGGGCACAGATCACAGCTGGAGGATTCTCTGCATGTTGGGGCCTTCAAAGTATTTGAAGGCTTCAATATCTGAGATATAGGTGAGAGGATTATTCTAAGAGGCGTAGGTGAGACTCTGTGGCCTGCACTGTGCAGGGGGTCAGACTAGATGATCATATCGGTCCCTTCTGACCTTAAAGTCTATGAGGCCGCAGACTGAGAGGGGAAAAGGGTAGCTACACTGCATGACGCCCGGTATGGGAAAGAGAAGGCGCAGGAGGAGTGGCGGGGCAGCTCTGCTGCATAACGGGGATTAGGGGCAACAAAGGGTGATGACGCCGCAGGGGTGTCCATGTTCCCTAACGGCCACTACAAGCTGCGATATAGTCAGGGAGCCAAGTTGCCCCAACCCTTTACCTGCTACAAGTGCCCCTGTCTTTCTTTTTGTCTTTCCTCACTATCTTTGTTTTCCTGTTCTGTCTCTCCTAGAGCCGCTCCCTAGTAGCCACTGAAGTAAAGCCTTCCCACTTCCCCTCTCTTCCTATTATTGTCTTCCTCCTGTCCTTTAGGCAAATTAGGCTCCGTTATTCGTCTGTCCGCAGTGCCCTCTATTTGGTAGGAACCCCATGTAACACCTCTCTTCTCCCTCTTGTAAACGTGGCTGCCCCTTTAGGCAGCAACCCACCTCCTTCTCTGCTTCCCCTCAGTCTCTTGTGTATTTTACAGGTGCCCGTGTCTTTCTGTCTGTCTCTTCTCACTGTCTTTCTTTTCCTGTTCTGTTTCTCTTAAAGCCGCACCCTAGTGGTCACTATAGTAAAGCCTTCCGTCTTCCCCTCTCTTTCTATGCTCGTCCTCCTTCTGTCCTTTAGGCAAAATAGGCTCCGTAATTCGTCTTTCCACAGTGCCCTTTATTTGGTAGAAACGCCATGTAACACCTCTCTTCTCCCTCCTGTACACGTGGCTGCCCCTCAGGTAGCAACCCACCTCCTTCTCTGCTTCGTCTCAGGCCTTTCTTTCTTTTCCTGTTCTCTGTCTCCGCTTTAACCCTCTTTCACTCTGGCGCCCCTTTGGATGGAATTGTTGCCTTCTTTTCCCCCTCTCCCTCCTTCCCCTCACGCCCTTTCTGCATTATGTAGCTGCCCCTCTCTACCTCTCCGCCACCACCTCTGGCCCCTGAGCTATTTTTTTTAACCAGATTGGCCACTTCCTTCCCCTCTTCTCCCTCTGCTGGTCCTGTTCCCCGCTCTTCAGCATTGCCGCCTCGAGCTCCCCTTGGGTCTTCTGTCTCCTGTAATGGGCTTTACGCAGTATAGCTGCCCTTTCCCTTCCTCAGAGTCAACGGGCTGTAGGGGCCGCAGACTGAGAGGGGAAAAGGGTAGCTATACTGCGCGACTCGTGGTATGGGAAAGAGAAGGCGCAGGAGGAGTTGCGGGGCAGCTCTGCTGCATAACAGGGATTAGAGGCAACAGAGGGTGATGAGGCCACAGGGGTGTCCATGTTCCCTAACGGCCACTACAAGCTGCGATATAGTCAGGGAGCCACGTTGCCCAAACCCTTTACCTGCTACAGGTGCCCCTATCTTTCCTTTTGTCTCTTCTCACTGTCTTTGTTTTCCTGTTCCGTCTCTCCTAGAGCCGCTCCCTAGTGGCCACTGAAGTAAAGCCTTCCCTCTTCCCTCTCTTCCTCTTGTGGTCCTCCTCCTGTCCTTCAGGCAAAGTAATCTCCGTTATTCGTCTGTCCACAGTACCCAGTATTTGGTAGAAATTCCACGTATCACCCCTTTCCTCCCACCTGTACACGTGGCTGCCCCTTAGGCACCAACCCACCTCCTTCTCTGCTCCCCTCACGCCTAGCTGTATTTTACAGGTGCCCCCCTGTCTTTCTGTCTGTCTCTTCTCACCGTCTTTCTTTTCTTGTTCTGTTTCTCCTAAAGCCGCACCCTAGTGGTCACTGTAGTAAAGCCTTCCGTCTTCCCCTCTCTTTCTAGTCTCGTCCTCCTCCTGTCCCTTAGGCAAAATAGGCTCCGTAATTGGTCTTTCCACAGTGCCCTGTATTTGGCAGAAACGCCATGTAACACCTCTCTTCTCCCTCCTGTACACTTGGTTGCCCCTCAGGCAGCAACCCACCTCCTTCTCTGCTTCCCCTCAGGCCTTTCTTTCTTTTCCTGTTCTCTGTCTCCACTTTAACCCTCTTTCACTCCGGCAGCCCTTTGGATGGACTTGTTTCCTTCTTTTCCCCCTCTCCCTCCTTCCCCTCACGCCCTTTCTCAATTATGTAGGTGCCCCTCTCTACCTCTCCGCCACCACCTTTGGCCCCTGAGCACTTTTTTTTTAACCAGATTGGCCACTTCTTTCCCGTCCTCTCCCTCTGCTGGTCCTGTTCCCCGCTCTTCAGCATTGCCGCCCCGAGCTCCCCTTGGGCCTTCTGTCTCCTGTAATGGGATTTACGCAGTATAGCTGCCCTTTCCCTTCCTCAGAGTCAACGGGCTGTAGGGGCCGCAGACTGAGAGGGGAAAAGGGTAGCTATACTGCGCGACTCGTGGTATGGGAAAGAGAAGGCGCAGGAGGAGTTGCGGGGCAGCTCTGCTGCATAACGGGGATTAGAGGCAACAGAGGGTGGTGAGGCCACAGGGGTGTCCATGTTCCCTAACGGCCACTAGGACCTGCGATATAGTCAGGGAGCCACGTTGCCCAAACCCTTTACCTGCTACAGGTGCCCCTATCTTTCCTTTTGTCTCTTCTCACTGTCTTTGTTTTCCTGTTCCGTCTCTCCTAGAGCCGCTCCCTAGTAGCCACTGAAGTAAAGCCTTCCCTCTTCCCTCTCGTGGTCCTCCTCCTGTCCTTCAGGCAAAGTAATCTCCGTTATTCGTCTGTCCACAGTACCCAGTATTTGGTAGAAATTCCATGTATCACCCCTTTCCTCCCACCTGTACACGTGGCTGCCCCTTAGGCACCAACCCACCTCCTTCTCTGCTCCCCTCACGCCTAGCTGTATTTTACAGGTGCCCCTGTCTTTATTTCTGTCTCTTCTCACTGTCTTTCTTTTCCTGTTCTGTTTCTCTTAAAGCCGCACCCTAGTGGTCACTATAGTAAAGCCTTCCGTCTTCCCCTCTCTTTCTATGCTCGTCCTCCTTCTGTCCTTTAGGCAAAATAGGCTCCGTAATTGGTCTTTCCACAGTGCCCTTTATTTGGTAGAAACGCCATGTAACACCTCTCTTCTCCCTCCTGTACACGTGGCTGCCCCTCAGGTAGCAACCCACCTCCTTCTCTGCTTCGTCTCAGGCCTTTCTTTCTTTTCCTGTTCTCTGTCTCCGCTTTAACCCTCTTTCACTCTGGCGCCCCTTTGGATGGAATTGTTGCCTTCTTTTCCCCCTCTCCCTCCTTCCCCTCACGCCCTTTCTGCATTATGTAGCTGCCCCTCTCTACCTCTCCGCCACCACCTCTTCTCCCTCTGCTGGTCCTGTTCCCCGCTCTTCAGCATTGCCGCCTCGAGCTCCCCTTGGGTCTTCTGTCTCCTGTAATGGGCTTTACGCAGTATAGCTGCCCTTTCCCTTCCTCAGAGTCAACGGGCTGTAGGGGCCGCAGACTGAGAGGGGAAAAGGGTAGCTATACTGCGCGACTCGTGGTATGGGAAAGAGAAGGTGCAGGAGGAGTTGCGGGGCAGCTCTGCTGCATAACGGGGATTAGAGGCAACAGAGGGTGATGAGGCCACAGGGGTGTCCATGTTCCCTAACGGCCACTACAAGCTGCCATATAGTCAGGGAGCCACGTTGCCCAAACCCTTTACCTGCTACAGGTGCCCCTATCTTTCCTTTTGTCTCTTCTCACTGTCTTTGTTTTCCTGTTCCGTCTCTCCTAGAGCCGCTCCCTAGTGGCCACTGAAGTAAAGCCTTCCCTCTTCCCTCTCTTCCTCTTGTGGTCCTCCTCCTGTCCTTCAGGCAAAGTAATCTCCGTTATTCGTCTGTCCACAGTACCCAGTATTTGGTAGAAATTCCATGTATCACCCCTTTCCTCCCACCTGTACACTTGGCTGCCCCTTAGGCACCAACCCACCTCCTTCTCTGCTCCCCTCACGCCTAGCTGTATTTTACAGGTGCCCCTGTCTTTCTGTCTGTCTCTTCTCACCGTCTTTCTTTTCTTGTTCTGTTTCTCCTAAAGCCGCACCCTAGTGGTCACTGTAGTAAAGCCTTCCGTCTTCCCCTCTCTTTCTATTCTCGTCCTCCTCCTGTCCCTTAGGCAAAATAGGCTTCGTAATTGGTCTTTCCACAGTGCCCTGTATTTGGTAGAAACGCCATGTAACACCTCTCTTCTCCCTCCTGTACACTTGGCTGCCCCTCAGGCAGCAACCCACCTCCTTCTCTGCTTCCCCTCAGTCTCTTGTGTATTTTACAGGTGCCCCTGTCTTTATTTCTGTCTCTTCTCACTGTCTTGCTTTTCCTGTTCTGTTTCTCTTAAAGCCGCACCCTAGTGGTCACTGTAGTAAAGCCTTCCGTCTTCCCCTCTTTTCCTGTTGTCCTCCTCGTGTCCAACCACTTCCTCCTCTTCACCCTCTTGCGTCAACTGTGCAGTCTGATACCCAACATGACCGCTGGCGTTCCCTTGTGCTTGTTGACTGAGAGGTGGTGGAAAGTACAGCTCTTACTGCATAATGCCCAGCTTTGGTTGCAGAGAGCAAAAGCAAGGGTGTCCTCCCTTGTAGGTGGGGGATTCAACATTTTCAGCCTTTTTTTTGTTTGGTTGCACTCTGCAGTTGTCCAGGATCTTTAAGGACACATGGTGCCCGGGACTGCATGCTTTGATGAAATTGATGCCCCAATCGGTGTGGACTAGCATAGAAGAATTATGGTAAGGCTGCTGGTTTTCACTGCATACGTCTTCTGCCATTGGTGCCTTTTGGGAGGTACAGCTGCCCCCCTCCACTCCTCCGTGTCTGCTACTGTGCTTGTTATGCAGTATAGCTTTTCTTTCCCGCCTTCCCTCTGTGCGCTGCCCCTCATGCCCTTCCTCACGATAGCTTCCCCTTGCCCCTTTTGTCCTTTGCTGCTGTAGCTATCTCTTCCCCGCTTTTTCCCTCTGTTACTGCTAGTTCCCATTTTGCAGTATTGCTACCCTTCCTCCCCTTTGCACTCTCTTGTCTCCCTGTTGTAGGCAATGCCGCCCCTTTTCTGTTTTCCCACACTCCTGACCTTCACAAAACATAGCGGCTTCTTGCTTCGTTTCTCCCTCTACGTCCCCTTTTGGCAGTTAGGCGGCGTAGTCTCCCTTTTGGCTGGGAGTGCTCCAGTCTGCCTGTTAACCGTAACCTGTAAGTTATCATCTGCTAAGGGTGATACTTACTGGTTTACCAGTTAACCATTTACATCCCTGCCCAGAAGTAGACACGGTACTTCAGCTGAGGCCCTTAAGTGCTGAGCAGAGTGGAAGAATTACTTATAACAAACCAGTTTTGTCAGAGCAGCTACAATAGCCAGGCATATGGGTGACTTCCTGCCTGAAATAAGTTCTTCTCTCGGCCCACGGTTTTCTCGTAGTAGTGCCATTTTAGCAAACGAAACCCATTTTTGTTTTTAGCCATCAGAACATTACCTGCTACTAGTTGTTGCTGTAGGGTGACATTTGGCCCCAGCAGCTGCCTTCATGTGTGCACTAGTGAGCTTTCCACGTAGAAATGTGTCTTGGACTTCAGAGTCATTGCTGCCAATGCTGAAATGGTGTTTCAGGGCCCCTCAGGAGATGCGTCCAAACGCCGAACAGCCCTCCAACAGCTTACGGCGGCGGGTCGGCGACCTTTTCAAACAACATCAAAATTCAGAGCAAGCGGTCAACCAAGAGCCGTGTAAGAAAGCACGTTTGCATGACTGAAAATACACAGCTTAATATTATTGATAATTGATGAGATGATTAATAGCAGAAATGAAACCTTGTCCTTTCAGACTTTATTTAATGGGACTTCTGCACCCCCACATACACAAGCAGCGCAAGTCAGGGTTGGCGTGTATGAGGGGGCTCAGGGAAGGGCGTTGCGGGGGAGGAGGCCCTGATTGGCCTGGGGGCGGCAGGGCCTCTGCAGTCTGGATCTGGCCCGCAGGGGCTCTCTTGCCCCCACCCCTGGTCTGAATCATTGTTGCTGAGCAGATTTAACACCACCACGTTCAGTGCCAGAAGGTTCCGGGTGTAGAGTTTGGGGCTCTGCTCCAGTTGGTTCAATCTTGGTTGGTGGGGTTACAGTCCGTGAGGTGAGGGCAAGCTGGCAGGACAGCTGCTTTTCTAAGGGCCACGAGTCTTGTGTGAGCTGGGAGAAGCTGAGCTCAGGAGCAGAGAGCAGAGTCCCTCACGCTGAAGCACTTTGCAGCAGCTTAATGATACTGTTAACCCTCCAGCGGGGAATGTGGGCAATGCTCATTATAACACAGGGAAAAATAACTTGTTCTGTTTTAAGTGTACACTTGGAATGTTGTTTGGATTTTAGCCATGCTGTTCTAGTTAACTTCCTCAGCTAGTGCGTGTCATCAGCTTTTCCTTAAATGTATCAATGGGAAAAGAGTCATTTCTATTTTGTTGTTCCCTGTTCTTGTATTCTAACGGGATTTTCTTTCCATCTGTATATTTGTGACGTAGCTAAGTGATTGACCAGTCAAGGAGCTGAGTGTCTAGCAGCGATGCCCAGCAGAGGAAGAGTCTGCGTGGATTCCCCTTGAGGATTTCTACGAGCCGGTGGAGGGATGATGTTTCAGACTCAGCAAATGGTGCAGATCTGAGACTTAGGAGAACTAAACCCAAGCTTTTGGATCTCCTACTTTCTTCTTGCTGTGTTTTCTGTGGAATGGACCGTTCGAATGTTACTTGGGGTTTTCTCTTTCTTACGTTTATTGTCACTGTCAAGCGTATGGTTACAAAATAGCTGTGTTACGTTGTAAAATTTAGATGATGAAATCTTATGGTGATGAAACAAGAAATACATTTAATTAAATAATTGGTTGTTTTAGTTTGTTTTGGGACTTGACTGTGGGGAGGTTGACCCTGTGCAGTGCTTGCTGGAAATCCTTAGGCTATGTCTACACAGCAAGCAGTTATTTTAACAGAAGGTCGAAATAATGTCGAGCTGGAGGACTTCTTACTCTGACTCCTGTAACCCTCATTTTACGAGGAGTGAGGGAAGTGGGAGGAAGAGTGCTCCAACAAGGGCTGGCTGCTGCGTAGCCAGCGCCAAAAGGCGAAATAAGCTATTTCGACGAGCTCAAGTTGCGTAGCTTATTTCGGCTTTAGCCCTCCTGTGCCCTACTCCTAGGGGACCGTCCTTTGCAGCGGGCCATCCTTGAACAAACTCGAGCTCTTTGTCAAGAGGCTGCTGTCTTCCTGGAGCGGGGAGGGGATTGTGACAGGGATGGCTCACCAGTGACTCGCCCCAGCAGGTTGGAGCCCCCAGTTCACACGCCTCAAAAGAGTAGGGGAGTGCCCTGGGGGCTGCCCCCAAGCTGGGCCGGTCTCTTGATCGTGGTGGACAAAAGTGAGTCTTTAATTAAAAGAGAAAGGGGGGCCACAAATGGCCTCTTGATAGGCTACAGGGGCTGTACTCTCCCACCCCGCACGCTGCTGCCTGGTAGAGCAGGGATTTGATCTAGGCACGCACCCTCCTCAGGTGTGCATCCTAACCCCAATACCACAGAGGCGAGGAGCCCCGGTGCCGCGCCTGTTGTTTTAGAATAAAAACTGCCTGTGAAGAGGAATAAGCTTATTTTGAAAGTTATTTTCAAAAGCACTCGGTGGTGTAGAGATCAACATTCCAATCCCTTTTCTGGGAGCGAGAAGGAGATTTGAACCAACACTTGCACCGTCCAAGGGGCCCGTACTCAGTCAGCCCCACTGCACAACAGGGAAATGTGTGTGACTCTCGTTAATGACGGTGGCCCACCCTGGAAAGGAAACACTGAAGGAGCCAGCCAGCACGTTGGAATACCTCTGAGGCAAGAGACCAGCAGGCAAGATGCAGACCTGGACCCTCAACTTCCCAGTCAGCGAGCACAAACGCAAGCAGGAAGCTACAGAGGGCTGTTTGTTCGAGCTTTGGCAGGATGGATACGTACCGAAAGTGGAGCAGCTTCAGGGGACAAGAGCAAGGCAGGGGCCAGGTCAGACTCGCACTTTAGGCCATTCACTTGAGAGGTGAAAGATGACGATTCAAATCCCTTCCCAGCAGACATAAAGCGGGATTTGAACCCCTTAGCTAAGCGCATACCCAAAGTGGGCAATAGAAGCGCAATAGACACGGGAGGACGCAGCCAGGGAAGGGAGAAAGGGGCAACGCTGCTTCGTTACTACCAGGAACAAGGGAGGCTCGAAAGGAGGAAAGAGGCAGTTGTAATGCACAAGGGTCACTGTGGGCACACGGAGGGCCACGAGGGGCAGCAGGGTGTGAGAAGGGGACAGATACTGTCTAATGAACGCTAGGGACAGCAGAGCGTTATGACATTTCTTCTCCTAGTGCCAGCTATGAGCAATGAGTCACCCTTTCCCCCCCTACCCATCACACGGGGGGTTATTCACTGTAGCTCCCTTTCACCTGCTCGGGAAAAGTGTGGGGGACTATTCAAGAGAGCGACTGGCAGCAGAGGGAAGGCGTGAAAGGTTGTAGCCTTGCCATCATTCTGCTGTAGCCTGGAGCGATTATTATGATCACGTCCACTTTCGGCAACCACATTTTATTAACGATGCTGGAAAACTGGGGCGCCGTCGGAGAAGAACTTCAAATAAAATGGCTGAAAGGGCTAAACAGCAGCACCCACGAGGAAACAAAGAAAAATAGATGAGAAAAGGAGGTGAAAGGGTGAAAAGAAGCACGTAAACCCCGTCAACGGGCGCTGGGGGAAACAATAGATTGGTGAGGAAGAGACATTCCCGCAGGTTTACCGGCACTAAGCAACCGAGGGCCGGGGGTCAGGGACGGCAGTACAGCCCAATGGCCACAAGGGAGAGCACCGGCTCCTCCTCAGGAACAGCAATGCAGCCTAAACAGGCACGACGGGCAACAACGGTTGGGGGAGGTCGGGAACAGCAATGCAGCCCAAGGGCCAGTAGGGGGCGTAACGGCCGGGGGTCAGGGACAGACGTAGAACCCAGTGACCGCTAGGAGGAGAAACGAGTCCCGGTCAGCAATAGCAATTCGATGCAGCCCAAACAGGCACAATCACTCGGGACCAAGACTACCGATGCAGCCCAAGGGGGTATAACGGCTGAGGGTCAGGGACAGCAGTAGAGACCACTGGGCACTAGGCGGAGAAAGGGCTGCGGTTTCGGAGACAGCATTAGAGTCCAATGAGCACTGGGAGGAGAAATGAGTCCCGGTCACGAACAGCAATGCAGCCTAAAGAGGCGCAAGAAGTAGCAGCAATCACAAGGAGTCCGGGAGAGCAGTACAGCCCAATGGCCACTAGAGGAGCAACGGCTGGGCAAGCGGGACAGCAGTACAGCCCAACGGGCACTATGTGCAGAAATGACTCGGGGTCAGAAATGTCTCAGGGTCAGGAGTAGCAATGTAGCCCAATGGAGACGTGGGGGGAAAAGGGCTGTGGGTTCGGGACAGCAATACAGCGCGATGGGCACTAGGAGGCGAAATGGCTGGTGGTCAGTCACAGCAAGGAAACCTAAAGAGGCACAAGTGGCAGCAATAACCCGGGCTCGGGAATACCCATGCAGCCTAAACGAGCACAATGAGCAATAACGCTGCGGGGAGGGGGTCAGGATTAGCAATTCAGCCCAATGAGCACTACGGGGAGAAATGACTGGGGGGGTCAAGAATATCAATGAAGCCTAAACAGGCACAAAGGAGAGCAAGTACTCGGGGTCAGGCATAGCAATACAGCCCAATGGCCACTAGGGGGAGCAACGACTGGGCGGCGGGACAGCAGTACAGCTCAATGGGCACTAGGAGGAGAAATGAGTCCGGGTCACGAATAGCAACGCAGCCTCAACAGACACGAGAAGCGGCAGTCACTCGGGGTCCGGGACAGCAGTACAGCCCAATGGCCACGAGGGGGAGCAACGGCTGGGCGTCCGGGACAGCAGAACAGCCCAAGGGGCACTAGGAAGAGAAAGGACTCGGGGTCAAAAAAAGCAATTCAGCCCAAGAGCCACTAGGGGGTGGAACGGCTGGGGGTCAGAGACAACATTAGAGTCCAATGTCCGCTAGGAGGAGCAACGACTCCGGGTCAGGAATAGCAACGTCGCCTAAACAGGCACAAGGAGCTACAATCTCTCAGTGTCGGGGAAAGGGACAGCACTACGGCCCAATGGCCGCTAGGGGCAGCAACAACTGGTCGGCGGGACAGCAGTATAGCTCAAAGGACACGAGAGGGAGAAATGAGTCGAGGGGCAGGAATAGCAACGCTGCCTGAACAGGCACAAGACGCGGCAGTCACTCGGGGTCCGGGACAGCAGTTCAGCTCAATAGGTACTACGGGCAGCAGCAATGATGCGGGGTCAGGAAGAGCAATGGACACTAGGGGTACAAAGGGATGGGGGGGGGGGGTCCGAAACAGCACGACAGCCCAAGGGGCCCTAGGAAGAGAAGGGACTCGGGGTCAGAAATAGCAATTCGGCCCCAGGGGCACTACGGGGTGTAACGCCTGGGGGTCAGGGACAGCGTTAGAGCCCAATGTCCACTAGCAAGAGCAATGACTCCGGGTCAGGAATAGCAGTGCAGCCTAAACAGACACGAGGAGCGGCAATCACTCGGGGTCCGGGACAGCAGTACAGCCCAATGGCCACTAGGGGGAGGAACGGCTGGACTTCCCGGACTACAGTGCAGCCCAATGGCCACTAGGGGGAGCAACGACTGGGCGCCGGGACGGCAGTACAGATCAGTGGGCACGACAAGGAGCAATGACACCGGCTCACGGGTAGCAATGCAGCATAACCAGGCACTAGGTGCAGCACGACTCGGGATCAGGAATAGCAATGCTGCTCAATGGGCACGAGGGGGAGCAACGGGTGGGTGATCGGGAGAGCAGTAGAGCCCATAGGGCAGTAGGAGGAGAAACGAATCGGGGTCCGGAATAGCAGTGCAGACCAATGGGAACCACGAGGAGCAATGGCTAAGCGGCTGGGGCAGCAGTACACTCCAATGAGCACTAGGAGACGCAATGACTCCGTGTCACGAATAGCAGTGCAGCCCAAGGGACACGAGGAGGTATCGCGGCTGGGGTTTAGAGACAGCGTTAAGAGCCCAATAGCCACTGGGAGGAGCAACGGCTCGGGGTCACGAATGGCAACGCAGGCTAAACAGGCACGAGGAGCGGCAATCACTCGGGGTCCGGGACAGCAGTACAGCCCAATGGCCACTAGGGGGAGGAACGGCTGGACTTCCCGGACTACAGTGCAGCCCAATGGCCACTAGGGGGAGCAACGACTGGGCGCCGGGACGGCAGTACAGATCAATGGGCACGACAAGGAGCAATGACTCCGGCTCACGGGTAGCAATGCAGCCTCAACGGGCAACAACGGTTGGGGAAGGTCAGGAATAACAATGCAGCTCAATGGGCACGAGGGGGAGCAACGGGTGGGTGATCGGGAGAGCAGTTTTAGGAGAAACGAATCGGGGTCCGGAATAGCAGTGCAGACCAATGGGAACCACGAGGAGCAATGGCTAAGAAGCTGGGGCAGCAGTACACTCCAATGAGCACTAGGAGAAGCAATGACTCCGTGTCACGAATAGCAGTGCAGCCCAAGGGACACGAGGAGGTATCGCGGCTGGGGTTTAGGGACAGCGTTAAGAGCCCAATGTCCACTAGGAGGAGCAATGACTCCGGGTCAGAATATGTAATTCACCCCAAGAGCCACTAGGGGGTGTAACGGCTGGGGGTCAGGGACAGCGTTAGAGCCCAATGTCCACTAGGAGGAGCAATGACTCCCGGTCAGGAAGAGCAATGCAGCCTACACGAAGAGCGGCAGTCACTCCGGGTCCGGGACAGCACTACAGCCCAATGGCCACGAGGGGGAGCAACGGCTGGGAGTCCCGGACAGCAGTACAGCTCAATAGGCACAACGGGCAGCAGCAATGATTCGGAGTCAGGAAGAGCAATGGATACTAGGGGTACAAAGGGATGTGAGTCCGGGACAGCAGTACAGCCCAAGGGGCACTAGGAGGAGAAAGGACTCGGGGTCAGGAAGAGCAACGCAGCACAAAGGGCACTAGGAGGAGAAATGACTCCGGGTCACGAATAGCAACGCAGCCTCAACAGGCACGAGAAGCGGCAGTCACTCGGGGTCCGGGACAGCAGTACAGCCCAATGGCCACGAGGGGGAGCAACGGCTGGGCGTCCGGGACAGCAGTACAGCCCAAGGGGCGCTAGACAGAGAAAGGACTCGGGGTCAGGAATAGCAATTCAGCCCCAGGGTCACTACAGGGTTTAACGGCTGAGCGGTCAGGGACAGCGTTAGAGCCCAATGTCCACTGGCAGGAGCAACGTCTCCGGGTCAGGAATAGCAATGCAGCCTAAATAGGCACGAGGAGCGGCAATCACTCGGGGTCGGGGAAAGCGAAAGCACTACGGCCCAATGGCCGCTAGGGGCAGCAACAACGGGTCGGCGGGACAGCAGTATAGCTCAACGGACACGAGAGGGAGAAATGAGTCGAGGGGCAGGAATAGCAACGCTGCCTGAACAGGCACAAGACGCGGCAGTCACTCGGGGTCCGGAACAGCAGTTCAGCTCAATAGGCACTACGGGCAGCAGCAATAATGCGGGGTCAGGAAGAGGAATGGACATTAGGGGTACAAAGGGATGGGGGGTGGGGGTCCGAAACAGCAGTACAGCCCAAGGGGCACTAGGAAGAGAAGGGACTCGGGGTCAGAAAAAGCAATTCAGCCCAAGAGCCACTAGGGGGTGGAACGGCTGGGGGTCAGGGACAGCATTCGAGCCCAAAGAGCACTTGGAAGAGAAACGAGTCCGGGACACGAACAGCAATAAAGCCTACACGGGCGCAAGGAGTAGCAATCACCTGGGGTCAGAAATAGCAATTCGGCCCCAGGGGCACTACGGGGTGTAACGCCTGGGGGTCAGGGACAGCGTTAGGGCCCAATGTCCACTCGCAAGAGCAATGATTCCGGGTCAGGAATAGCAGTGCAGCCTTAACAGACACGAGAAGCGGCAGTCACTCGGGCTCCGGGACAGCAGTACAGCCCAATGGCCACTAGGGGGAGGAACGGCTGGACTTCCCGGACTACAGTGCAGCCCAATGGCCACTAGGGGGAGCAACGACTGGGCGCCGGGACGGCAGTACAGATCAATGGGCACGACAAGGAGCAATGACACCGGCTCACGGGTAGCAATGCAGCCTAAACAGGCACTAGGTGCAGCACGACTCGGGATCAGGAATAGCAATGCTGCTCAATGGGCACGAGGGGGAGCAACGGGTGGGTGATCGGGAGAGCAGTAGAGCCCATAGGGCAGTAGGAGGAGAAACGAATCGGGGTCCGGAATAGCAGTGCAGACCAATGGGAACCACGAGGAGCAATGGCTAAGCGGCTGGGGCAGCAGTACACTCCAATGAGCACTAGGAGACGCAATGACTCCGTGTCACGAATAGCAGTGCAGCCCAAGGGTCACGAGGAGGTATCGCGGCTGGGGTTTAGAGACAGCGTTAAGAGCCCAATGGCCACTAGGAGGAGCAACGGCTCGGGGTCACGAATGGCAACGCAGGCTAAACAGGCACGAGGAGCGGCAATCACTCGGGGTCCGGGACAGCAGTAGAGCCCCAATGCCCACTAGGGCAGCAGCAATGATGCGGGTTCAGGAATAGCAATGGACGCTAGGGGTACAAAGGGATGGGGGGCCGGGACAGCAGTACAGCCCAAGGGGCACTAGGAAGAGAAAGGACTCGGGGTCAGAAAAAGCAATTCAACCCAAGAGCCACTAGGGGCTGGGGGTCAGAGACAGCATGAGAGTCCAATGAGCACTGGGAGGAGAAATGAGTCCCGGTCACGAACAGCAATGCAGCCTAAAGAGGCGCAAGAAGTAGCAGCAATCACAAGGAGTCCGGGAGAGCAGTACAGCCCAATGGCCACTAGAGGAGCAACGGCTGGGCAAGCGGGACAGCAGTACAGCCCAACGGGCACTATGTGCAGAAATGACTCGGGGTCAGAAATGTCTCAGGGTCAGGAGTAGCAATGTAGCCCAATGGAGACGTGGGGGGAAAAGGGCTGTGGGTTCGGGACAGCAATACAGCGCGATGGGCACTAGGAGGCGAAATGGCTGGTGGTCAGTCACAGCAAGGAAACCTAAAGAGGCACAAGTGGCAGCAATAACCCGGGCTCGGGAATACCCATGCAGCCTAAACGAGCACAATGAGCAATAACGCTGCGGGGAGGGGGTCAGGATTAGCAATTCAGCCCAATGAGCACTACGGGGAGAAATGACTGGGGGGGTCAAGAATATCAATGAAGCCTAAACAGGCACAAAGGAGAGCAAGTACTCGGGGTCAGGCATAGCAATACAGCCCAATGGCCACTAGGGGGAGCAACGACTGGGCGGCGGGACAGCAGTACAGCTCAATGGGCACTAGGAGGAGAAATGACTCGGGGTCAGAAATAGCAATGCAGCCTAAACAGGCACAAGAAGCTACAATCACTCGGGGTCCGGGACAGCAGTACAGCCCAATGGGCACTAGGAGGAGAAATGAGTCCGGGTCACGAACAGCAGTACGTCCTACACAGGGACAAGGAGTAGCAATCACTTGGACTTGGGGTCAGGGATAGCAGTGCAGCCCAAAGGCCACTAAGGGGAACAACGGTTGGACATGCAGTACAGCTCAGTGGGCACTAGGAAGAGAAATGGCTCGGGGTTCAGGAATACTAAATCAGCCTGAACAGGCAGAAGGGGCAGCAACGACTCGGGTCAGGAATAGCAATGCAGGACAAATGGCACTAGGGGGAGCAACGGCTGGGCGGTCAGGGACAGCAGTACAGCCCAATCGGCACCAGGGAGAGGAACGGGCTGTGGCTCAGGGACTGCATTATAGCCCAATGAACACAAGGGGGAGCAAAGACTCCGGTCAGGAAACAAGGGCTGTGGAAAACACACACAGCAATAAAGCCTAAAGGACATCAGGGGCAGCAATCAATGCCTGTGCGGAGGCAAGACATTGCAGCAAGACTGCACTCACTAACGGGCGGGCGTAGGGGTGAGAATGGGTGAAGAGGTGTCTATGTAGCACTAAGGGAAGGAAGGGCAGAAGTGTGTGGGATGCCATGCCCTGGTGGTACCAGGGCACACTGGAAGGTCCTGCGCCGATAGTT
This sequence comes from Pelodiscus sinensis, assembly GCF_049634645.1. Lineage (NCBI taxonomy): Eukaryota > Metazoa > Chordata > Testudines > Trionychidae > Pelodiscus > Pelodiscus sinensis. Next base: position 61,821,076 of record NC_134714.1, read on the forward strand.
TTCTGCTCTATGTAATCCCACCAGTCCGTCTGTGAGGTGGTCTGTTATGAAACCGATACGCTTACTTATTGCCTGCTACCGCAAGTTCCATCAGCCGCGTCGGGGAGACCCTGTCAACAGACATGTGTTTCCCCCCTCCCCCCACTCCCCCGTTGCAGAAGTGTATTGCTTGGTCCGTGTGTTTCCCTGAAAATAAGAAAGAGGGGAGCGAAAGAAAAAAAGAAACCTGCCGGGAGAAGAAAAAAGGATGAAGACTAAAAGGAGAAGGTGCATTTTGAGCGAGAAAACTTCTCAGCGTGGAAAGCGGCATGTGTTGAAATTTAGGGTATACGGGCAAGAGAATTCCCTGCAGGAATCTCCCACAGAGATGAACGCAAGCTGGGATATCAGCAATTGCCGTAAATCGTTGTAGAGTTGAAGGCGAAACTGCAGAGCATGCCAATGAAATGTACAATTGTCGGATATAATCTCGGAGGGAGATCCAGAACCTGACACGTGATTAATCTCTTAAATAATTTATCATCGACAGCAAGGAACAAACGGCGTTTAGTTACACTCATATAACTACTCCAAATCAGATGAACTAGTTCCGATTTACACCAGAGTGTAGAACATTTAAAGTTCGAAAGACTCCTGCGGCTTGACATGGGAACCGACTCCACGCCGGAAACCAAGGGCCTGCAATACCAATTAAAAGGGCACGTGCTCTCCGCGTGCCCGAAGCATGTTTGTGCGAATCAGCCAATCAGAAAGAGGCAGAGGGATAGTCATCCAAAGAGAGACACACTTCCGGGAAAAGTAGCCAATCAGAGCGTAGAACGTCCATATAAAAAGAGGCCGAAGACGCCCAGCCCGCCATTTGCCGGTGGGATCCAGAAGCGGAAGGACGGCGACTGGAGAGGTCCGAAAGGTGAAAACTTTCTGGAAAGTAGCGGAGACTCCGAAGCTGCCATTCCCACACAGCTGTTGCGTGAGTATTCCCAGCTCGACCCTGGCTTCGCCCCGCCACGCCCCGGCCCGGATCCCGGCCCCGCCCGGGGTCAGGCCGCGCCCCGGCCCGGATCCCGGCCCCGCCCCGCCACGCCCCGGCCCGGATCCCGGCCCCGCCCGGGGCCTGGCTCCGACACGCCCCGCTTCGCCCCGGATCCCGGCCCCGCCCCAGGCCTGGCTCGGCCACGCTCCGCCCCGGATCCTGGCCAGCCCTGGGACTGGACATTGGGTGGAGGGGGGGGTCTACAGCGTCCCTCTGCTCCTCCTTATCCGGCGGGCCTGGAGGGGGGGGGCTGCGGGCGTCCCTCTGCTCCTCCTTACCCGGCGGGCCTTGAGGCTGGTGGGGGGGGGCCTGCGGCGTCCCTCTGCTCCTCCTTACCCGGCGGGCCTGGAGGTTGGTGGGGGGGGGCCTGCGGCGTCCCTCTGCTCCTCCTTACCCGGCGGGCCTGGAGGTTGGTGGGGGGGGGCCTGCGGGCGTCCCTCTGCTCCTCCTTACCCGGCGGGCCTGGAGGTTGGTGGGGGGGGGCCTGCGGGCGTCCCTCTGCTCCTCCTTACCCGGCGGGCCTGGAGGTTGGTGGGGGGGGGCCTGCGGCGTCCCTCTGCTCCTCCTTACCCGGCGGGCCTGGAGGCTGGTGGGGGGGGGCCTGCGGGCATCCCTCTGCTCCTCCTTACCCGGCGGGCCTGGAGGTTGGTGGGGGGGGGCCTGCGGCGTCCCTCTGCTCCTCCTTACCCGGCGGGCCTGGAGGTTGGTGGGGGGGGGCCTGCGGGCGTCCCTCTGCTCCTCCTTACCCGGTGGGCCTGGAGGCTGGTGGGGGGGGGCCTGCGGGCGTCCCTCTGCTCCTCCTTACCCGGCGGGCCTGGAGGTTGGTGCGGGGGGGCCTGCGGGCGTCCCTCTGCTCCTCCTTACCCGGCGGGCCTGGAGGTTGGTGGGGGGGGGCCTGCGGGCGTCCCTCTGCTCCTCCTTACCCGGTGGGCCTGGAGGTTGGTGGGGGGGGGCCTGCGGGCGTCCCTCTGCTCCTCCTTACCAGGCGGGCCTGGAGGTTGGTGGGGGGGCGCCTGCGGCGTCCCTCTGCTCCTCCTTACCCGGCGGGCCTGGAGGTTGGTGGGGGGGGAGACTGCGGCGTCCCTCTGCTCCTCCTTACCCTGCGGGCCTGTGACTGTTAAGCCATATTGGTGTCACTGGCCGCTAGCCATTGCTCCTCCTAGTGCCTGTTAATGCAGAATACCTCTCATTAGCCATCTTTTCAATATTTGTTCTACAGAGTTACTAACCCAGTTTTTTCCCAAGTGTTTTCTCCCAGGTGCTGTTTTCTAGATCTTCTGACCCTGGATCACTGTGGTCTCGAACTGAAGAATTATGGGTAAGGCGCTGCTTGTCTTCCCTTATATCTTCTGCCATTTATGACCTTCAGAAGGTATAGCTTCTCCTTTCCGCTCCTCAATGTCTGCTGTCCCTGATGCCGCTGTTATAGGATGTAGCCACTCTGTTCCCCCTTTCATTCCCCCTCGCTCATTATGCGGTTTAACTGCTCCTTTGCCACCTTCCCTTTCTACTTCTCACGTCCTTCTTCAGTATAGCTGTCCCTTGCACCTTTAACCCTTTCCTACTGTTTGTGTCGTTAGGAGCTGTAGCCACCCCTTTCCTCGCCTTTTCCATTTATCTCCTACAGTGCCTGTTAGTAGGACCTTTCCTTCCTTTCACTCTATGACTGTTTTGCAGTATTGCTACCCTTTCCGCACTTTTCCGTCTCTGCTTCTTCCTATAGCACATTAGGCAATTTAGCAACCCCTTTATTATGTTCCCATTGGCTGATCTTCATGCTCTTCACAAACCTAACTGTCACTTCCCCCCCTTTCACCGTTTTCATGCTGCATTGGGTGTTAGGCAGCGTAGCCTGACTTTGGAGCGCCTCAGTCTCTGCTTTCTAGTTAGTGCAGGCTGTGCAGCATATTTGCTGCTTGTCTCACCAATGTAGTTTAGCGTCCTGTCCCCCTCCTCAGTCTGCCGCCCCTACTGCCCGTTGACTCTGAGGAGGGGACAGGGCAGCTGTACTGCATATCGCCCACGACAGCATGGAGAGGGTGAAAGGGAGGAGGGAGGGGTCTCTGTGCCCAGGGGACACTAGAAGCAGGTGGGAGGGGGAGTCTTCTCCCTCTTGAACTCTCTGCTGCCTCTAGTGTCCATTAGGTAGCATAAGTGACCCCTTGCCTTTTCCAACCAGTGCCGCCCCCTACTGGCCGCTGTGCCGCATGGCCTTCTGCCCCCCCCCCCCCTTCTGCTAGCGCCCATTGTGGGGGAATGACGCCCGTTCCCCTTTCAGTTTTCTGCCCTGAGTGGTGCCTCTTAGGCATTAGAACGGCTTCTTTCCCCTCCTCCCTCTGCTAGCTCTAATGCTCGTTGGCTCTGAGGAGGGGAAAAGGCAGATGTACTGCCTAACAGCCAGAATGCCCTGGAGAGGGACTTAGGCGGTGGGCGATGGAGCTTAGTGGGCACTGGGAGCAGCAGCGTACTGTGGGAGACTTTCCCCTTCTTAACTCTCTGCTGCCCCTAGTGTCCATTGGGGAGTGTAAGTGACCCGTCCCTTCTCCAGCGGTGCCCCACCTAGTGGCCAGAGTGAGGTAAACCCTTCCTCTCCCCCCAAATCCCTGCCCCAGCCTCTTTAGTGTCCATTATGCAGGGTAGGCCTCCCTTTTGCACTTCTCTGCCCTCAGTGGTACCTCTTAGGCATTAGAAACAGAACTTCTCACGTAGGGCTGCCCCAAGTGCCCCCTTAAGGCAGCATAAAGGTCCCTATAGACTCTCCTTGCCCTTCCCTTCACCCCCCCCTTCTTCCTGTGCGTCACGACTCGGCGCTCTCTAGTGTCCGTCGCGAACTCTGGCGGTTCTTTTCCCCGCTTTCCCCTCTGTTGCCTTGATTTCCCCTTGAACTGTATAAGCGTCCCTTTCTGTCTCTGCAGTCCTTTGCTCCTCCTCCCCGTTATGTGCCTGTCCTCGTGTCCTTCGTCTCTTGTAGTTGTCTTGCACTGTTCCTCCGCTCCTTTCTTCCTATGCTTCCTCCAATGGGCGTTACTCTGCCTAGCCTGCTTTTGCCCTCCTCCCCCTCTGTTGCCTCCAGGGCATGTTGTTCCCTGTATCCGCCCTTTTCTCCCTTGGCCAACTCCTGGCCCTCCTGTGCTTCGTCCAGTCTACCTGCCTCTCCTCCCTTTCACGCTTGGCTCTCTCTAGTGTCCGTTAAAAACTCTGGCAACTCTTTTCCCCACTTTCCCCTCTGTGGCCTTGATTTCCCCTTGAACTGTATAAGCGTCCCCTTCTGTCTGCTCAGTTTTTGCCCCTCCTCCCCGTTATGTAGGAAAGCTGCCTGTTTCCTCTACTGGTGCCCCTAAAGCCTCTTAGTCAGTATAGCCACCCCTTTCTCCCTCTCCTGCCCTCATGATCCATTAGGCCTGTAACCCCCCTTTTTTCTACTTTGCTTTGAGCCATACTTAGACTTGGTGAGGTGTAACGTAAGGTCCCCTGTCTCCACTTGTTCTCCCTCTCCCTCCCGCTCTCCCTCTCCCTTTAGTTGGTGTAGCGTGGTATAGTCGTCCTTTGTCCCCCTTCACTCTCTGCTGCCCCTCTGCCCTTTTTGCAATATAGCTGCCCCCTTTTTGCCCCTGTGCCCGTTATGAAATATGGGCCCTCCTTTTCCCTCTTTTCTCGCTTAAGAATCTGTTGCCTGTTACTCAGCCTAACCTCCCTCGCTGCCCTTTGATCCTCTGCGTGCCCTAGTCGGTGTTCTAATGTAGTTTAGCGGCCTGTCCGCCTCCTCAGTCTGCCGCCCCTACTGCCCGTTGACTCTGAGGAGGGGACAGGGCAGCTGTACTGCATATCGCCCACTACAGCATGGAGAGGGTGAAAGGGAGGAGGAGGAGGAGGAGGAGGAGGAGGAGGGAGGGAGGGGTCTCTGTGCCCAGGGGACACTAGAAGCAGGTGGGAGGGGGAGTCTTCTCCCTCTTGAATTCTCTGCTGCCTCTATTGTCCATTAGATAGCATAAGTGACCCCTTGCCTTTTCCAACCAGTGCCGCCCCCTACTGGCCGCTGTGCCGCATGGCCTTCTGCCCCCCCCCCCCCCTCCTTCTGCTAGCGCCCATTGTGGGGGAATGATGCCCGTTCCCCTTTCAGTTTTCTGCCCTGAGTGGTGCCTCTTAGGCATTAGAACGGCTTCTTTCCCCTCCTCCCTCTGCTAGCTCTAATGCTCGTTGGCTCTGAGGAGGGGAAAAGGCAGATGTACTGCCTAACAGCCAGAATGCCCTGGAGAGGGACTTAGGCGGTGGGCGATGGAGCTTAGTGGGCACTGGGAGCAGCAGCGTACTGTGGGAGACTTTCCCCTTCTTAACTCTCTGCTGCCCCTAGTGTCCATTGGGGAGTGTAAGTGACCCGTCCCTTCTCCAGCGGTGCCCCACCTAGTGGCCAGAGTGAGGTAAACCCTTCCTCTCCCCCCCACCCCCGCCCCAGCCTCTTTAGTGTCCATTATGCAGGGTAGGCCTCCCTTTTGCACTTCTCTGCCCTCAGTGGTACCTCTTAGGCATTAGAAACAGAACTTCTCACGTAGGGCTGCCCCAAGTGCCCCCTTAAGGCAGCATAAAGGTCCCTATAGACCCTCCTTGCCCTTCCCTTCACCCCCCCCTTTCTTCCTGTGCGTCACGACTCGGCGCTCTCTAGTGTCCGTCGCGAACTCTGGCGGTTCTTTTCCCCGCTTTCCCCTCTGTTGCCTTGATTTCCCCTTGAACTGTATAAGCGTCCCTTTCTGTCTCTGCAGTCCTTTGCTCCTCCTCCCCGTTATGTGCCTGTCCTCGTGTCCTTCGTCTCTTGTAGTTGTCTTGCACTGTCCCTCCGCTCCTTTCTTCCTATGCTTCCTCCAATGGGCGTTACTCTGCCTAGCCTGCTTTTGCCCTCCTCCCCCTCTGTTGCCTCCAGGGCATGTTGTTCCCTGTATCCGCCCTTTTCTCCCTTGGCCAACTCCTGGCCCTCCTGTGCTTCGTCCAGTCTACCTGCCTCTCCTCCCTTTCACGCTTGGCTCTCTCTAGTGTCCGTTAAAAACTCTGGCAACTCTTTTCCCCACTTTCCCCTCTGTGGCCTTGATTTCCCCTTGAACTGTATAAGCGTCCCCTTCTGTCTGCTCAGTTTTTGCCCCTCCTCCCCGTTATGTAGGAAAGCTGCCTGTTTCCTCTACTGGTGCCCCTAAAGCCTCTTAGTCAGTATAGCCACCCCTTTCTCCCTCTCCTGCCCTCATGATCCATTAGGCCTGTAACCCCCCTTTTTTCTACTTTGCTTTGAGCCATACTTAGACTTGGTGAGGTGTAACGTAAGGTCCCCTGTCTCCACTTGTTCTCCCTCTCCCTCCCGCTCTCCCTCTCCCTTTAGTTGGTGTAGCGTGGTATAGTCGTCCTTTGTCCCCCTTCACTCTCTGCTGCCCCTCTGCCCTTTTTGCAATATAGCTGCCCCCTTTTTGCCCCTGTGCCCGTTATGAAATATGGGCCCTCCTTTTCCCTCTTTTCTCGCTTAAGAATCTGTTGCCTGTTACTCAGCCTAACCTCCCTCGCTGCCCTTTGATCCTCTGCGTGCCCTAGTCGGTGTTCTAATGTAGTTTAGCGGCCTGTCCGCCTCCTCAGTCTGCCGCCCCTACTGCCCGTTGACTCTGAGGAGGGGACAGGGCAGCTGTACTGCATATCGCCCACTACAGCATGGAGAGGGTGAAAGGGAGGAGGAGGAGGAGGAGGGAGGGGTCTCTGTGCCCAGGGGACACTAGAAGCAGGTGGGAGGGGGAGTCTTCTCCCTCTTGAATTCTCTGCTGCCTCTATTGTCCATTAGATAGCATAAGTGACCCCTTGCCTTTTCCAACCAGTGCCGCCCCCTACTGGCCGCTGTGCCGCATGGCCTTCTGCCCCCCCCCCCTCCTTCTGCTAGCGCCCATTGTGGGGGAATGATGCCCGTTCCCCTTTCAGTTTTCTGCCCTGAGTGGTGCCTCTTAGGCATTAGAACGGCTTCTTTCCCCTCCTCCCTCTGCTAGCTCTAATGCTCGTTGGCTCTGAGGAGGGGAAAAGGCAGATGTACTGCCTAACAGCCAGAATGCCCTGGAGAGGGACTTAGGCGGTGGGCGATGGAGCTTAGTGGGCACTGGGAGCAGCAGCGTACTGTGGGAGACTTTCCCCTTCTTAACTCTCTGCTGCCCCTAGTGTCCATTGGGGAGTGTAAGTGACCCGTCCCTTCTCCAGCGGTGCCCCACCTAGTGGCCAGAGTGAGGTAAACCCTTCCTCTCCCCCCAAATCCCTGCCCCAGCCTCTTTAGTGTCCATTATGCAGGGTAGGCCTCCCTTTTGCACTTCTCTGCCCTCAGTGGTACCTCTTAGGCATTAGAAACAGAACTTCTCACGTAGGGCTGCCCCAAGTGCCCCCTTAAGGCAGCATAAAGGTCCCTATAGACTCTCCTTGCCCTTCCCTTCACCCCCCCCTTCTTCCTGTGCGTCACGACTCGGCGCTCTCTAGTGTCCGTCGCGAACTCTGGCGGTTCTTTTCCCCGCTTTCCCCTCTGTTGCCTTGATTTCCCCTTGAACTGTATAAGCGTCCCTTTCTGTCTCTGCAGTCCTTTGCTCCTCCTCCCCGTTATGTGCCTGTCCTCGTGTCCTTCGTCTCTTGTAGTTGTCTTGCACTGTTCCTCCGCTCCTTTCTTCCTATGCTTCCTCCAATGGGCGTTACTCTGCCTAGCCTGCTTTTGCCCTCCTCCCCCTCTGTTGCCTCCAGGGCATGTTGTTCCCTGTATCCGCCCTTTTCTCCCTTGGCCAACTCCTGGCCCTCCTGTGCTTCGTCCAGTCTACCTGCCTCTCCTCCCTTTCACGCTTGGCTCTCTCTAGTGTCCGTTAAAAACTCTGGCAACTCTTTTCCCCACTTTCCCCTCTGTGGCCTTGATTTCCCCTTGAACTGTATAAGCGTCCCCTTCTGTCTGCTCAGTTTTTGCCCCTCCTCCCCGTTATGTAGGAAAGCTGCCTGTTTCCTCTACTGGTGCCCCTAAAGCCTCTTAGTCAGTATAGCCACCCCTTTCTCCCTCTCCTGCCCTCATGATCCATTAGGCCTGTAACCCCCCTTTTTTCTACTTTGCTTTGAGCCATACTTAGACTTGGTGAGGTGTAACGTAAGGTCCCCTGTCTCCACTTGTTCTCCCTCTCCCTCCCGCTCTCCCTCTCCCTTTAGTTGGTGTAGCGTGGTATAGTCGTCCTTTGTCCCCCTTCACTCTCTGCAATATAGCTGCCCCCTTTTTGCCCCTGTGCCCGTTATGAAATATGGGCCCTCCTTTTCCCTCTTTTCTCGCTTAAGAATCTGTTGCCTGTTACTCAGCCTAACCTCCCTCGCTGCCCTTTGATCCTCTGCGTGCCCTAGTCGGTGTTCTAATGTAGTTTAGCGGCCTGTCCGCCTCCTCAGTCTGCCGCCCCTACTGCCCGTTGACTCTGAGGAGGGGACAGGGCAGCTGTACTGCATATCGCCCACTACAGCATGGAGAGGGTGAAAGGGAGGAGGAGGAGGAGGAGGGAGGGGTCTCTGTGCCCAGGGGACACTAGAAGCAGGTGGGAGGGGGAGTCTTCTCCCTCTTGAATTCTCTGCTGCCTCTAGTGTCCATTAGATAGCATAAGTGACCCCTTGCCTTTTCCAACCAGTGCCGCCCCCTACTGGCCGCTGTGCCGCATGGCCTTCTGCCCCCCCCCCTCCTTCTGCTAGCGCCCATTGTGGGGGAATGACGCCCGTTCCCCTTTCAGTTTTCTGCCCTGAGTGGTGCCTCTTAGGCATTAGAACGGCTTCTTTCCCCTCCTCCCTCTGCTAGCTCTAATGCTCGTTGGCTCTGAGGAGGGGAAAAGGCAGATGTACTGCCTAACAGCCAGAATGCCCTGGAGAGGGACTTAGGCGGTGGGCGATGGAGCTTAGTGGGCACTGGGAGCAGCAGCGTACTGTGGGAGACTTTCCCCTTCTTAACTCTCTGCTGCCCCTAGTGTCCATTGGGGAGTGTAAGTGACCCGTCCCTTCTCCAGCGGTGCCCCACCTAGTGGCCAGAGTGAGGTAAACCCTTCCTCTCCCCCCCACCCCCGCCCCAGCCTCTTTAGTGTCCATTATGCAGGGTAGGCCTCCCTTTTGCACTTCTCTGCCCTCAGTGGTACCTCTTAGGCATTAGAAACAGAACTTCTCACGTAGGGCTGCCCCAAGTGCCCCCTTAAGGCAGCATAAAGGTCCCTATAGACCCTCCTTGCCCTTCCCTTCACCCCCCCCTTTCTTCCTGTGCGTCACGACTCGGCGCTCTCTAGTGTCCGTCTCGAACTCTGGCGGTTCTTTTCCCCGCTTTCCCCTCTGTTGCCTTGATTTCCCCTTGAACTGTATAAGCGTCCCTTTCTGTCTCTGCAGTCCTTTGCTCCTCCTCCCCGTTATGTGCCTGTCCTCGTGTCCTTCGTCTCTTGTAGGTGTCTCTCCCTGCCTCTCCGCTCCTTTCTTCCTATGCTTCCTCCAATGCCCCCGTTGTCCCCAAGTGTCCTCCAAGTCACCATAAATCTCTGTAGTAATCCTCTCCTGTCTCCGGTACCTTTTTCGAAGCGTAAACATCCTTTTCCCCCTTTCCTCTCTCTTGCCCCTAGTGTCCATGGAACATATACTCCCTCCTTCCTCATTTTCTTCCTCACAGTGCAGTTTAGGCATCCTTTCCCCTCCTGAGTCAGCTACTTCTAGTGCCCATTGTGTGGATTCGCAGTACTTTTACCGTCTGCTGGCTCTTCCTCTCCTTCTCGCTGTCTGCATATCCCTAGTGCATGTTTTGCAGCCTAGCCTTCTCCGCTTTACACTGTGCCTGTCCTCATATATCCTTCTTTCCATGTAGCTGTCTCTCCCTGTCTCTCCGCCCCCTTTCTTCCTTTGCTTTCTCCAGTGGGCATTATTCCGCACAGCCTACTTTTCAGCTCCTCGCCCTCTGTTGCCTCAGTGGACTTTGTTCAGTGTAGCCGCCATTTTCTCCCTTTGCCATTAGGCAGTGTTAGCGAAACCTCCCCTTCTCAAACAGTGCTGTCCCCTGCTGGCCATTGTGAAGCATGACCTTCCTTCTGCCCTGTCCTCCCTCTAGTGTCCATTATGCGGGAATAGCCGACCCTTTCCCTTTCCTGCCCTCAGAGGTGCCTTTCATGCAATAGAAGTGCCTTTTCCCCCTCTTTCACTTTCCACTGCTCCTAGTGCCCATCAGGGCAGCATAATTGGTTCTTGTGATCCTCTCGTGCCCCTGCTACCTCTTACAAAATGTAGATGTCTCTTTCCCCCTTGCCTGTCTGTTGCTCCTTGTGTCCATTGTGCTTGTAGTCCCTTCTTTCTGCATAGGTGCTCATTTCTAGATTTTCAGCCAGTTTTCTTCTTCTCCGGGCTTCCTGCAGTTTCTTAAGATGGAACGTGATTCCCAGAACTTAAGGCGATAATGGAATTGGCGCATAATCACTGTGGACAACAGCAGAAGAATTGTGGTAAGGCTTCCCTTATCCTTCCTCACTCTTCCTGCCATTTGTGCCCATTTGATGCCCCTTCCACTCTATGGCATTTGCTACCTATAGTGTCTGTAATAGGATGTTGCCACCCTTTCCCTCTTCCTCTCTTGTCCCTTTATTCAGGCATGCAGTGTAGCTTCTCCTTTCCCATTTTCCCTTTTTGCTGGCTCTCATACCCTTCCACTGCGTAACTGCCGCTTACTCCTTTTAACCACCCTCTGCTGCTCCTGCCATCCCTTTCCCCATGTTCCCACTTTATTCCCTCTATAGCACGTAGCACCCATTATTCGGTATGTCTCTTCCTTCCCCCATTCCTTACTCTTAGTGCTCATTTTGCAGTATTGCTGTATTTTCCCTTTTTCCGTCTCTATTTACACTTATTGCATGTGAAGCAGTTTAGCCACCGCTCTCCCCCTTGATTGTTTGCTAACCTTGATGCCTTTCATAAAATATGGCAGCCACGTTTCCCCTCCGCCTCCTTTCTCCCTCTGTATTATAGATTGCGTCCTTTTCCCCCTTTGCTCTCTCCTTTCCCTCAGGCCTTTCCTGAATTACTTAGATTCCCCCCTATGCCTTCGATTTCTCTGGTGCCTATTATACAGGTCAGGGATTTTGTTCCTCTCTGCGCATTCTTCTGCCCGTATTGCCCATTATGCTCCATAACCTCTCCTCTCCACACTTGCCTCCTCTCCTGCCACATCCGTCCTTGATCCTCAGCTCTCTAGTCTTTCTGAGATGATATAAGCACCCCAGTAGCCTTGTTGCTCTCAGCTTCACTCTAGTGGCCCTAGTGAAGCATAGCCTCTCTTCTCCTCCTACTGTCCATTAGGGAAAATGGACGCCCTTTTCTCTTACACATGGTGTTCTCCACAAAATGTCAATAAAGTGCTAGACATGCTCTGTTGCTGCTTTCACTCTCCATGGCCCATAGGGCCCCCCAGGTCAGCATAAACCCATTATAACCTTTGGAGCCTGGCGACGTCTTACGCGGCTTTACTGCCGCCTTCCCCCTCTCTCTGCTTCCCCTTAGGCCCTTCGTACATTATATAAGTGTTTTTCTCTTTCTTTCTCTCTCTCTTCCCTACTCTATAGACCCCATTAGAAAGCCCAGCCACTCGGTTGCTCTTTCTTTGCCTGCTTCTGTATCTATTACCCGTTAGCCTCCATAGCCAACCCTTTCTTCCACTCCTCCCCCTACGACCTTTCCGGTCGTTAACCACCCCAGAGCTCCTTGATGTCCCTAATCCCTCCTCTACACCTTGCCTGCCCCTTAGGCAGCCTTGTTCCCTTTTCTCCCACCTCCCTCTCTGCTTCCCCGCAGGTCTTTGTGCAATTTACAGGTTGCCCCTATCTTTTTTGGTCTTTTCCCATTGTCTTTCTCTTTCTCCCCTCTGTCCCCTAGAGATGCTCCGTCGTGGCCACAGAGAAGTACGGCCTTCCCTCTTCCCCTCTTTTCCTATTGAGCTCCTCGTGCCCATTAGGCATAGTGGGCACCATTATTGGTCTATCCACAGCGCCTCTTAGGTGTTAGGAGTGCCCTGTCCCTGCTTTATCTCTCTGCTGCCCTAGCGCCCACCAGGGCCACTTAACCCCCTGGAATCCTCTTGTGCCCCTGGAGCCCCTGAGGCAGCCTTGGTGCCTTTTCCCCCTTGATCTCTCTCCTCCACCTCAGGATCTTGAGGCGTTGAGCATTTCATCTTCTCCGGCACCTAATGCCCAGCACATTGCTCGGCCTTTCTTTGCCACCCTCTGCCTCTGTTGCCTATTAGCCTGCATAGCCAGCACGTTTACCCCTTGACTCTTCTCTTCCCCTACGGCCTTTTAGGGCATTGACCTCGCCCGTGCTTCCTGTGTGTGAGGAGATTTAAGGATTCCTCTCAGCTTCCTGCGCTCTGCCACACCCTAGTGGCTACTGTGAAGAACAGCCTTCTTCTCTCTTCCCCTCTTTTCCTATTCTCCTCCTAGTGCCCATTAGGCAAAATGAAGGCCCTTTTGTCTTTGACATTGTGCTGTCCACAGTGCCACTTAGGTACTGGACATTGCCCGTCCCTGCTTTCGCTTTTTATAGCCCATGGCACCCCCAGAGCAGCAGAACACCCATTTTCACCCTCTTTGATTACGGCGGCCCCTTTGGCGGCGTTGCTGCCTTCTTTTCCCTCTCTCCCTCCTTTCCCTCACACTCCTTCTGCATTGCATAGCTGCCCCTCTCTACCTCTCCGCCACCACCTCTGGCCCCTGAGCTCTTTTTTTTAACCAGATTGGCCACTTCCTTTCCCTCTTCTCCCTCTGCTGGCCCTGTTCCCCGCTCTTCAGCATTGCCGCCCTGAGCTCCCCTTGGGCCTTCTGTCTCCTGTAATGGGCTTTACGCAGTATAGCTGCCCTTTCCCTTCCTCAGAGTCAACGGGCTGTAGGGGCCGCAGACTGAGAGGGGAAAAGGGTAGCTATAGTGCGCGACTCGCGGTACGGGAAAGAGAAGGCGCAGGAGGAGTTGCGGGGCAGCTCTGCTGCATAACGGGGATTAGAGGCAACAGAGGGTGATGAGGCCACAGGGGTGTCCATGTTCCCTAACGGCCACTACAAGCTGCGATATAGTCAGGGAGCCACGTTGCCCAAACCCTTTACCTGCTACAGGTGCCCCTATCTTTCCTTTTGTCTCTTCTCACTGTCTTTGTTTTCCTGTTCCGTCTCTCCTAGAGCCGCTCCCTAGTGGCCACTGAAGTAAAGCCTTCCCTCTTCCCTCTCTTCCTCTTGTGGTCCTCCTCCTGTCCTTCAGGCAAAGTAATCTCCGTTATTCGTCTGTCCACAGTACCCAGTATTTGGTAGAAATTCCACGTATCACCCCTTTCCTCCCACCTGTACACGTGGCTGCCCCTTAGGCACCAACCCACCTCCTTCTCTGCTCCCCTCACGCCTAGCTGTATTTTACAGGTGCCCCCCTGTCTTTCTGTCTGTCTCTTCTCACCGTCTTTCTTTTCTTGTTCTGTTTCTCCTAAAGCCGCACCCTAGTGGTCACTGTAGTAAAGCCTTCCGTCTTCCCCTCTCTTTCTAGTCTCGTCCTCCTCCTGTCCCTTAGGCAAAATAGGCTCCGTAATTGGTCTTTCCACAGTGCCCTGTATTTGGCAGAAACGCCATGTAACACCTCTCTTCTCCCTCCTGTACACTTGGTTGCCCCTCAGGCAGCAACCCACCTCCTTCTCTGCTTCCCCTCAGGCCTTTCTTTCTTTTCCTGTTCTCTGTCTCCACTTTAACCCTCTTTCACTCCGGCAACCCTTTGGATGGACTTGTTTCCTTCTTTTCCCCCTCTCCCTCCTTCCCCTCACGCCCTTTCTCAATTATGTAGGTGCCCCTCTCTACCTCTCCGCCACCACCTTTGGCCCCTGAGCACTTTTTTTTTAACCAGATTGGCCACTTCTTTCCCCTCCTCTCCCTCTGCTGGTCCTGTTCCCCGCTCTTCAGCATTGCCGCCCCGAGCTCCCCTTGGGCCTTCTGTCTCCTGTAATGGGATTTACGCAGTATAGCTGCCCTTTCCCTTCCTCAGAGTCAACGGGCTGTAGGGGCCGCAGACTGAGAGGGGAAAAGGGTAGCTATACTGCGCGACTCGTGGTATGGGAAAGAGAAGGCGCAGGAGGAGTTGCGGGGCAGCTCTGCTGCATAACGGGGATTAGAGGCAACAGAGGGTGGTGAGGCCACAGGGGTGTCCATGTTCCCTAACGGCCACTAGAAGCTGCGATATACTCAGGGAGCCACTCAGGGAGCCACGTTGCCCAAACCCTTAACCTGCTACATGTGCCCCTATCTTTCTTTTGGTCTTTCTGACTCTTCTCACTCTTTCTTTTACTGTTCTGTCTCTCCTAGAGCCGCTCCCTAGTAGCCACTGAAGTAAAGCCTTCCCTCTTCCCTATTGTGGTCCCCCTCCTGTCCTTTAGGCAAAGTAGTCTCCGTTATTCGTCTGTCCACAGTGCCCGGTATTTGGTAGAAATTCCACGTACCACCCCTTTCCTCCCATCTGTACACGTGGCTGCCCCTTAGTCAGCAAGCCATCTCCCTCTCTGCTTCCCCTCAGGCCTTTGTGTATTTTACAGGTGCCCCTGTCTGTCTTTCTGTCTTTGTCTTTGTTTTCCTTTACTCTGTCTCCGTTTTAACCCTCTTTGACTCGGGCGGCCCCTTTGGTGGCGTTGCTGCCTTCTTTTCCCTCTGTCCCTCTTTCCCCTCACGCCCTTTCTGTATTATCTAGCTGCCCCTCTCTACCTTTCCACCACCACCTCTGGCCCCTTAGCTCTTTTTTTTTTTTTAAACCAGATGGGCCACTTCCTTCCCCTCTTTTCTCTCTGCTGGCCCTGTTCCCCGCTCCTCAGCGTTGCCGCCCCGAGCTCCCCTTGGGCTTTCTGTCTCCTGTAATGGGCTTTACGCAGGATAGCTGCCCTTTCCCTTCCTCAGAGTCAACGGGCTGTAGGGGCCATTATCAGTGGGAAATAGGTCATTGGAGGGATGATAGGAGTTACTATAGAGAACTTTCTGGGTGTCTGGCTGATGAGTCTTGCCCACATGCTCAGGGTTTAGCTGATCGCCATATTTGGGGTCGGGAAGGAATTTTCCTCCAGGGTAGATTGGCAGAGACCCTGGAGGTTTTTCGCCTTCCTCTGTAGCATAGGGCACAGATCACAGCTGGAGGATTCTCTGCATGTTGGGGCCTTCAAAGTATTTGAAGGCTTCAATATCTGAGATATAGGTGAGAGGATTATTCTAAGAGGCGTAGGTGAGACTCTGTGGCCTGCACTGTGCAGGGGGTCAGACTAGATGATCATATCGGTCCCTTCTGACCTTAAAGTCTATGAGGCCGCAGACTGAGAGGGGAAAAGGGTAGCTACACTGCATGACGCCCGGTATGGGAAAGAGAAGGCGCAGGAGGAGTGGCGGGGCAGCTCTGCTGCATAACGGGGATTAGGGGCAACAAAGGGTGATGACGCCGCAGGGGTGTCCATGTTCCCTAACGGCCACTACAAGCTGCGATATAGTCAGGGAGCCAAGTTGCCCCAACCCTTTACCTGCTACAAGTGCCCCTGTCTTTCTTTTTGTCTTTCCTCACTATCTTTGTTTTCCTGTTCTGTCTCTCCTAGAGCCGCTCCCTAGTAGCCACTGAAGTAAAGCCTTCCCACTTCCCCTCTCTTCCTATTATTGTCTTCCTCCTGTCCTTTAGGCAAATTAGGCTCCGTTATTCGTCTGTCCGCAGTGCCCTGTATTTGGTAGGAACCCCATGTAACACCCCTTTTCTCCCTCTTGTAAACGTGGCTGCCCCTTTAGGCAGCAACCCACCTCCTTCTCTGCTTCCCCTCAGTCTCTTGTGTATTTTACAGGTGCCCCTGTCTTTCTGTCTGTCTCTTCTCACCGTCTTTCTTTTCTTGTTCTGTTTCTCCTAAAGCCGCACCCTAGTGGTCACTGTAGTAAAGCCTTCCGTCTTCCCCTCTCTTTCTGTTCTCGTCCTCCTCCTGTCCCTTAGGCAAAATAGGCTCCGTAATTGGTCTTTCCACAGTGCCCTGTATTTGGTAGAAACGCCATGTAACACCTCTCTTCTCCCTCCTGTACACTTGGCTGCCCCTCAGGCAGCAACCCACCTCCTTCTCTGCTTCCCCTCAGGCCTTTTCTTTCTTTTCCTGTTCTCTGTCTCCACTTTAACCCTCTTTCACTCCGGCGGCCCTTTGGATGGACTTGTTTCCTTCTTTTCCCCCTCTCCCTCCTTCCCCTCACGCCCTTTCTCAATTATGTAGGTGCCCCTCTCTACCTCTCCGCCACCACCTTTGGCCCCTGAGCTCTTTTTTTTTAACCAGATTGGCCACTTCCTTTTCCTCTTCTCCCTCTGCTGGCCCTGTTCCCTGTTCTTCAGCATTGCCGCCCCGAGCTCTCCTTGGGCCTTCTGTCTCCTGTAATGGGCTTTACGCAGTATAGCTGCCCTTTCCCTTCCTCAGAGTCAACGGGCTGTAGGGGCCGCAGACTGAGAGGGGAAAAGGGTAGCTATACTGCGCGACTTGCGGTATGGGAAAGAGAAGGCACAGGAGGAGTTGCGGGTCAGCTCTGCTGCATAACGGGGATTAGAGGCAACAGAGGGTGGTGAGGCCACAGGGGTGTCCATGTTCCCTAACGGCCACTAGAAGCTGCGATATACTCAGGGAGCCACGTTGCCCAAACCCTTAACCTGCTACAGGTGCCCCTATCTTTCTTTTGGTCTTTCTGACTCTTCTCACTCTTTCTTTTACTGTTCTGTCTCTCCTAGAGCCGCTCCCTAGTAGCCACTGAAGTAAAGCCTTCCCTCTTCCCTATTGTGGTCCCCCTCCTGTCCTTTAGGCAAAGTAGTCTCCGTTATTCGTCTGTCCACAGTGCCCGGTATTTGGTAGAAATTCCACGTACCACCCCTTTCCTCCCATCTGTACACGTGGCTGCCCCTTAGTCAGCAAGCCATCTCCCTCTCTGCTTCCCCTCAGGCCTTTGTGTATTTTACAGGTGCCCCTGTCTGTCTTTCTGTCTTTGTCTTTGTTTTCCTTTACTCTGTCTCCGTTTTAACCCTCTTTGACTCGGGCGGCCCCTTTGGTGGCGTTGCTGCCTTCTTTTCCCTCTGTCCCTCTTTCCCCTCACGCCCTTTCTGTATTATCTAGCTGCCCCTCTCTACCTTTCCGCCACCACCTCTGGCCCCTTAGCTCTTTTTTTTTTTTTTAAACCAGATGGGCCACTTCCTTCCCCTCTTTTCTCTCTGTTGGCCCTGTTCCCCGCTCCTCAGTGTTGCCGCCCCGAGCTCCCCTTGGGCTTTCTGTCTCCTGTAATGGGCTTTACGCAGGATAGCTGCCCTTTCCCTTCCTCAGAGTCAACGGGCTGTAGGGGCCGCAGACTGAGAGGGGAAAAGGGTAGCTATACTGCGCGACTCGCGGTATGGGAAAGAGAAGGCACAGGAGGAGTTGCGGGGCAGCTCTGCTGCATAACGGGGATTAGAGGCAACAGAGGGTGGTGAGGCCACAGGGGTGTCCATGTTCCCTAACGGCCACTAGAAGCTGCGATATACTCAGGGAGCCACGTTGCCCAAACCCTTAACCTGCTACAGGTGCCCCTATCTTTCTTTTGGTCTTTCTGACTCTTCTCACTCTTTCTTTTACTGTTCTGTCTCTCCTAGAGCCGCTCCCTAGTAGCCACTGAAGTAAAGCCTTCCCTCTTCCCTATTGTGGTCCCCCTCCTGTCCTTTAGGCAAAGTAGTCTCCGTTATTCGTCTGTCCACAGTGCCCGGTATTTGGTAGAAATTCCACGTACCACCCCTTTCCTCCCATCTGTACACGTGGCTGCCCCTTAGTCAGCAAGCCATCTCCCTCTCTGCTTCCCCTCAGGCCTTTGTGTATTTTACAGGTGCCCCTGTCTGTCTTTCTGTCTTTGTCTTTGTTTTCCTTTACTCTGTCTCCGTTTTAACCCTCTTTGACTCGGGCGGCCCCTTTGGTGGCGTTGCTGCCTTCTTTTCCCTCTGTCCCTCTTTCCCCTCACGCCCTTTCTGTATTATCTAGCTGCCCCTCTCTACCTTTCCACCACCACCTCTGGCCCCTTAGCTCTTTTTTTTTTTTTAAACCAGATGGGCCACTTCCTTCCCCTCTTTTCTCTCTGCTGGCCCTGTTCCCCGCTCCTCAGCGTTGCCGCCCCGAGCTCCCCTTGGGCTTTCTGTCTCCTGTAATGGGCTTTACGCAGGATAGCTGCCCTTTCCCTTCCTCAGAGTCAACGGGCTGTAGGGGCCATTATCAGTGGGAAATAGGTCATTGGAGGGATGATAGGAGTTACTATAGAGAACTTTCTGGGTGTCTGGCTGATGAGTCTTGCCCACATGCTCAGGGTTTAGCTGATCGCCATATTTGGGGTCGGGAAGGAATTTTCCTCCAGGGTAGATTGGCAGAGACCCTGGAGGTTTTTCGCCTTCCTCTGTAGCATAGGGCACAGATCACAGCTGGAGGATTCTCTGCATGTTGGGGCCTTCAAAGTATTTGAAGGCTTCAATATCTGAGATATAGGTGAGAGGATTATTCTAAGAGGCGTAGGTGAGACTCTGTGGCCTGCACTGTGCAGGGGGTCAGACTAGATGATCATATCGGTCCCTTCTGACCTTAAAGTCTATGAGGCCGCAGACTGAGAGGGGAAAAGGGTAGCTACACTGCATGACGCCCGGTATGGGAAAGAGAAGGCGCAGGAGGAGTGGCGGGGCAGCTCTGCTGCATAACGGGGATTAGGGGCAACAAAGGGTGATGACGCCGCAGGGGTGTCCATGTTCCCTAACGGCCACTACAAGCTGCGATATAGTCAGGGAGCCAAGTTGCCCCAACCCTTTACCTGCTACAAGTGCCCCTGTCTTTCTTTTTGTCTTTCCTCACTATCTTTGTTTTCCTGTTCTGTCTCTCCTAGAGCCGCTCCCTAGTAGCCACTGAAGTAAAGCCTTCCCACTTCCCCTCTCTTCCTATTATTGTCTTCCTCCTGTCCTTTAGGCAAATTAGGCTCCGTTATTCGTCTGTCCGCAGTGCCCTCTATTTGGTAGGAACCCCATGTAACACCCCTTTTCTCCCTCTTGTAAACGTGGCTGCCCCTTTAGGCAGCAACCCACCTCATTCTCTGCTTCCCCTCAGTCTCTTGTGTATTTTACAGGTGCCCCTGTCTTTATTTCTGTCTCTTCTCACTGTCTTTCTTTTCCTGTTCTGTTTCTCTTAAAGCCGCACCCTAGTGGTCACTATAGTAAAGCCTTCCGTCTTCCCCTCTCTTTCTATGCTCGTCCTCCTTCTGTCCTTTAGGCAAAATAGGCTCCGTAATTCGTCTTTCCACAGTGCCCTTTATTTGGTAGAAACGCCATGTAACACCTCTCTTCTCCCTCCTGTACACGTGGCTGCCCCTCAGGTAGCAACCCACCTCCTTCTCTGCTTCGTCTCAGGCCTTTCTTTCTTTTCCTGTTCTCTGTCTCCGCTTTAACCCTCTTTCACTCTGGCGCCCCTTTGGATGGAATTGTTGCCTTCTTTTCCCCCTCTCCCTCCTTCCCCTCACGCCCTTTCTGCATTATGTAGCTGCCCCTCTCTACCTCTCCGCCACCACCTCTGGCCCCTGAGCTATTTTTTTTAACCAGATTGGCCACTTCCTTCCCCTCTTCTCCCTCTGCTGGTCCTGTTCCCCGCTCTTCAGCATTGCCGCCTCGAGCTCCCCTTGGGTCTTCTGTCTCCTGTAATGGGCTTTACGCAGTATAGCTGCCCTTTCCCTTCCTCAGAGTCAACGGGCTGTAGGGGCCGCAGACTGAGAGGGGAAAAGGGTAGCTATACTGCGCGACTCGTGGTATGGGAAAGAGAAGGCGCAGGAGGAGTTGCGGGGCAGCTCTGCTGCATAACAGGGATTAGAGGCAACAGAGGGTGATGAGGCCACAGGGGTGTCCATGTTCCCTAACGGCCACTACAAGCTGCGATATAGTCAGGGAGCCACGTTGCCCAAACCCTTTACCTGCTACAGGTGCCCCTATCTTTCCTTTTGTCTCTTCTCACTGTCTTTGTTTTCCTGTTCCGTCTCTCCTAGAGCCGCTCCCTAGTGGCCACTGAAGTAAAGCCTTCCCTCTTCCCTCTCTTCCTCTTGTGGTCCTCCTCCTGTCCTTCAGGCAAAGTAATCTCCGTTATTCGTCTGTCCACAGTACCCAGTATTTGGTAGAAATTCCACGTATCACCCCTTTCCTCCCACCTGTACACGTGGCTGCCCCTTAGGCACCAACCCACCTCCTTCTCTGCTCCCCTCACGCCTAGCTGTATTTTACAGGTGCCCCCCTGTCTTTCTGTCTGTCTCTTCTCACCGTCTTTCTTTTCTTGTTCTGTTTCTCCTAAAGCCGCACCCTAGTGGTCACTGTAGTAAAGCCTTCCGTCTTCCCCTCTCTTTCTAGTCTCGTCCTCCTCCTGTCCCTTAGGCAAAATAGGCTCCGTAATTGGTCTTTCCACAGTGCCCTGTATTTGGCAGAAACGCCATGTAACACCTCTCTTCTCCCTCCTGTACACTTGGTTGCCCCTCAGGCAGCAACCCACCTCCTTCTCTGCTTCCCCTCAGGCCTTTCTTTCTTTTCCTGTTCTCTGTCTCCACTTTAACCCTCTTTCACTCCGGCAACCCTTTGGATGGACTTGTTTCCTTCTTTTCCCCCTCTCCCTCCTTCCCCTCACGCCCTTTCTCAATTATGTAGGTGCCCCTCTCTACCTCTCCGCCACCACCTTTGGCCCCTGAGCACTTTTTTTTTAACCAGATTGGCCACTTCTTTCCCCTCCTCTCCCTCTGCTGGTCCTGTTCCCCGCTCTTCAGCATTGCCGCCCCGAGCTCCCCTTGGGCCTTCTGTCTCCTGTAATGGGATTTACGCAGTATAGCTGCCCTTTCCCTTCCTCAGAGTCAACGGGCTGTAGGGGCCGCAGACTGAGAGGGGAAAAGGGTAGCTATACTGCGCGACTCGTGGTATGGGAAAGAGAAGGCGCAGGAGGAGTTGCGGGGCAGCTCTGCTGCATAACGGGGATTAGAGGCAACAGAGGGTGGTGAGGCCACAGGGGTGTCCATGTTCCCTAACGGCCACTAGAAGCTGCGATATACTCAGGGAGCCACTCAGGGAGCCACGTTGCCCAAACCCTTAACCTGCTACATGTGCCCCTATCTTTCTTTTGGTCTTTCTGACTCTTCTCACTCTTTCTTTTACTGTTCTGTCTCTCCTAGAGCCGCTCCCTAGTAGCCACTGAAGTAAAGCCTTCCCTCTTCCCTATTGTGGTCCCCCTCCTGTCCTTTAGGCAAAGTAGTCTCCGTTATTCGTCTGTCCACAGTGCCCGGTATTTGGTAGAAATTCCACGTACCACCCCTTTCCTCCCATCTGTACACGTGGCTGCCCCTTAGTCAGCAAGCCATCTCCCTCTCTGCTTCCCCTCAGGCCTTTGTGTATTTTACAGGTGCCCCTGTCTGTCTTTCTGTCTTTGTCTTTGTTTTCCTTTACTCTGTCTCCGTTTTAACCCTCTTTGACTCGGGCGGCCCCTTTGGTGGCGTTGCTGCCTTCTTTTCCCTCTGTCCCTCTTTCCCCTCACGCCCTTTCTGTATTATCTAGCTGCCCCTCTCTACCTTTCCACCACCACCTCTGGCCCCTTAGCTCTTTTTTTTTTTTTAAACCAGATGGGCCACTTCCTTCCCCTCTTTTCTCTCTGCTGGCCCTGTTCCCCGCTCCTCAGCGTTGCCGCCCCGAGCTCCCCTTGGGCTTTCTGTCTCCTGTAATGGGCTTTACGCAGGATAGCTGCCCTTTCCCTTCCTCAGAGTCAACGGGCTGTAGGGGCCATTATCAGTGGGAAATAGGTCATTGGAGGGATGATAGGAGTTACTATAGAGAACTTTCTGGGTGTCTGGCTGATGAGTCTTGCCCACATGCTCAGGGTTTAGCTGATCGCCATATTTGGGGTCGGGAAGGAATTTTCCTCCAGGGTAGATTGGCAGAGACCCTGGAGGTTTTTCGCCTTCCTCTGTAGCATAGGGCACAGATCACAGCTGGAGGATTCTCTGCATGTTGGGGCCTTCAAAGTATTTGAAGGCTTCAATATCTGAGATATAGGTGAGAGGATTATTCTAAGAGGCGTAGGTGAGACTCTGTGGCCTGCACTGTGCAGGGGGTCAGACTAGATGATCATATCGGTCCCTTCTGACCTTAAAGTCTATGAGGCCGCAGACTGAGAGGGGAAAAGGGTAGCTACACTGCATGACGCCCGGTATGGGAAAGAGAAGGCGCAGGAGGAGTGGCGGGGCAGCTCTGCTGCATAACGGGGATTAGGGGCAACAAAGGGTGATGACGCCGCAGGGGTGTCCATGTTCCCTAACGGCCACTACAAGCTGCGATATAGTCAGGGAGCCAAGTTGCCCCAACCCTTTACCTGCTACAAGTGCCCCTGTCTTTCTTTTTGTCTTTCCTCACTATCTTTGTTTTCCTGTTCTGTCTCTCCTAGAGCCGCTCCCTAGTAGCCACTGAAGTAAAGCCTTCCCACTTCCCCTCTCTTCCTATTATTGTCTTCCTCCTGTCCTTTAGGCAAATTAGGCTCCGTTATTCGTCTGTCCGCAGTGCCCTCTATTTGGTAGGAACCCCATGTAACACCTCTCTTCTCCCTCTTGTAAACGTGGCTGCCCCTTTAGGCAGCAACCCACCTCATTCTCTGCTTCCCCTCAGTCTCTTGTGTATTTTACAGGTGCCCCTGTCTTTATTTCTGTCTCTTCTCACTGTCTTTCTTTTCCTGTTCTGTTTCTCTTAAAGCCGCACCCTAGTGGTCACTATAGTAAAGCCTTCCGTCTTCCCCTCTCTTTCTATGCTCGTCCTCCTTCTGTCCTTTAGGCAAAATAGGCTCCGTAATTCGTCTTTCCACAGTGCCCTTTATTTGGTAGAAACGCCATGTAACACCTCTCTTCTCCCTCCTGTACACGTGGCTGCCCCTCAGGTAGCAACCCACCTCCTTCTCTGCTTCGTCTCAGGCCTTTCTTTCTTTTCCTGTTCTCTGTCTCCGCTTTAACCCTCTTTCACTCTGGCGCCCCTTTGGATGGAATTGTTGCCTTCTTTTCCCCCTCTCCCTCCTTCCCCTCACGCCCTTTCTGCATTATGTAGCTGCCCCTCTCTACCTCTCCGCCACCACCTCTGGCCCCTGAGCTATTTTTTTTAACCAGATTGGCCACTTCCTTCCCCTCTTCTCCCTCTGCTGGTCCTGTTCCCCGCTCTTCAGCATTGCCGCCTCGAGCTCCCCTTGGGTCTTCTGTCTCCTGTAATGGGCTTTACGCAGTATAGCTGCCCTTTCCCTTCCTCAGAGTCAACGGGCTGTAGGGGCCGCAGACTGAGAGGGGAAAAGGGTAGCTATACTGCGCGACTCGTGGTATGGGAAAGAGAAGGCGCAGGAGGAGTTGCGGGGCAGCTCTGCTGCATAACAGGGATTAGAGGCAACAGAGGGTGATGAGGCCACAGGGGTGTCCATGTTCCCTAACGGCCACTACAAGCTGCGATATAGTCAGGGAGCCACGTTGCCCAAACCCTTTACCTGCTACAGGTGCCCCTATCTTTCCTTTTGTCTCTTCTCACTGTCTTTGTTTTCCTGTTCCGTCTCTCCTAGAGCCGCTCCCTAGTGGCCACTGAAGTAAAGCCTTCCCTCTTCCCTCTCTTCCTCTTGTGGTCCTCCTCCTGTCCTTCAGGCAAAGTAATCTCCGTTATTCGTCTGTCCACAGTACCCAGTATTTGGTAGAAATTCCACGTATCACCCCTTTCCTCCCACCTGTACACGTGGCTGCCCCTTAGGCACCAACCCACCTCCTTCTCTGCTCCCCTCACGCCTAGCTGTATTTTACAGGTGCCCCCCTGTCTTTCTGTCTGTCTCTTCTCACCGTCTTTCTTTTCTTGTTCTGTTTCTCCTAAAGCCGCACCCTAGTGGTCACTGTAGTAAAGCCTTCCGTCTTCCCCTCTCTTTCTAGTCTCGTCCTCCTCCTGTCCCTTAGGCAAAATAGGCTCCGTAATTGGTCTTTCCACAGTGCCCTGTATTTGGCAGAAACGCCATGTAACACCTCTCTTCTCCCTCCTGTACACTTGGTTGCCCCTCAGGCAGCAACCCACCTCCTTCTCTGCTTCCCCTCAGGCCTTTCTTTCTTTTCCTGTTCTCTGTCTCCACTTTAACCCTCTTTCACTCCGGCAACCCTTTGGATGGACTTGTTTCCTTCTTTTCCCCCTCTCCCTCCTTCCCCTCACGCCCTTTCTCAATTATGTAGGTGCCCCTCTCTACCTCTCCGCCACCACCTTTGGCCCCTGAGCACTTTTTTTTTAACCAGATTGGCCACTTCTTTCCCCTCCTCTCCCTCTGCTGGTCCTGTTCCCCGCTCTTCAGCATTGCCGCCCCGAGCTCCCCTTGGGCCTTCTGTCTCCTGTAATGGGATTTACGCAGTATAGCTGCCCTTTCCCTTCCTCAGAGTCAACGGGCTGTAGGGGCCGCAGACTGAGAGGGGAAAAGGGTAGCTATACTGCGCGACTCGTGGTATGGGAAAGAGAAGGCGCAGGAGGAGTTGCGGGGCAGCTCTGCTGCATAACGGGGATTAGAGGCAACAGAGGGTGGTGAGGCCACAGGGGTGTCCATGTTCCCTAACGGCCACTAGAAGCTGCGATATACTCAGGGAGCCACTCAGGGAGCCACGTTGCCCAAACCCTTAACCTGCTACATGTGCCCCTATCTTTCTTTTGGTCTTTCTGACTCTTCTCACTCTTTCTTTTACTGTTCTGTCTCTCCTAGAGCCGCTCCCTAGTAGCCACTGAAGTAAAGCCTTCCCTCTTCCCTATTGTGGTCCCCCTCCTGTCCTTTAGGCAAAGTAGTCTCCGTTATTCGTCTGTCCACAGTGCCCGGTATTTGGTAGAAATTCCACGTACCACCCCTTTCCTCCCATCTGTACACGTGGCTGCCCCTTAGTCAGCAAGCCATCTCCCTCTCTGCTTCCCCTCAGGCCTTTGTGTATTTTACAGGTGCCCCTGTCTGTCTTTCTGTCTTTGTCTTTGTTTTCCTTTACTCTGTCTCCGTTTTAACCCTCTTTGACTCGGGCGGCCCCTTTGGTGGCGTTGCTGCCTTCTTTTCCCTCTGTCCCTCTTTCCCCTCACGCCCTTTCTGTATTATCTAGCTGCCCCTCTCTACCTTTCCACCACCACCTCTGGCCCCTTAGCTCTTTTTTTTTTTTTAAACCAGATGGGCCACTTCCTTCCCCTCTTTTCTCTCTGCTGGCCCTGTTCCCCGCTCCTCAGCGTTGCCGCCCCGAGCTCCCCTTGGGCTTTCTGTCTCCTGTAATGGGCTTTACGCAGGATAGCTGCCCTTTCCCTTCCTCAGAGTCAACGGGCTGTAGGGGCCATTATCAGTGGGAAATAGGTCATTGGAGGGATGATAGGAGTTACTATAGAGAACTTTCTGGGTGTCTGGCTGATGAGTCTTGCCCACATGCTCAGGGTTTAGCTGATCGCCATATTTGGGGTCGGGAAGGAATTTTCCTCCAGGGTAGATTGGCAGAGACCCTGGAGGTTTTTCGCCTTCCTCTGTAGCATAGGGCACAGATCACAGCTGGAGGATTCTCTGCATGTTGGGGCCTTCAAAGTATTTGAAGGCTTCAATATCTGAGATATAGGTGAGAGGATTATTCTAAGAGGCGTAGGTGAGACTCTGTGGCCTGCACTGTGCAGGGGGTCAGACTAGATGATCATATCGGTCCCTTCTGACCTTAAAGTCTATGAGGCCGCAGACTGAGAGGGGAAAAGGGTAGCTACACTGCATGACGCCCGGTATGGGAAAGAGAAGGCGCAGGAGGAGTGGCGGGGCAGCTCTGCTGCATAACGGGGATTAGGGGCAACAAAGGGTGATGACGCCGCAGGGGTGTCCATGTTCCCTAACGGCCACTACAAGCTGCGATATAGTCAGGGAGCCAAGTTGCCCCAACCCTTTACCTGCTACAAGTGCCCCTGTCTTTCTTTTTGTCTTTCCTCACTATCTTTGTTTTCCTGTTCTGTCTCTCCTAGAGCCGCTCCCTAGTAGCCACTGAAGTAAAGCCTTCCCACTTCCCCTCTCTTCCTATTATTGTCTTCCTCCTGTCCTTTAGGCAAATTAGGCTCCGTTATTCGTCTGTCCGCAGTGCCCTCTATTTGGTAGGAACCCCATGTAACACCTCTCTTCTCCCTCTTGTAAACGTGGCTGCCCCTTTAGGCAGCAACCCACCTCATTCTCTGCTTCCCCTCAGTCTCTTGTGTATTTTACAGGTGCCCCTGTCTTTATTTCTGTCTCTTCTCACTGTCTTTCTTTTCCTGTTCTGTTTCTCTTAAAGCCGCACCCTAGTGGTCACTATAGTAAAGCCTTCCGTCTTCCCCTCTCTTTCTATGCTCGTCCTCCTTCTGTCCTTTAGGCAAAATAGGCTCCGTAATTCGTCTTTCCACAGTGCCCTTTATTTGGTAGAAACGCCATGTAACACCTCTCTTCTCCCTCCTGTACACGTGGCTGCCCCTCAGGTAGCAACCCACCTCCTTCTCTGCTTCGTCTCAGGCCTTTCTTTCTTTTCCTGTTCTCTGTCTCCGCTTTAACCCTCTTTCACTCTGGCGCCCCTTTGGATGGAATTGTTGCCTTCTTTTCCCCCTCTCCCTCCTTCCCCTCACGCCCTTTCTGCATTATGTAGCTGCCCCTCTCTACCTCTCCGCCACCACCTCTGGCCCCTGAGCTATTTTTTTTAACCAGATTGGCCACTTCCTTCCCCTCTTCTCCCTCTGCTGGTCCTGTTCCCCGCTCTTCAGCATTGCCGCCTCGAGCTCCCCTTGGGTCTTCTGTCTCCTGTAATGGGCTTTACGCAGTATAGCTGCCCTTTCCCTTCCTCAGAGTCAACGGGCTGTAGGGGCCGCAGACTGAGAGGGGAAAAGGGTAGCTATACTGCGCGACTCGTGGTATGGGAAAGAGAAGGCGCAGGAGGAGTTGCGGGGCAGCTCTGCTGCATAACAGGGATTAGAGGCAACAGAGGGTGATGAGGCCACAGGGGTGTCCATGTTCCCTAACGGCCACTACAAGCTGCGATATAGTCAGGGAGCCACGTTGCCCAAACCCTTTACCTGCTACAGGTGCCCCTATCTTTCCTTTTGTCTCTTCTCACTGTCTTTGTTTTCCTGTTCCGTCTCTCCTAGAGCCGCTCCCTAGTGGCCACTGAAGTAAAGCCTTCCCTCTTCCCTCTCTTCCTCTTGTGGTCCTCCTCCTGTCCTTCAGGCAAAGTAATCTCCGTTATTCGTCTGTCCACAGTACCCAGTATTTGGTAGAAATTCCACGTATCACCCCTTTCCTCCCACCTGTACACGTGGCTGCCCCTTAGGCACCAACCCACCTCCTTCTCTGCTCCCCTCACGCCTAGCTGTATTTTACAGGTGCCCCCCTGTCTTTCTGTCTGTCTCTTCTCACCGTCTTTCTTTTCTTGTTCTGTTTCTCCTAAAGCCGCACCCTAGTGGTCACTGTAGTAAAGCCTTCCGTCTTCCCCTCTCTTTCTAGTCTCGTCCTCCTCCTGTCCCTTAGGCAAAATAGGCTCCGTAATTGGTCTTTCCACAGTGCCCTGTATTTGGCAGAAACGCCATGTAACACCTCTCTTCTCCCTCCTGTACACTTGGTTGCCCCTCAGGCAGCAACCCACCTCCTTCTCTGCTTCCCCTCAGGCCTTTCTTTCTTTTCCTGTTCTCTGTCTCCACTTTAACCCTCTTTCACTCCGGCAACCCTTTGGATGGACTTGTTTCCTTCTTTTCCCCCTCTCCCTCCTTCCCCTCACGCCCTTTCTCAATTATGTAGGTGCCCCTCTCTACCTCTCCGCCACCACCTTTGGCCCCTGAGCACTTTTTTTTTAACCAGATTGGCCACTTCTTTCCCCTCCTCTCCCTCTGCTGGTCCTGTTCCCCGCTCTTCAGCATTGCCGCCCCGAGCTCCCCTTGGGCCTTCTGTCTCCTGTAATGGGATTTACGCAGTATAGCTGCCCTTTCCCTTCCTCAGAGTCAACGGGCTGTAGGGGCCGCAGACTGAGAGGGGAAAAGGGTAGCTATACTGCGCGACTCGTGGTATGGGAAAGAGAAGGCGCAGGAGGAGTTGCGGGGCAGCTCTGCTGCATAACGGGGATTAGAGGCAACAGAGGGTGGTGAGGCCACAGGGGTGTCCATGTTCCCTAACGGCCACTAGAAGCTGCGATATACTCAGGGAGCCACTCAGGGAGCCACGTTGCCCAAACCCTTAACCTGCTACATGTGCCCCTATCTTTCTTTTGGTCTTTCTGACTCTTCTCACTCTTTCTTTTACTGTTCTGTCTCTCCTAGAGCCGCTCCCTAGTAGCCACTGAAGTAAAGCCTTCCCTCTTCCCTATTGTGGTCCCCCTCCTGTCCTTTAGGCAAAGTAGTCTCCGTTATTCGTCTGTCCACAGTGCCCGGTATTTGGTAGAAATTCCACGTACCACCCCTTTCCTCCCATCTGTACACGTGGCTGCCCCTTAGTCAGCAAGCCATCTCCCTCTCTGCTTCCCCTCAGGCCTTTGTGTATTTTACAGGTGCCCCTGTCTGTCTTTCTGTCTTTGTCTTTGTTTTCCTTTACTCTGTCTCCGTTTTAACCCTCTTTGACTCGGGCGGCCCCTTTGGTGGCGTTGCTGCCTTCTTTTCCCTCTGTCCCTCTTTCCCCTCACGCCCTTTCTGTATTATCTAGCTGCCCCTCTCTACCTTTCCACCACCACCTCTGGCCCCTTAGCTCTTTTTTTTTTTTTAAACCAGATGGGCCACTTCCTTCCCCTCTTTTCTCTCTGCTGGCCCTGTTCCCCGCTCCTCAGCGTTGCCGCCCCGAGCTCCCCTTGGGCTTTCTGTCTCCTGTAATGGGCTTTACGCAGGATAGCTGCCCTTTCCCTTCCTCAGAGTCAACGGGCTGTAGGGGCCATTATCAGTGGGAAATAGGTCATTGGAGGGATGATAGGAGTTACTATAGAGAACTTTCTGGGTGTCTGGCTGATGAGTCTTGCCCACATGCTCAGGGTTTAGCTGATCGCCATATTTGGGGTCGGGAAGGAATTTTCCTCCAGGGTAGATTGGCAGAGACCCTGGAGGTTTTTCGCCTTCCTCTGTAGCATAGGGCACAGATCACAGCTGGAGGATTCTCTGCATGTTGGGGCCTTCAAAGTATTTGAAGGCTTCAATATCTGAGATATAGGTGAGAGGATTATTCTAAGAGGCGTAGGTGAGACTCTGTGGCCTGCACTGTGCAGGGGGTCAGACTAGATGATCATATCGGTCCCTTCTGACCTTAAAGTCTATGAGGCCGCAGACTGAGAGGGGAAAAGGGTAGCTACACTGCATGACGCCCGGTATGGGAAAGAGAAGGCGCAGGAGGAGTGGCGGGGCAGCTCTGCTGCATAACGGGGATTAGGGGCAACAAAGGGTGATGACGCCGCAGGGGTGTCCATGTTCCCTAACGGCCACTACAAGCTGCGATATAGTCAGGGAGCCAAGTTGCCCCAACCCTTTACCTGCTACAAGTGCCCCTGTCTTTCTTTTTGTCTTTCCTCACTATCTTTGTTTTCCTGTTCTGTCTCTCCTAGAGCCGCTCCCTAGTAGCCACTGAAGTAAAGCCTTCCCACTTCCCCTCTCTTCCTATTATTGTCTTCCTCCTGTCCTTTAGGCAAATTAGGCTCCGTTATTCGTCTGTCCGCAGTGCCCTGTATTTGGTAGGAACCCCATGTAACACCCCTTTTCTCCCTCTTGTAAACGTGGCTGCCCCTTTAGGCAGCAACCCACCTCATTCTCTGCTTCCCCTCAGTCTCTTGTGTATTTTACAGGTGCCCCTGTCTTTATTTCTGTCTCTTCTCACTGTCTTTCTTTTCCTGTTCTGTTTCTCTTAAAGCCGCACCCTAGTGGTCACTATAGTAAAGCCTTCCGTCTTCCCCTCTCTTTCTATGCTCGTCCTCCTTCTGTCCTTTAGGCAAAATAGGCTCCGTAATTCGTCTTTCCACAGTGCCCTTTATTTGGTAGAAACGCCATGTAACACCTCTCTTCTCCCTCCTGTACACGTGGCTGCCCCTCAGGTAGCAACCCACCTCCTTCTCTGCTTCGTCTCAGGCCTTTCTTTCTTTTCCTGTTCTCTGTCTCCGCTTTAACCCTCTTTCACTCTGGCGCCCCTTTGGATGGAATTGTTGCCTTCTTTTCCCCCTCTCCCTCCTTCCCCTCACGCCCTTTCTGCATTATGTAGCTGCCCCTCTCTACCTCTCCGCCACCACCTCTGGCCCCTGAGCTATTTTTTTTAACCAGATTGGCCACTTCCTTCCCCTCTTCTCCCTCTGCTGGTCCTGTTCCCCGCTCTTCAGCATTGCCGCCTCGAGCTCCCCTTGGGTCTTCTGTCTCCTGTAATGGGCTTTACGCAGTATAGCTGCCCTTTCCCTTCCTCAGAGTCAACGGGCTGTAGGGGCCGCAGACTGAGAGGGGAAAAGGGTAGCTATACTGCGCGACTCGTGGTATGGGAAAGAGAAGGCGCAGGAGGAGTTGCGGGGCAGCTCTGCTGCATAACAGGGATTAGAGGCAACAGAGGGTGATGAGGCCACAGGGGTGTCCATGTTCCCTAACGGCCACTACAAGCTGCGATATAGTCAGGGAGCCACGTTGCCCAAACCCTTTACCTGCTACAGGTGCCCCTATCTTTCCTTTTGTCTCTTCTCACTGTCTTTGTTTTCCTGTTCCGTCTCTCCTAGAGCCGCTCCCTAGTGGCCACTGAAGTAAAGCCTTCCCTCTTCCCTCTCTTCCTCTTGTGGTCCTCCTCCTGTCCTTCAGGCAAAGTAATCTCCGTTATTCGTCTGTCCACAGTACCCAGTATTTGGTAGAAATTCCACGTATCACCCCTTTCCTCCCACCTGTACACGTGGCTGCCCCTTAGGCACCAACCCACCTCCTTCTCTGCTCCCCTCACGCCTAGCTGTATTTTACAGGTGCCCCCCTGTCTTTCTGTCTGTCTCTTCTCACCGTCTTTCTTTTCTTGTTCTGTTTCTCCTAAAGCCGCACCCTAGTGGTCACTGTAGTAAAGCCTTCCGTCTTCCCCTCTCTTTCTAGTCTCGTCCTCCTCCTGTCCCTTAGGCAAAATAGGCTCCGTAATTGGTCTTTCCACAGTGCCCTGTATTTGGCAGAAACGCCATGTAACACCTCTCTTCTCCCTCCTGTACACTTGGTTGCCCCTCAGGCAGCAACCCACCTCCTTCTCTGCTTCCCCTCAGGCCTTTCTTTCTTTTCCTGTTCTCTGTCTCCACTTTAACCCTCTTTCACTCCGGCAACCCTTTGGATGGACTTGTTTCCTTCTTTTCCCCCTCTCCCTCCTTCCCCTCACGCCCTTTCTCAATTATGTAGGTGCCCCTCTCTACCTCTCCGCCACCACCTTTGGCCCCTGAGCACTTTTTTTTTAACCAGATTGGCCACTTCTTTCCCCTCCTCTCCCTCTGCTGGTCCTGTTCCCCGCTCTTCAGCATTGCCGCCCCGAGCTCCCCTTGGGCCTTCTGTCTCCTGTAATGGGATTTACGCAGTATAGCTGCCCTTTCCCTTCCTCAGAGTCAACGGGCTGTAGGGGCCGCAGACTGAGAGGGGAAAAGGGTAGCTATACTGCGCGACTCGTGGTATGGGAAAGAGAAGGCGCAGGAGGAGTTGCGGGGCAGCTCTGCTGCATAACGGGGATTAGAGGCAACAGAGGGTGGTGAGGCCACAGGGGTGTCCATGTTCCCTAACGGCCACTAGAAGCTGCGATATACTCAGGGAGCCACTCAGGGAGCCACGTTGCCCAAACCCTTAACCTGCTACAGGTGCCCCTATCTTTCTTTTGGTCTTTCTGACTCTTCTCACTCTTTCTTTTACTGTTCTGTCTCTCCTAGAGCCGCTCCCTAGTAGCCACTGAAGTAAAGCCTTCCCTCTTCCCTATTGTGGTCCCCCTCCTGTCCTTTAGGCAAAGTAGTCTCCGTTATTCGTCTGTCCACAGTGCCCGGTATTTGGTAGAAATTCCACGTACCACCCCTTTCCTCCCATCTGTACACGTGGCTGCCCCTTAGTCAGCAAGCCATCTCCCTCTCTGCTTCCCCTCAGGCCTTTGTGTATTTTACAGGTGCCCCTGTCTGTCTTTCTGTCTTTGTCTTTGTTTTCCTTTACTCTGTCTCCGTTTTAACCCTCTTTGACTCGGGCGGCCCCTTTGGTGGCGTTGCTGCCTTCTTTTCCCTCTGTCCCTCTTTCCCCTCACGCCCTTTCTGTATTATCTAGCTGCCCCTCTCTACCTTTCCACCACCACCTCTGGCCCCTTAGCTCTTTTTTTTTTTTTAAACCAGATGGGCCACTTCCTTCCCCTCTTTTCTCTCTGCTGGCCCTGTTCCCCGCTCCTCAGCGTTGCCGCCCCGAGCTCCCCTTGGGCTTTCTGTCTCCTGTAATGGGCTTTACGCAGGATAGCTGCCCTTTCCCTTCCTCAGAGTCAACGGGCTGTAGGGGCCATTATCAGTGGGAAATAGGTCATTGGAGGGATGATAGGAGTTACTATAGAGAACTTTCTGGGTGTCTGGCTGATGAGTCTTGCCCACATGCTCAGGGTTTAGCTGATCGCCATATTTGGGGTCGGGAAGGAATTTTCCTCCAGGGTAGATTGGCAGAGACCCTGGAGGTTTTTCGCCTTCCTCTGTAGCATAGGGCACAGATCACAGCTGGAGGATTCTCTGCATGTTGGGGCCTTCAAAGTATTTGAAGGCTTCAATATCTGAGATATAGGTGAGAGGATTATTCTAAGAGGCGTAGGTGAGACTCTGTGGCCTGCACTGTGCAGGGGGTCAGACTAGATGATCATATCGGTCCCTTCTGACCTTAAAGTCTATGAGGCCGCAGACTGAGAGGGGAAAAGGGTAGCTACACTGCATGACGCCCGGTATGGGAAAGAGAAGGCGCAGGAGGAGTGGCGGGGCAGCTCTGCTGCATAACGGGGATTAGGGGCAACAAAGGGTGATGACGCCGCAGGGGTGTCCATGTTCCCTAACGGCCACTACAAGCTGCGATATAGTCAGGGAGCCAAGTTGCCCCAACCCTTTACCTGCTACAAGTGCCCCTGTCTTTCTTTTTGTCTTTCCTCACTATCTTTGTTTTCCTGTTCTGTCTCTCCTAGAGCCGCTCCCTAGTAGCCACTGAAGTAAAGCCTTCCCACTTCCCCTCTCTTCCTATTATTGTCTTCCTCCTGTCCTTTAGGCAAATTAGGCTCCGTTATTCGTCTGTCCGCAGTGCCCTCTATTTGGTAGGAACCCCATGTAACACCTCTCTTCTCCCTCTTGTAAACGTGGCTGCCCCTTTAGGCAGCAACCCACCTCATTCTCTGCTTCCCCTCAGTCTCTTGTGTATTTTACAGGTGCCCCTGTCTTTATTTCTGTCTCTTCTCACTGTCTTTCTTTTCCTGTTCTGTTTCTCTTAAAGCCGCACCCTAGTGGTCACTATAGTAAAGCCTTCCGTCTTCCCCTCTCTTTCTATGCTCGTCCTCCTTCTGTCCTTTAGGCAAAATAGGCTCCGTAATTCGTCTTTCCACAGTGCCCTTTATTTGGTAGAAACGCCATGTAACACCTCTCTTCTCCCTCCTGTACACGTGGCTGCCCCTCAGGCAGCAACCCACCTCCTTCTCTGCTTCGTCTCAGGCCTTTCTTTCTTTTCCTGTTCTCTGTCTCCGCTTTAACCCTCTTTCACTCTGGCGCCCCTTTGGATGGAATTGTTGCCTTCTTTTCCCCCTCTCCCTCCTTCCCCTCACGCCCTTTCTGCATTATGTAGCTGCCCCTCTCTACCTCTCCGCCACCACCTCTGGCCCCTGAGCTATTTTTTTTAACCAGATTGGCCACTTCCTTCCCCTCTTCTCCCTCTGCTGGTCCTGTTCCCCGCTCTTCAGCATTGCCGCCTCGAGCTCCCCTTGGGTCTTCTGTCTCCTGTAATGGGCTTTACGCAGTATAGCTGCCCTTTCCCTTCCTCAGAGTCAACGGGCTGTAGGGGCCGCAGACTGAGAGGGGAAAAGGGTAGCTATACTGCGCGACTCGTGGTATGGGAAAGAGAAGGCGCAGGAGGAGTTGCGGGGCAGCTCTGCTGCATAACGGGGATTAGAGGCAACAGAGGGTGGTGAGGCCACAGGGGTGTCCATGTTCCCTAACGGCCACTACAAGCTGCGATATAGTCAGGGAGCCACGTTGCCCAAACCCTTTACCTGCTACAGGTGCCCCTATCTTTCCTTTTGTCTCTTCTCACTGTCTTTGTTTTCCTGTTCCGTCTCTCCTAGAGCCGCTCCCTAGTGGCCACTGAAGTAAAGCCTTCCCTCTTCCCTCTCTTCCTCTTGTGGTCCTCCTCCTGTCCTTCAGGCAAAGTAATCTCCGTTATTCGTCTGTCCACAGTACCCAGTATTTGGTAGAAATTCCACGTATCACCCCTTTCCTCCCACCTGTACACGTGGCTGCCCCTTAGGCACCAACCCACCTCCTTCTCTGCTCCCCTCACGCCTAGCTGTATTTTACAGGTGCCCCCCTGTCTTTCTGTCTGTCTCTTCTCACCGTCTTTCTTTTCTTGTTCTGTTTCTCCTAAAGCCGCACCCTAGTGGTCACTGTAGTAAAGCCTTCCGTCTTCCCCTCTCTTTCTAGTCTCGTCCTCCTCCTGTCCCTTAGGCAAAATAGGCTCCGTAATTGGTCTTTCCACAGTGCCCTGTATTTGGCAGAAACGCCATGTAACACCTCTCTTCTCCCTCCTGTACACTTGGTTGCCCCTCAGGCAGCAACCCACCTCCTTCTCTGCTTCCCCTCAGGCCTTTCTTTCTTTTCCTGTTCTCTGTCTCCACTTTAACCCTCTTTCACTCCGGCAACCCTTTGGATGGACTTGTTTCCTTCTTTTCCCCCTCTCCCTCCTTCCCCTCACGCCCTTTCTCAATTATGTAGGTGCCCCTCTCTACCTCTCCGCCACCACCTTTGGCCCCTGAGCACTTTTTTTTTAACCAGATTGGCCACTTCTTTCCCCTCCTCTCCCTCTGCTGGTCCTGTTCCCCGCTCTTCAGCATTGCCGCCCCGAGCTCCCCTTGGGCCTTCTGTCTCCTGTAATGGGATTTACGCAGTATAGCTGCCCTTTCCCTTCCTCAGAGTCAACGGGCTGTAGGGGCCGCAGACTGAGAGGGGAAAAGGGTAGCTATACTGCGCGACTCGTGGTATGGGAAAGAGAAGGCGCAGGAGGAGTTGCGGGGCAGCTCTGCTGCATAACGGGGATTAGAGGCAACAGAGGGTGGTGAGGCCACAGGGGTGTCCATGTTCCCTAACGGCCACTAGAAGCTGCGATATACTCAGGGAGCCACTCAGGGAGCCACGTTGCCCAAACCCTTAACCTGCTACATGTGCCCCTATCTTTCTTTTGGTCTTTCTGACTCTTCTCACTCTTTCTTTTACTGTTCTGTCTCTCCTAGAGCCGCTCCCTAGTAGCCACTGAAGTAAAGCCTTCCCTCTTCCCTATTGTGGTCCCCCTCCTGTCCTTTAGGCAAAGTAGTCTCCGTTATTCGTCTGTCCACAGTGCCCGGTATTTGGTAGAAATTCCACGTACCACCCCTTTCCTCCCATCTGTACACGTGGCTGCCCCTTAGTCAGCAAGCCATCTCCCTCTCTGCTTCCCCTCAGGCCTTTGTGTATTTTACAGGTGCCCCTGTCTGTCTTTCTGTCTTTGTCTTTGTTTTCCTTTACTCTGTCTCCGTTTTAACCCTCTTTGACTCGGGCGGCCCCTTTGGTGGCGTTGCTGCCTTCTTTTCCCTCTGTCCCTCTTTCCCCTCACGCCCTTTCTGTATTATCTAGCTGCCCCTCTCTACCTTTCCACCACCACCTCTGGCCCCTTAGCTCTTTTTTTTTTTTTAAACCAGATGGGCCACTTCCTTCCCCTCTTTTCTCTCTGCTGGCCCTGTTCCCCGCTCCTCAGCGTTGCCGCCCCGAGCTCCCCTTGGGCTTTCTGTCTCCTGTAATGGGCTTTACGCAGGATAGCTGCCCTTTCCCTTCCTCAGAGTCAACGGGCTGTAGGGGCCATTATCAGTGGGAAATAGGTCATTGGAGGGATGATAGGAGTTACTATAGAGAACTTTCTGGGTGTCTGGCTGATGAGTCTTGCCCACATGCTCAGGGTTTAGCTGATCGCCATATTTGGGGTCGGGAAGGAATTTTCCTCCAGGGTAGATTGGCAGAGACCCTGGAGGTTTTTCGCCTTCCTCTGTAGCATAGGGCACAGATCACAGCTGGAGGATTCTCTGCATGTTGGGGCCTTCAAAGTATTTGAAGGCTTCAATATCTGAGATATAGGTGAGAGGATTATTCTAAGAGGCGTAGGTGAGACTCTGTGGCCTGCACTGTGCAGGGGGTCAGACTAGATGATCATATCGGTCCCTTCTGACCTTAAAGTCTATGAGGCCGCAGACTGAGAGGGGAAAAGGGTAGCTACACTGCATGACGCCCGGTATGGGAAAGAGAAGGCGCAGGAGGAGTGGCGGGGCAGCTCTGCTGCATAACGGGGATTAGGGGCAACAAAGGGTGATGACGCCGCAGGGGTGTCCATGTTCCCTAACGGCCACTACAAGCTGCGATATAGTCAGGGAGCCAAGTTGCCCCAACCCTTTACCTGCTACAAGTGCCCCTGTCTTTCTTTTTGTCTTTCCTCACTATCTTTGTTTTCCTGTTCTGTCTCTCCTAGAGCCGCTCCCTAGTAGCCACTGAAGTAAAGCCTTCCCACTTCCCCTCTCTTCCTATTATTGTCTTCCTCCTGTCCTTTAGGCAAATTAGGCTCCGTTATTCGTCTGTCCGCAGTGCCCTCTATTTGGTAGGAACCCCATGTAACACCTCTCTTCTCCCTCTTGTAAACGTGGCTGCCCCTTTAGGCAGCAACCCACCTCATTCTCTGCTTCCCCTCAGTCTCTTGTGTATTTTACAGGTGCCCCTGTCTTTATTTCTGTCTCTTCTCACTGTCTTTCTTTTCCTGTTCTGTTTCTCTTAAAGCCGCACCCTAGTGGTCACTATAGTAAAGCCTTCCGTCTTCCCCTCTCTTTCTATGCTCGTCCTCCTTCTGTCCTTTAGGCAAAATAGGCTCCGTAATTGGTCTTTCCACAGTGCCCTTTATTTGGTAGAAACGCCATGTAACACCTCTCTTCTCCCTCCTGTACACGTGGCTGCCCCTCAGGTAGCAACCCACCTCCTTCTCTGCTTCGTCTCAGGCCTTTCTTTCTTTTCCTGTTCTCTGTCTCCGCTTTAACCCTCTTTCACTCTGGCGCCCCTTTGGATGGAATTGTTGCCTTCTTTTCCCCCTCTCCCTCCTTCCCCTCACGCCCTTTCTGCATTATGTAGCTGCCCCTCTCTACCTCTCCGCCACCACCTCTGGCCCCTGAGCTATTTTTTTTAACCAGATTGGCCACTTCCTTCCCCTCTTCTCCCTCTGCTGGTCCTGTTCCCCGCTCTTCAGCATTGCCGCCTCGAGCTCCCCTTGGGTCTTCTGTCTCCTGTAATGGGCTTTACGCAGTATAGCTGCCCTTTCCCTTCCTCAGAGTCAACGGGCTGTAGGGGCCGCAGACTGAGAGGGGAAAAGGGTAGCTATACTGCGCGACTCGTGGTATGGGAAAGAGAAGGCGCAGGAGGAGTTGCGGGGCAGCTCTGCTGCATAACAGGGATTAGAGGCAACAGAGGGTGATGAGGCCACAGGGGTGTCCATGTTCCCTAACGGCCACTACAAGCTGCGATATAGTCAGGGAGCCACGTTGCCCAAACCCTTTACCTGCTACAGGTGCCCCTATCTTTCCTTTTGTCTCTTCTCACTGTCTTTGTTTTCCTGTTCCGTCTCTCCTAGAGCCGCTCCCTAGTGGCCACTGAAGTAAAGCCTTCCCTCTTCCCTCTCTTCCTCTTGTGGTCCTCCTCCTGTCCTTCAGGCAAAGTAATCTCCGTTATTCGTCTGTCCACAGTACCCAGTATTTGGTAGAAATTCCACGTATCACCCCTTTCCTCCCACCTGTACACGTGGCTGCCCCTTAGGCACCAACCCACCTCCTTCTCTGCTCCCCTCACGCCTAGCTGTATTTTACAGGTGCCCCCCTGTCTTTCTGTCTGTCTCTTCTCACCGTCTTTCTTTTCTTGTTCTGTTTCTCCTAAAGCCGCACCCTAGTGGTCACTGTAGTAAAGCCTTCCGTCTTCCCCTCTCTTTCTAGTCTCGTCCTCCTCCTGTCCCTTAGGCAAAATAGGCTCCGTAATTGGTCTTTCCACAGTGCCCTGTATTTGGCAGAAACGCCATGTAACACCTCTCTTCTCCCTCCTGTACACTTGGTTGCCCCTCAGGCAGCAACCCACCTCCTTCTCTGCTTCCCCTCAGGCCTTTCTTTCTTTTCCTGTTCTCTGTCTCCACTTTAACCCTCTTTCACTCCGGCAACCCTTTGGATGGACTTGTTTCCTTCTTTTCCCCCTCTCCCTCCTTCCCCTCACGCCCTTTCTCAATTATGTAGGTGCCCCTCTCTACCTCTCCGCCACCACCTTTGGCCCCTGAGCACTTTTTTTTTAACCAGATTGGCCACTTCTTTCCCCTCCTCTCCCTCTGCTGGTCCTGTTCCCCGCTCTTCAGCATTGCCGCCCCGAGCTCCCCTTGGGCCTTCTGTCTCCTGTAATGGGATTTACGCAGTATAGCTGCCCTTTCCCTTCCTCAGAGTCAACGGGCTGTAGGGGCCGCAGACTGAGAGGGGAAAAGGGTAGCTATACTGCGCGACTCGTGGTATGGGAAAGAGAAGGCGCAGGAGGAGTTGCGGGGCAGCTCTGCTGCATAACGGGGATTAGAGGCAACAGAGGGTGGTGAGGCCACAGGGGTGTCCATGTTCCCTAACGGCCACTAGAAGCTGCGATATACTCAGGGAGCCACTCAGGGAGCCACGTTGCCCAAACCCTTAACCTGCTACATGTGCCCCTATCTTTCTTTTGGTCTTTCTGACTCTTCTCACTCTTTCTTTTACTGTTCTGTCTCTCCTAGAGCCGCTCCCTAGTAGCCACTGAAGTAAAGCCTTCCCTCTTCCCTATTGTGGTCCCCCTCCTGTCCTTTAGGCAAAGTAGTCTCCGTTATTCGTCTGTCCACAGTGCCCGGTATTTGGTAGAAATTCCACGTACCACCCCTTTCCTCCCATCTGTACACGTGGCTGCCCCTTAGTCAGCAAGCCATCTCCCTCTCTGCTTCCCCTCAGGCCTTTGTGTATTTTACAGGTGCCCCTGTCTGTCTTTCTGTCTTTGTCTTTGTTTTCCTTTACTCTGTCTCCGTTTTAACCCTCTTTGACTCGGGCGGCCCCTTTGGTGGCGTTGCTGCCTTCTTTTCCCTCTGTCCCTCTTTCCCCTCACGCCCTTTCTGTATTATCTAGCTGCCCCTCTCTACCTTTCCACCACCACCTCTGGCCCCTTAGCTCTTTTTTTTTTTTTAAACCAGATGGGCCACTTCCTTCCCCTCTTTTCTCTCTGCTGGCCCTGTTCCCCGCTCCTCAGCGTTGCCGCCCCGAGCTCCCCTTGGGCTTTCTGTCTCCTGTAATGGGCTTTACGCAGGATAGCTGCCCTTTCCCTTCCTCAGAGTCAACGGGCTGTAGGGGCCATTATCAGTGGGAAATAGGTCATTGGAGGGATGATAGGAGTTACTATAGAGAACTTTCTGGGTGTCTGGCTGATGAGTCTTGCCCACATGCTCAGGGTTTAGCTGATCGCCATATTTGGGGTCGGGAAGGAATTTTCCTCCAGGGTAGATTGGCAGAGACCCTGGAGGTTTTTCGCCTTCCTCTGTAGCATAGGGCACAGATCACAGCTGGAGGATTCTCTGCATGTTGGGGCCTTCAAAGTATTTGAAGGCTTCAATATCTGAGATATAGGTGAGAGGATTATTCTAAGAGGCGTAGGTGAGACTCTGTGGCCTGCACTGTGCAGGGGGTCAGACTAGATGATCATATCGGTCCCTTCTGACCTTAAAGTCTATGAGGCCGCAGACTGAGAGGGGAAAAGGGTAGCTACACTGCATGACGCCCGGTATGGGAAAGAGAAGGCGCAGGAGGAGTGGCGGGGCAGCTCTGCTGCATAACGGGGATTAGGGGCAACAAAGGGTGATGACGCCGCAGGGGTGTCCATGTTCCCTAACGGCCACTACAAGCTGCGATATAGTCAGGGAGCCAAGTTGCCCCAACCCTTTACCTGCTACAAGTGCCCCTGTCTTTCTTTTTGTCTTTCCTCACTATCTTTGTTTTCCTGTTCTGTCTCTCCTAGAGCCGCTCCCTAGTAGCCACTGAAGTAAAGCCTTCCCACTTCCCCTCTCTTCCTATTATTGTCTTCCTCCTGTCCTTTAGGCAAATTAGGCTCCGTTATTCGTCTGTCCGCAGTGCCCTGTATTTGGTAGGAACCCCATGTAACACCCCTTTTCTCCCTCTTGTAAACGTGGCTGCCCCTTTAGGCAGCAACCCACCTCCTTCTCTGCTTCCCCTCAGTCTCTTGTGTATTTTACAGGTGCCCCTGTCTTTCTGTCTGTCTCTTCTCACCGTCTTTCTTTTCTTGTTCTGTTTCTCCTAAAGCCGCACCCTAGTGGTCACTGTAGTAAAGCCTTCCGTCTTCCCCTCTCTTTCTGTTCTCGTCCTCCTCCTGTCCCTTAGGCAAAATAGGCTCCGTAATTGGTCTTTCCACAGTGCCCTGTATTTGGTAGAAACGCCATGTAACACCTCTCTTCTCCCTCCTGTACACTTGGCTGCCCCTCAGGCAGCAACCCACCTCCTTCTCTGCTTCGTCTCAGGCCTTTCTTTCTTTTCCTGTTCTCTGTCTCCGCTTTAACCCTCTTTCACTCTGGCGCCCCTTTGGATGGAATTGTTGCCTTCTTTTCCCCCTCTCCCTCCTTCCCCTCACGCCCTTTCTGCATTATGTAGCTGCCCCTCTCTACCTCTCCGCCACCACCTCTGGCCCCTGAGCTATTTTTTTTAACCAGATTGGCCACTTCCTTCCCCTCTTCTCCCTCTGCTGGTCCTGTTCCCCGCTCTTCAGCATTGCCGCCTCGAGCTCCCCTTGGGTCTTCTGTCTCCTGTAATGGGCTTTACGCAGTATAGCTGCCCTTTCCCTTCCTCAGAGTCAACGGGCTGTAGGGGCCGCAGACTGAGAGGGGAAAAGGGTAGCTATACTGCGCGACTCGTGGTATGGGAAAGAGAAGGCGCAGGAGGAGTTGCGGGGCAGCTCTGCTGCATAACAGGGATTAGAGGCAACAGAGGGTGATGAGGCCACAGGGGTGTCCATGTTCCCTAACGGCCACTACAAGCTGCGATATAGTCAGGGAGCCACGTTGCCCAAACCCTTTACCTGCTACAGGTGCCCCTATCTTTCCTTTTGTCTCTTCTCACTGTCTTTGTTTTCCTGTTCCGTCTCTCCTAGAGCCGCTCCCTAGTGGCCACTGAAGTAAAGCCTTCCCTCTTCCCTCTCTTCCTCTTGTGGTCCTCCTCCTGTCCTTCAGGCAAAGTAATCTCCGTTATTCGTCTGTCCACAGTACCCAGTATTTGGTAGAAATTCCACGTATCACCCCTTTCCTCCCACCTGTACACGTGGCTGCCCCTTAGGCACCAACCCACCTCCTTCTCTGCTCCCCTCACGCCTAGCTGTATTTTACAGGTGCCCCCCTGTCTTTCTGTCTGTCTCTTCTCACCGTCTTTCTTTTCTTGTTCTGTTTCTCCTAAAGCCGCACCCTAGTGGTCACTGTAGTAAAGCCTTCCGTCTTCCCCTCTCTTTCTAGTCTCGTCCTCCTCCTGTCCCTTAGGCAAAATAGGCTCCGTAATTGGTCTTTCCACAGTGCCCTGTATTTGGCAGAAACGCCATGTAACACCTCTCTTCTCCCTCCTGTACACTTGGTTGCCCCTCAGGCAGCAACCCACCTCCTTCTCTGCTTCCCCTCAGGCCTTTCTTTCTTTTCCTGTTCTCTGTCTCCACTTTAACCCTCTTTCACTCCGGCAACCCTTTGGATGGACTTGTTTCCTTCTTTTCCCCCTCTCCCTCCTTCCCCTCACGCCCTTTCTCAATTATGTAGGTGCCCCTCTCTACCTCTCCGCCACCACCTTTGGCCCCTGAGCACTTTTTTTTTAACCAGATTGGCCACTTCCTTCCCCTCTTCTCCCTCTGCTGGTCCTGTTCCCCGCTCTTCAGCATTGCCGCCTCGAGCTCCCCTTGGGTCTTCTGTCTCCTGTAATGGGCTTTACGCAGTATAGCTGCCCTTTCCCTTCCTCAGAGTCAACGGGCTGTAGGGGCCGCAGACTGAGAGGGGAAAAGGGTAGCTATACTGCGCGACTCGTGGTATGGGAAAGAGAAGGCGCAGGAGGAGTTGCGGGGCAGCTCTGCTGCATAACAGGGATTAGAGGCAACAGAGGGTGATGAGGCCACAGGGGTGTCCATGTTCCCTAACGGCCACTACAAGCTGCGATATAGTCAGGGAGCCACGTTGCCCAAACCCTTTACCTGCTACAGGTGCCCCTATCTTTCCTTTTGTCTCTTCTCACTGTCTTTGTTTTCCTGTTCCGTCTCTCCTAGAGCCGCTCCCTAGTGGCCACTGAAGTAAAGCCTTCCCTCTTCCCTCTCTTCCTCTTGTGGTCCTCCTCCTGTCCTTCAGGCAAAGTAATCTCCGTTATTCGTCTGTCCACAGTACCCAGTATTTGGTAGAAATTCCACGTATCACCCCTTTCCTCCCACCTGTACACGTGGCTGCCCCTTAGGCACCAACCCACCTCCTTCTCTGCTCCCCTCACGCCTAGCTGTATTTTACAGGTGCCCCCCTGTCTTTCTGTCTGTCTCTTCTCACCGTCTTTCTTTTCTTGTTCTGTTTCTCCTAAAGCCGCACCCTAGTGGTCACTGTAGTAAAGCCTTCCGTCTTCCCCTCTCTTTCTAGTCTCGTCCTCCTCCTGTCCCTTAGGCAAAATAGGCTCCGTAATTGGTCTTTCCACAGTGCCCTGTATTTGGCAGAAACGCCATGTAACACCTCTCTTCTCCCTCCTGTACACTTGGTTGCCCCTCAGGCAGCAACCCACCTCCTTCTCTGCTTCCCCTCAGGCCTTTCTTTCTTTTCCTGTTCTCTGTCTCCACTTTAACCCTCTTTCACTCCGGCAGCCCTTTGGATGGACTTGTTTCCTTCTTTTCCCCCTCTCCCTCCTTCCCCTCACGCCCTTTCTCAATTATGTAGGTGCCCCTCTCTACCTCTCCGCCACCACCTTTGGCCCCTGAGCACTTTTTTTTTAACCAGATTGGCCACTTCTTTCCCCTCCTCTCCCTCTGCTGGTCCTGTTCCCCGCTCTTCAGCATTGCCGCCCCGAGCTCCCCTTGGGCCTTCTGTCTCCTGTAATGGGATTTACGCAGTATAGCTGCCCTTTCCCTTCCTCAGAGTCAACGGGCTGTAGGGGCCGCAGACTGAGAGGGGAAAAGGGTAGCTATACTGCGCGACTCGTGGTATGGGAAAGAGAAGGCGCAGGAGGAGTTGCGGGGCAGCTCTGCTGCATAACGGGGATTAGAGGCAACAGAGGGTGGTGAGGCCACAGGGGTGTCCATGTTCCCTAACGGCCACTAGAAGCTGCGATATACTCAGGGAGCCACTCAGGGAGCCACGTTGCCCAAACCCTTAACCTGCTACATGTGCCCCTATCTTTCTTTTGGTCTTTCTGACTCTTCTCACTCTTTCTTTTACTGTTCTGTCTCTCCTAGAGCCGCTCCCTAGTAGCCACTGAAGTAAAGCCTTCCCTCTTCCCTATTGTGGTCCCCCTCCTGTCCTTTAGGCAAAGTAGTCTCCGTTATTCGTCTGTCCACAGTGCCCGGTATTTGGTAGAAATTCCACGTACCACCCCTTTCCTCCCATCTGTACACGTGGCTGCCCCTTAGTCAGCAAGCCATCTCCCTCTCTG
The DNA here is from genome assembly GCF_049634645.1 of Pelodiscus sinensis. Classification (NCBI taxonomy): domain Eukaryota; kingdom Metazoa; phylum Chordata; order Testudines; family Trionychidae; genus Pelodiscus; species Pelodiscus sinensis. The sequence goes on from NC_134714.1 coordinate 61,865,064, forward strand.
CTTCCCCTCAGGCCTTTGTGTATTTTACAGGTGCCCCTGTCTGTCTTTCTGTCTTTGTCTTTGTTTTCCTTTACTCTGTCTCCGTTTTAACCCTCTTTGACTCGGGCGGCCCCTTTGGTGGCGTTGCTGCCTTCTTTTCCCTCTGTCCCTCTTTCCCCTCACGCCCTTTCTGTATTATCTAGCTGCCCCTCTCTACCTTTCCACCACCACCTCTGGCCCCTTAGCTCTTTTTTTTTTTTTAAACCAGATGGGCCACTTCCTTCCCCTCTTTTCTCTCTGCTGGCCCTGTTCCCCGCTCCTCAGCGTTGCCGCCCCGAGCTCCCCTTGGGCTTTCTGTCTCCTGTAATGGGCTTTACGCAGGATAGCTGCCCTTTCCCTTCCTCAGAGTCAACGGGCTGTAGGGGCCATTATCAGTGGGAAATAGGTCATTGGAGGGATGATAGGAGTTACTATAGAGAACTTTCTGGGTGTCTGGCTGATGAGTCTTGCCCACATGCTCAGGGTTTAGCTGATCGCCATATTTGGGGTCGGGAAGGAATTTTCCTCCAGGGTAGATTGGCAGAGACCCTGGAGGTTTTTCGCCTTCCTCTGTAGCATAGGGCACAGATCACAGCTGGAGGATTCTCTGCATGTTGGGGCCTTCAAAGTATTTGAAGGCTTCAATATCTGAGATATAGGTGAGAGGATTATTCTAAGAGGCGTAGGTGAGACTCTGTGGCCTGCACTGTGCAGGGGGTCAGACTAGATGATCATATCGGTCCCTTCTGACCTTAAAGTCTATGAGGCCGCAGACTGAGAGGGGAAAAGGGTAGCTACACTGCATGACGCCCGGTATGGGAAAGAGAAGGCGCAGGAGGAGTGGCGGGGCAGCTCTGCTGCATAACGGGGATTAGGGGCAACAAAGGGTGATGACGCCGCAGGGGTGTCCATGTTCCCTAACGGCCACTACAAGCTGCGATATAGTCAGGGAGCCAAGTTGCCCCAACCCTTTACCTGCTACAAGTGCCCCTGTCTTTCTTTTTGTCTTTCCTCACTATCTTTGTTTTCCTGTTCTGTCTCTCCTAGAGCCGCTCCCTAGTAGCCACTGAAGTAAAGCCTTCCCACTTCCCCTCTCTTCCTATTATTGTCTTCCTCCTGTCCTTTAGGCAAATTAGGCTCCGTTATTCGTCTGTCCGCAGTGCCCTCTATTTGGTAGGAACCCCATGTAACACCTCTCTTCTCCCTCTTGTAAACGTGGCTGCCCCTTTAGGCAGCAACCCACCTCATTCTCTGCTTCCCCTCAGTCTCTTGTGTATTTTACAGGTGCCCCTGTCTTTATTTCTGTCTCTTCTCACTGTCTTTCTTTTCCTGTTCTGTTTCTCTTAAAGCCGCACCCTAGTGGTCACTATAGTAAAGCCTTCCGTCTTCCCCTCTCTTTCTATGCTCGTCCTCCTTCTGTCCTTTAGGCAAAATAGGCTCCGTAATTCGTCTTTCCACAGTGCCCTTTATTTGGTAGAAACGCCATGTAACACCTCTCTTCTCCCTCCTGTACACGTGGCTGCCCCTCAGGCAGCAACCCACCTCCTTCTCTGCTTCGTCTCAGGCCTTTCTTTCTTTTCCTGTTCTCTGTCTCCGCTTTAACCCTCTTTCACTCTGGCGCCCCTTTGGATGGAATTGTTGCCTTCTTTTCCCCCTCTCCCTCCTTCCCCTCACGCCCTTTCTGCATTATGTAGCTGCCCCTCTCTACCTCTCCGCCACCACCTCTGGCCCCTGAGCTATTTTTTTTAACCAGATTGGCCACTTCCTTCCCCTCTTCTCCCTCTGCTGGTCCTGTTCCCCGCTCTTCAGCATTGCCGCCTCGAGCTCCCCTTGGGTCTTCTGTCTCCTGTAATGGGCTTTACGCAGTATAGCTGCCCTTTCCCTTCCTCAGAGTCAACGGGCTGTAGGGGCCGCAGACTGAGAGGGGAAAAGGGTAGCTATACTGCGCGACTCGTGGTATGGGAAAGAGAAGGCGCAGGAGGAGTTGCGGGGCAGCTCTGCTGCATAACAGGGATTAGAGGCAACAGAGGGTGATGAGGCCACAGGGGTGTCCATGTTCCCTAACGGCCACTACAAGCTGCGATATAGTCAGGGAGCCACGTTGCCCAAACCCTTTACCTGCTACAGGTGCCCCTATCTTTCCTTTTGTCTCTTCTCACTGTCTTTGTTTTCCTGTTCCGTCTCTCCTAGAGCCGCTCCCTAGTGGCCACTGAAGTAAAGCCTTCCCTCTTCCCTCTCTTCCTCTTGTGGTCCTCCTCCTGTCCTTCAGGCAAAGTAATCTCCGTTATTCGTCTGTCCACAGTACCCAGTATTTGGTAGAAATTCCATGTATCACCCCTTTCCTCCCACCTGTACACGTGGCTGCCCCTTAGGCACCAACCCACCTCCTTCTCTGCTCCCCTCACGCCTAGCTGTATTTTACAGGTGCCCCCCTGTCTTTCTGTCTGTCTCTTCTCACCGTCTTTCTTTTCTTGTTCTGTTTCTCCTAAAGCCGCACCCTAGTGGTCACTGTAGTAAAGCCTTCCGTCTTCCCCTCTCTTTCTGTTCTCGTCCTCCTCCTGTCCCTTAGGCAAAATAGGCTCCGTAATTGGTCTTTCCACAGTGCCCTGTATTTGGTAGAAACGCCATGTAACACCTCTCTTCTCCCTCCTGTACACTTGGCTGCCCCTCAGGCAGCAACCCACCTCCTTCTCTGCTTCCCCTCAGGCCTTTCTTTCTTTTCCTTTTCTCTGTCTCCGCTTTAACCCTCTTTCACTCCGGAGCCCCTTTGGATGGAATTGTTGCCTTCTTTTCCCCCTCTCCCTCCTTCCCCTCACACTCCTTCTGCATTGCATAGCTGCCCCTCTCTACCTCTCCGCCACCACCTCTGGCCCCTGAGCTCTTCTTTTTTTCACCAGATTGGCCACTTCCTTCCCCTCGTTTCTCTCTGCTGGCCATTATTCGTCTGTCCATAGGGTCGGGTAGTTAGTAGAAATGCCACATACCACTCCTTTTCTCTCTTTTGTGCATGTGGCTGGCCGTTAGTCAGCAACCCACTTCCCTCTCTATTTCCCCTGAAGCCTTTGTGTATTTTACAGGTGTACCTGTTTTTTCTTTTTCTTTTTCTCTTTTTCTTTGTTTCTTTTCTCTTTTGCTTTTTTTTTGGTCTTTCATGTTTGTTGTGGAAGAAGCCACGCGTTTAGACACAGTCTAGTTGTCCTGAATTATACCCTAGACAACTCTACTGAGCTCAGTTAGGTTGCATGGACCATAAATCAGGGCGTAAACGATTCACCCTGAAGAAAATGACAGAGTATTTTTAAGAGTAATGTATTCTCCTTTAATGTTAGTAATACAACAGATGGTGCTTATAGTTAAAAAACATGATACATATTAAAGCTCAAAAGAATGTCTTTTTCATTTTGTGTTTCTGAGAATGGGTTCATTTTGTTTCATAAAGAATACCAGAAATTCTACATTCTGGAGGGGAAAATATTAACTGGAGAAAATTTGTGCGTAAGCAGAGGCAGAGTAATAAAGAACACTCCAATATGTGCTCTTTTTGTGAAATTATAGGTTTAATCTGCATTTCCCAACCTTCCGGATCGGGACTCAAATATGGGTCACTATTTCATTTCAAAAGGGGCACCCAGTGTCTCCTCAGGTGCCTCTGCCGTCCTTCTTTCACACCATTTTTTATTTGCTTTGGGTCCCTAAGTCTTCCTGAATTGTCAAAATTGTTTCCGATCTCAAGAAGGTTGGAAACTGCTGGGTTAAATCATGATTAGGGCACATTCCTACAAGCCCACTTGATACGTTCATAATGCAGTTTCTATGGCAACAGAATCCATGTACCTTTTTTCTCAACCAATCAATAAGCAGCACAAATTAGGGAGTCCTTGCTCCCAATAATATTACTTTAATTTGCACTCTTCCAGTGAATCATTTTAGTTTGATTTTATTTCAGCAAAACTGAAAAATGAATGTCATGTACTTTAGAACAGAGTGGATGGTAAACTATCAAGCATATTTTTAAGTCTCTGGATCCTTTGTCTTCTGAACACTGTTTGCATTCCCAGGAAAGAAAATCTTCTCCTGGCAGCAGGTAAAATTGTTAGGGTACATGGTAGGAATGAAAGTGCCCCGTGACATGGTGAACTCCACTTTCTCATTTTTTCACATGGTTTTTCAATCACAAACACATATTGGATATTTCTTTTCCTTTAATACGTTAACACTGTGCAATACAGTTTATAGGAAAAACAGACCAAGGTGGATATGTCTTTCTAGCCCTGCTTCTGAAGATTCTTTGAGCCCCTTTTAAGCTGTCTTGTTTCCTTCTTTGTCTCTTCATATTCTCCCCAATTACTTTGTTAATCCTGTGACTGTTACACAGTGGACAATGTTTTCAGTGCCATGTGTGTAATTGTTCTCAAATAAGACAGCAACACAGCACCTGATCATCCACATTATAACTAGAAAATCGTAGTAGTCAAATCAGCTTTTTTTAGTAGAATCAGTTGTTTTTCATAGGTCTAGTCTACAAGGTTTTGATGGAAAAAGCTACACAAAATGCAATCCACATTTTGCGTATCTTTTTCCAATTATTTTGTTGGAAGAGGCTTTTCTGACATTGGCCCATCTATACAGGGCCAAATGTTGGAAAAATATCTCTGTTGGAAGCTTCTTCCTCAGGGAAGGAGGAATACAGGGGTTTCTGAAAGACCACATTTAGACTTCTACAAAAAAAATAGAAGTACAAATGCGTTCCATGGATGTGGAGGGTTTTTTTTGGGGACCCTCTCTCTCCCAATGTAGACATAGTTTAAGGAAGAAATAAAGAGAGAGAGGCTGGTTTTTCTAAATATAAGATAAATATCGACTGTGTGTGGTCTGAATACAGGTCCATGAACCAAGAATTCCAGTGGTTATATACTAGCTGTTACCCTGTCTTCCCCTCTGACACTGAGCATCTCACATTGCAATAGTCAGTCTCAAGGTGTGTTGTCCCATCAGTACACTCCTAACAACTTCTAGTAGTTTTGGGGGCTTCACATAATATTTGTTCTGTTTTGGCATAATATTCTAAATATGGAGTGAAATCTTAGCCCCACTGAAGTTAATGGGAGAACTCTCATTGACTTCCATAAGATAGTTTTCACCCATTGACTTGTTTGGAAAACTCCATCCTCCTGAAGGTTTTTCCCCACTTTTCTCCTCTTTCAGGGGCTAAGCATCAAGAAATAGCACTGGTTGGGTAGCATTGGAGTCCCCAGAATGGCTCTGTGGCCGAAGGCTGAGTGGGTGAAAGTGATCAGGGAGCAAGAGCTTCTGTAAATGATCAGGCTGCAGGGATGACAGAACAGGGGGTCCAAAGCATTATGACCCATCCAGCTTTCTGCCTCTGTTCTCCCCAAGGCTCAGCCTCCCCAGCCAGGCTGAAAACTGGAGGTCAATCCAAGTAGAAACAGCTTGGGGAACCCAGACAACTGTGGGGAGCCACAGATCCACAGTCCCCAGCCCATATCCCTGTCCCCAGGACACCTCCTCATCCAGAGTAGAGGGAGGATTCATAGCTTCCCAGTGGCTCTTACCATGGTCTGTCTGCTCCACTGTTTAGTCCTTTGAGGCCCAACCCTGAAGCAAGTTTAGAAAGTGGAGTGCAAAGTCAGTGTAAGAGTTGAGTGCACAGCTGAGGGGAATCACAGACATCCCTCTTGCAGTGGGTGCAGGGCTCAGGTGAAAGAGACACCTCAGGTGCTTGAGAGAAGATACCAGACAGTAAGTGCTGATCAGAGCCCACACATCAAACCCTTTTCTGTCCCCAAATTCCTTGCAGAGGTCAAACCCCCTCCCATGTCCTAATTCCTTTCCACTGTCTGCATTCCTCACCCATCCTTTACCACAAACCTTTGCTGCAGCCTAAAGCCCCTCCTGGAGCGTTCATCCCACTCTCCCACCTGTATCCTATCTTCTGCCCCACCCCTGAACCTCTTCCTGCACTTCAAATCTGTCATGTCTAGCTCCACGTCACAGCCCAAGCCCCCATCTAGAGCCCATACTTGCTCCTGCACCCCAAACATTTGCACTGAGACCACTCCTGCACATTGAACCTCTAATTTCTGGCATCTCTCCAAAGCTTCCTCCCGCTGGACAGAGCTCTCATTAATTCCCATGCTTCAACCCCTGCCCAAGTGAATGAGTGAGGGAAAACTAGCAAGGGAGAAAAAGCGGATGCAGTGAGTAGGGACAAGGCCTCAGAGAATGAGTGGAGGCAGAGTAAGGGTGTTTGGTTTTGTGCTGTTAAAAAGTTGGCAACCCTATAGTGTAACTTCACTGCCTTTGTTCTCCTATCTGACTCAAACTGCTAAGTACTGTGTATGCAGAAGAAGAATTCAAGGAGCAAAAAATATTACATTTATTATTTTTGGTGTTAGTGAGAGAAGTAACTAGAAAAATCAATCTTTCAGAACTCTTCACTGACCTTGGCTGGTTTACCAACTTTCAAATTGACATGAAATGAAGATCTCTCTTGGCAGCTCACGTTCTGTTCCTCTCTCTGAAGCTTCAGGGGGCAAGCAGGAGGCTGCAGTTTATCTCAGTTCAAGTAGCAGAGTTTGTGTGTTCAGTGTTGTTTAGAAGAGGGTTCAGATTACAGGGGAGTGAGTTAATTTAATTTTGTTCAGATGTCAGTTTTATTGCAGATTATCTCCCAGTTTTGTGTTTTTTTCTAAATGAAGACACTTGTTGTGTCCTTAAATTGCAAGTTATTGAAGATTCCCATGACTAGTTTAACAGCAGCAGTTGCATAGGCACAGATACCACTAGAACTTCTTTATAAAGCCTATTTTAACAACCCCTGATATTACACAATTTAAAGTATTTTTAAAACTAAACAAAATGTGAATACTTTCCAGGTATACACTCCTTGGCTGTGTCTACATTGGCAAGATTTTGCGCAAAAGTGGCTGCTTTTGCGCAAAGACTTGCCACCTGTTTACACTGGCTACGAGTTCTTGCACAAGAACTTTGACGTTTTAATGTAAGAAATCAGTGCTGCTTGCACAAGAACGGATGCTCCCGCTCAAGATGAACAAGCCGTCTTGCGCAAGTGTTCTTGTGCAAGAGGTCTGTGTAGACAGGGAACATAAATTTATTGCGCAAGAAAGCCCAATGGCTAAAATGGCCATCGGAGCTTTCTTGTGCAAGAGAGCGTCTACACTGGCACAGATGCTTTTGCACAAAAGCACATGTCTTGCGCAAAAGCACATGCCAGTGTAGATGCTCTCTTGTGCAAATACTTTAATGCAAAAACTCTTGCGTTAAAAGTATTTGCACAAAATCTTTCCAGTGCAGATGTAGCCCTTTTGTTTTGTAAGTTTTGAAAGGCATTCAGCTAAACCATTAAGTTGTGGCTCTTTATAAATTATTTTTATTGAAATCATATAGTGTCTTCCTTTTTCCAGAGTGTTTGTTAGCTTTTTTTTAAAAGCTTGTTGTAATATTAAACTATAGGTACGTAAAGATATGCCAGTTGAAAAAGCTTTTTATAATCCATTTTGCAAAGTCCATATGCTCTTGCATGCTTTATAAGAACAGTACAAGGAGAGGAGATGGAAGCTGTCAAAAGCTTCTTCAAGACAGGGAGCTGGGTACCCTGCAGAATTCTAAAGCTCTGCAGGGAAGGTGAAACAAGAGGAAGACAGGCAACAAGAAAGTAGGTGCATTTATTCCAGATGTGTAAACTGTGAATATTTGAATACATTTGTCTGTTTTCCTTCATCCTTTCATTTCTATTTCCTTTTGTTGCTTAGTTATGTTTGTAAAATGCAGTGTTACTATACATAAGCTTCAATTTTAAATGTTAAACTAGAAACTTACAAAGCAACATCTTTTTAATCTGTTGTTTTAGGTTTTGGCATGGTGACCCTAAACGTCACAAGATTAATGAAAATGGGAGTTCAAATCCTGTGGTATATACCAGCTACAAAACCAGGTTACAACCCCCTAGAAACTGATCATTGAAATACTGGCAAGCAAAACCTGTATTATAGACAGGAGAAAAGGATTATAAAAGGTACAATATTAGAGTAAAGCAAACATCACACAAAAAATAAATACAGGTGCATGTATATAAATATATATTAAAAATCAAACACAAACATTAAATTGCTATTACTTCAGAACAACTTAAAATGTATTAAAAGACTTCTGGCTTTCCTGTGCCAGTTTATCTAGATATACAATCAAAATTGTTGTCAGAGGAGTCCACCGCAGTATGATGATGAATAATTGCTTTATTTTAAACTCATTTGTTATTTAAATATTGCATTATTTTCGGAGACTACTTGGGTATATGAAATTGGCCTTTTAATCTGTGTTTTTTCCTTGTAAAAGATGTATTGACTGTTCTAATCTTGTAAAAGATTTATTCCTCTGTATATTGAGTTATCATGAGTGTTTCTATGTATTCTTCCTTCTCCAGATTTATATAGTAATTTTATCTCTTTAAAAATAATCTCCTAGTTTCTTTGCCTACCCAAATGGCCCCAGTCTTTTCTTTCTTTTCCCATAATGCAGTTTCCTTTACTCTTCCCAAAGATTAGTATAGGGTTGGGTATTTGAGTCCCTACCTCCCCTCCTTCCCCCTCTCCCCCTCCCCTTCATTTGATGATCAGGAGGGGGAAAACTCCATTACCTCTTTCCTCATAACGTGTTTGAAGAGAACATATTGCACAGCTACCGGTCATTGTACATAAGCCAACAAACAGCCTGTGTAGGAGACAGTGTTATTGAACTTTTGTGGGCTAAGGTGCTATACTTATGGAAGAGGTTAGATTTGGAGGGAAGTCGTGCAGAGGGACATGAATTCTTAATGCACACTGTAGTACACTGTTCCCCCAGGGAGTGTACAAGTACTAAGTAAGGTGCTCATCCTGAGTTGAATCATACAAAGTAGTGGATATCCTCACCATTTGGGAATAACAGATCTAGTATTTGTGTGTTTAGCAGTTAGGGGACTAGACACTACAACACAGGAGAGTGCTTGGGTGGCTAACAAGCTGGAGAGCTGAGACTCTTATGACTGGAGTAGTGTGGTGGAATACTTGCATAGTGGAGAGCAGAGGTTTCAGTAAATGCCTGGACCTGATCTGACCTTTAGGAAGCACCCTGCTGAAAGAATATAGTGACAAGCCCTATGATAAGTTACTAGAAATCTAGTCCTAGTTTAAAGCAGTACCCTAAAGCTGTGTCTAGACTGGCCAGTTTTCCGTCTATGAACACTAAAGATACACTTTTACACATTTCTCTGATTCTCACAGAAGTTCAAATGGATAAACTTGGCTGCATAAATGACTAAAATAAAATGCTTCCAAATATAATTTATATGTCAAGGCCAAAGTATTTTAAAATGTATCCTAATCAATTTGTTTGCTGAAGTAATGTAGTGTGCTGTTTGGGAAAAAAATACAAGCCAGCTTCTACATGCATTCAATGTAAATGGAAACATATATATTTATCTCCATAATGAAAAACACAGCAACCCATCATCCCTTCCCTCTCCCTGAAAAAGCATCTGGGATTGGAAAGGCCAGAATCATGACTGATGCAAGTCTTTTGACTCTGTGTTTATCATTGCTATATTGAATGTGAAATTAGGAATGTGCAAAACCATGCGTGGCTTTGTTTTTGTTTGTTTTTTTCAAGTAAGGTTCAGAGCTGGATTCTACTTTATCTGAAATCCTGAAGTTTGGAGAAAAAGGAAAGGTTCAGATGAAGACTGCCGGCTATGACTCATGCCTACTACGCAGTACATTACAAATGTTTAATTTCACCAAAATCTCTTACAAGAAAAATACTGCAGTTGATGGCTTTCTTTTTAGCTGTGGTGTTAATAAAAGCTGCTGATGTCATAACTGAACAACAAACACATGTTCTATTGCAATATTGTATCTACACACAGAAAATAACTAGCAATGATTCTCAACATTTTCCATTCTGGGCCCTGCACTCCCTTCTACTAGTTGTACCCCTTTCACATACAACTAAATGGGGAGCACACAGTGGTTGTCTCCTGCCACGTGTTTGGGAGTTGTGGCCCTCAGAATGCATATCCCTAACTTAACACAGCAGCAAGTCTGAAAGGAGAGGACAAGAAACATCATTTACAATGCACTTTAAAAACCACTCCCTGTTTTTGTTAAAACATTTGTTTTCACTGACTTAAAATGATTCTTCTTTAGCTTCATACGAAGCCACTGTCCCACTTCCAATATGTCTAAGGAAGAAAAGTTATTCACTAAACTCTGCTTGGGCAGAATTTTTTCTTTTAACACTAGTCAGATTTGGCAAGTTATTTTAAACTAAGCAAGTGTCTTCACCTAATTGTTTTTCAAAAATATATTTTAAACAAAACTACTTACTAAACAGGCAGTAGGCTACAGGTGAGGGCTTCTCATGCATCATCAATCTAAAATACAGACGACCACAAGTGCACACAAGGACTATTAGTGTATTATCTGGCTGTGCTTTTGACAAACTACACTGAGAGAATAGCAAATGCAGACCTGGAAGAAAGGAAGGTCTGCTTGCAACTGATCAAGGATTAATGTTCCAGAGGTACAGTAGTTTGAAGGTTGTCTTACAGTCTGTCACAGTTTAAAATTCACATTCAATTTACACAAAACAATACATCTGTGATAAAGAAGGAAGGTGAGCCACTCTTATGTAGACTAGCTTGTTGATAAAATGGGCAATTTGGCTCTGATTTACAGAAGATTTAGGCATCCAATATAGAAATTTTGGGGGTGTTTTCCTACTTCCACCAATACTAAAGAATGGTGTTTTCATTTATTCCATTCAGGATTGATCCATCATCTTGCGGTAACATCATGTCTTTTTGCTAGGTATTACTATATCTACATCTTTGAAAATGCAGCCAAATAGAGGTAAGGGCTTGTGTTTTCACACAATAGTGAAAAGAAGAGGGCACAAGCAAACCACTCTGGTGGAAGGTGTTAACCCAGGACTCTAGCTAGGTAGAGCATGCCGAAATTGAGTCCAGTAGGCATTTGCACTATGCACATTCCATGGGATCTAACTGATATTGGCTCATGGCCTGGGCACACCAGTGCATGCTCCTTTAGAAAGAAATTGAATTACATCATTTGCACTCTACTTTTCATTAAATTACAGGAATGCATTCATTTTTAAAGGGAAACAGCTATGTTAGAAACTTTTTTGTTAATATTTTTACAATATGGGCTTCCTCATGCTGGTTGATCCTCTTCAGGGTGTTAAGTGAGCATACTTTAACCAAGAAAATAGCTGGGCTATAAAGGAAGAGAAGTGTCACATGTAAGAAACCAATAGGCTGTTCTTGGCATGGCAATTTTTTACTTAGTTGTAAGAGAAGATCAGCTAAACAGACATGGCAACTTTTTGTATTTCATTAATGAAACATTCATAAACTTGCAGTGTCCACTCTTGTGTAGAAAGGGCATGGCCTAGCTATTTTGCGTCTATTTGGTGCTCCCTGAAGTCCTGTCTTTTAGCTTCCTGCTGCAACACAAAATAGTTGTTTTTATTTTACTAAATACTGGAGTACCCAATAAACCAGCTGCAGATCTCTATGAAAATTTCATAGGAAATGTACACAATATTGTACATGCCCTTTGCAAGTGAATCAGACCTCTACTGCCCACTGAATTTCACATGTAAAGCAGGAATGACACCATTAGATATTTTATGAAAACACATAAGGAACACTTCTATTATGTTTTCCTTTTTTATGTTTTTGGCACAAAAAGCAGCCTGTAACAGATTTCAACATCATAAAGATCCATGGGATCACATGTATAGTAGAAAGTGACCTTCCTTTGTTGTTCAGAGCTCCTGCTCCAACTAGGAATCTACCTTGGGAAAGATACTGACTTTATTGTTCCTGCTGATTTTTTTTTCTGATTTACATTTGGGCTGCTTTGTCTGGATGAGCTCTTCAGGAGTATTCCCCAAAGGGGGCAGCAGTCGCTTCTTACTGTTGCGATTTTCTGAGAGCCACTGTGGAGGCAACTCAAAAGGCCCAAAGCCGAACTGTATGGAATATTTGTCATTGACCACATCTGCTTCTGTGGCCATAGCTGGGGCCACTTGAGCAGCAGAGTCTGCAACAGTGTGTGGTAGACATTTCTGAACTGTTGTCTGTTCTATCTCTAAACTGGTGGTAGGGATTTCCTTCTGCTGAAACTCACCAGAACCAATGGATTTTGTTTCATTCTCTTCATCATCCTCTGTGGGCTTGAATATTTGCTGCTGTCCAATGTGAAACATCTCCAGAAGCTGGCTACCAGAACGGACATGGGGCTCCAAGCTGGCTTCTACAACATTCCCAGAGCTGATAATGTTCCTCCTGCTATACCTCCGGTGTAGTTGCAATATTGTCCCTAGTAAGTACTTTCGTACAGATTTGTTTACAGTCAAAAAGAGCAAAGGATTGGCTAGCAGGGAGACTTTAGGCAACCAGATGGCAGTGAGGAGCAAGAAGACTGAAATATCTGGTATGTTCAGTATGGTGCGGTATATCACCAGTGTCACATAGGGGATGCTGCAGAAAATAAAGATTATAACCATGGACAGCAGCATAGCATGAAGCTCAGCTTCTCTCTGGGAGGCATAGGGAATAGAAATAGTGTTCTGAGGGGTTCTTAAGGCAGCTATGATGACTTTCTTCTTCTGGCTAGCACTCAGTGCTCTGCGGATAAGAATCATGAAGAAAAACACCACAGCCACTGGTACTATAACAGTGGTGATGTTATAAATAATGACATACACCAAGTGGCCTAGGGAGTAGCTCCAGGATACTGTGCAGGTTGATATGGCATAAATATCAGACACGTTGGTCATAGCAAATACTGGAATGCTAGCTACCACAGCGTGGGCCCAGATGTAGATAACCAGGTCTCGAGACTTCGCATCAGATATCTTTCTTTCCAAAGGATATAAAACTGAGTAATATCTGCCAAAAAAACAAGGACAGTTTAAAGAGATGTGGATATAGAGAATGTATCAATTGTTTGGGATCATACAGTATAATGGCTTGAAGGAATGACATGAGGTTAATGTTTTTGATAGTCATTTGGCAACCCACATCATATTCAGACACCTAACAGTTTCTGGATTTTTTTAAACAAAGAGTCTGGCTTTAAAAGTTAAAACAGGAGTGAAGACCCACTCCTGGGAAGCACATTATTATTGATTGGCTAATAATCTACATATCAGGGATTATATTCCCGTTTTGTTTGGATTTATGTTAATGAAAAATATACTGATCTTGAAACGTCCAAGTGTCTCACTCATGGTTTTCTTACCTCCATGCACATTGTGCTGGTTGTTTTCTGTAAAAAGAATATTATTGATTGAAGCACATGTATGTTCACTCAAAATGCCAGAATCTCAATGTTAATCTGAAAGATGTCCTATGATAGATTAGCTCATATAGTACCCTCCAAAAACCAAGTTTGAGAGGGGTAATTGTATAAAAGCTTATGCCCAAATAAATTTGTTATTCTTTAAGGTGGCAGAGAACTCCTTGTTTTTTTAATAATATCTGAAGCATCCCAATATTGTGTATGGAGGGCAATAAGTGTGGATAAATTTTGCTAGAACAGTAGCCTAATGCACCATAACAGTCTCCTAAATATCTTCTGATGTGATTTTTAAACAAAATGTAATTGTGAGCAGTAATACAATATACCTGGCAGCTCTGATTGGAGCATGGCTGTAGTATTTGATGTCATGTGACACACAATTTTAAAAAGTGAGAGGCTTGTCATATACACAGTTTTGGCTGTGGTAAATCACCTACCCTAGGCAAGCAAGCATGATATCTCTAAGTGTTGCAAAATCCAGGAATATTTGGATGTATGAGCTTTTTAAAATTAAGGATTCATTCATGTATTTGTGCTGTTATTGTCCTTTAGGTGGTTTATTTCTAATCATAAGGAATAGGAATTCTCCTTGTCAAGTTGTAGAGACTTGTGCTTTTTAATGCTCATGGACATGAGCATTATCAATGAAGCTCACATAGTATGCAGTTTTCAGCTGAGGACCATGGTGTCTATTACTTATATGGTCAAAGATAGCTGTATAGCACATATTGCTTGAGATACTGATTCTTAAGTATGAGTCTTGAGTATTTCTGATCTCAAAAGATGCCCATTCAAAACCGCATATACTCTTCATTGCAGATGTCAGAGATGAACAATAGCTTCACTTTAAGTCTCAGCCAGTTCATAACTATAAAAGTACATGACTTGGAAGGCATCTCATGATACCACATATATGCCCTGTGGCTTTTACTGCTTGAAATCCTGTAAGAAGCTGAAATTGCTGATAACAGACCAACCCTGAACAGAAGCCTCTTTCCATGGAGATCACTTTAACTGGATTCAATAGTTATGTATATGCAAGGGACATTGTAAACTGTCCATACAGTATCTCACCAGAAATCCAAGTATTTAATGAAGCAATGCTGGGTTTAAGCACAAAGCTAAATAAGATGAGGGTTGGGGCCTCAGATTATGAGGGGCCTCTAACCCCCCAAAAATTACTATATTTTAGTTATGTATATATGCAAATATAAGTCTTTATTATTTCTATTTTTTGTTCTTTCTGTTAAAGTTGACATAACTTTGGGCCTCATTATGTTTTAATCCCACCCCAAGCACAAGGCATTACAAACAAAAACAAGATTTTAAAAAAATTAGCCCCCAACTTCTTTCTTTTTAAAGAGAAAAGTACATTTTTTTTTTCGGCTTCTCTTCAAACTAGAACAAACCAAGAGTTGAGAAAATGGGTTTAAATAACACTATTTTAAATTTGTGAATAGTAAAGAAGAAATATGTCTAATCAGTTAGAGTTGTTCAAAACAATTTGGTTCAAAGAGCTCATTCTTTAATTAGTTTAGGTGAGTTCTCATCCAGAGTTTCATTTTGAGCTCTGAGTTCGAACAATATCAAAAACTCAAAGGAGAAATTAAATGAGTTCCTAGTGATTTCCACCCACACCATTAATCAGTCTTGAAACTCAGCCAGTTTAGCTCAATTTGTGAACATTTTAATGAAACCCAAAGGAGCAAATTATAATTACAAAGAATATAGAATGGATCCTATAACAATATGCATACAAATCATGCACCCAAGCCTGCAAGACCTGTATGAGCAGCTTGCTGTAGCCCTACTCAAAAGTCAGTAAGAGCTCTGTTTGCAGAAGCCCTGCAGGTTTGGTCCCTATGATTACTGATCTTGATGCTCACTAGGACTGTAACAGTTATAGGCCAATCACTTTTCCCCATTTGAAAATTCTTTTTTTCTTGGACTCATGCATTGATTTTGCATTGGATGGAACACAAATCTCCTCCTTGATCATGTCTGAAATGTTAGGAAGTATTAGATCCTCAACACATGAAGGGATAATTCTCTTTTTCTCCCATCAGGCACCAGATTGGAAAGGAAGAGTCAAATTATAAAGACCAGTAAATACAGTGGTTATAATGAAAGCTAAAGACACACTTCAGGCACAGCTGTACTATTGCATATTTTGCCCAATATTAATCAAAAGATATTGGGCCAAATTCATACCTGATTTAACACTGGTGAATCAATAATTTTATGAGAGTTGGGAACATGGTTTCTCATAGAAGTGACACACAATTGCCATATTACGAATAACAGCATTCTGGTGATATAAAATATAGGGGATGATTTTTGCAACTAGCACAAATATTTCATGTTAGTTAACAATTTGTCATTAATGATGCAATTTACTTGTATCATCACTGGGTTTTTTTAATAGACAGTCTGTTTTCCTTTCACAGATTTAGCAACCATGTATCTTAAATCATGTGATCAACTTGCCTAATATTAATATTAACTTATGCACATATTTTTGTTATGGTCCATTACCCTGCTGGGCCCAGATTGGTGCAGGGAAACAGCGGGTAGGGACTCAGGGGGCACTAGAAACCACAGGCTGCCTCCACTGTGCCTGCTGTGAGGCATGGCAGAAAACTGCCAAAAGGAGCCAGTCAGAGTCTCCAGCCAGGAGAAGGTAGGGGAAAGGTAGCCAAAGCAAGGACTGTTAGTCCTTTGGAGAACTTTCCGTAATGTTTACTAGATATTCTCTTTGTCTTGTGCTGATTGGTTGTTTGTTCCAACCGTCCCTTTCTTTCACAGTCTCTTCACTTCAGTTTCACTCCAAACCAGGGGTGGGCAATAATTTTTGATGGGGACCATGATATTAATGGAGATGCGGGGTCTGGAATGGAGGTTGGGTGCAGAAGGGAGCTTGGTGTAAGGTACTGGGGTGCAGGAGGGACACTGCAGTCTGGGAGGGAATTGGGATGAAGCAGGCAGTTGTGATGTAGGGCAGGGGACTGGAGGACAGGGGTTTGGGATGTGATCTGGGGCAGGAGATTGGGGTGCCAGATCTGGGACGGGGTATGGGTGTAATAGGGGGACTGAGGGTTTGGGTATGTTGAGTGAAGGGGCAGAGAGTTGGAGCAGGAAAGGGCTGGAGTGCCAGAAGCAGGCTGTGGGCAAGAGATGTACTTGTCAGCTGCTAAACTAGCCTGCCTGCAGAGCTTAAAATGTTTCCCAGCCAGACAGTGTGCTTGCCTGGTCATGTGCTTCATGAATAACTGAGCCCAGGAGAGGGGGCGTGGTTCTTCTTAGCTGCCTGTTATTCTAACAAGCAGCTCCCATTGTTTGGTTTCTGCCAGAAAAAGACCAATGGGAAAGTGCTGGGGGGGGGCAGCTCCTAAAACTTCCTCCCTCCCTTCCAGTTTCAAAAGAGAAACGGAGCCCTATGCGGGCCGGATCTGGTGGCTTGGTAGACTGGATTTGGCCTGCGGGCCGTATTTTGCCCAAGCCTGCTCCAAACCTACCCTTCTTACTCTTGCCTTGCCTTCAGTGTCCCCTCACCCTTCCCTTTTCCTTCCATGTACTTTATCTTCTCCCATCTTTTTTCTACCCATCCTAAACAAAGTGAGAAAACCATGGAAATAACTTGATGTTTGCTGCCATCACCCTGTTCACTCTGGTTGTGCATTGTACTCCATTCACCATTCAAGATATTCCTGGTTGATTAAGATTGTAGGCTCCTTGAATCAGGGACCATCATTTTGTTTTATATTTGTACAGTGCCTAGTACAATGGTTCCTGGTCTATGATTAGGGCACCTGTACCATGATAATATAAATACTAATTTAGTAGTCTTGAACCCAAAACCTGTATTTTTCTCACACAACTTATGTGAAACTGTACTTTACCCTGTAAATAGAGATCTGCCTCAATATGTGTGTGATCACAAAGCATTGATGACTTAGTGAGCAAGTTAATGGAAAAGTATCCAAGAAGTTTGTTCAGACAAAGTCTTATTAATAATCAAGGATTAATGATAGGTGGAATGAGAGAATAGAGGCATCTTTAGGATAAATGGGTATATTAAAAGCCCTCTGTGAAGCCTGTAGATATCAGGATAAACTGAACTGAAACTGTTCCAGAAAACAGAGATTAATCTTTATATCCATATGTGCATTAAAGGAAATTGTGGGCCCAAAGCTGGGGTGGATGTAGTTGATATAGTGACACAAGGTACCATTACAAATATTTAACATTAAGATCTCTGTATTGAGCAGGGAAGGAAATAAAGAAAATCAAGGACAGAATGCTAGTAAATTTGATTTCTTACCTGTCCAATGCAATGGCAGGAAAACTAAGAATGGTCACTGAACAGAAGACTTTGTGCAAGAATTTGACAATTTTACAGATGAGCATAGTGTAGATCCACAAACAGCAGTGTGGACTGGCACTAAGGACTATATCAAAAGGCACACAGACTAGACTGGCACATATCCCAGAACAGGCCAAGTTCATAATGAAGCGGTTTGTTACTGATTTAAATACAGATGTTCTGTAGGTCGACCACAGCACCATGAAGTTTCCTGAAAAAAAAGGGAGAAGAAAAAAACAAGACAAAATACAAATCCATGCTTTTTAATTCATTTGAATGTTTCACTGTACTACAAATACAAGAATGTATTTAGAATTAGCTATATATATTTGGTTTTGCCTAGTATTTTTATTATATAGGCAGAACAAGAGCAGGCATCTGTGTGTGCACAGAACTGGATGCAAAGAGTTCAATTTCCAAACAGGTGACAAAAAAGATGCCAAGCAATGCATTTAGATGCTTAAATTGACACAGAGGTGTGTCAAATGGGCAGTTTGTTTTGAGTACACAAATATGCAAATCTGTTAAAGTCCCATACTTCCATAAGCTGGTGCACAATATTTTTAAAGATAAATAAACACACTAAGAAAACAGAGATTCCAAGTTAAGCTGATTTTACACTACTAGTGTGGGTGTGAAAATAGTTCAGCAGCCTGCTGCTTACCGTCTATGAAGACCTTGGTACAAGTTAACAGTAGTGCATTCAGGCCTATATTAGGCAACAAATGAATGAGATTTTTCTTCATTTATTTTTTGGTTTTAGCAATTCAATATAGACAAAGCCTCGGGGGAAGCCGGCGGGGGGGCATCCCAGGCGCGCCTGGGCTGCTCCCCCGCCGGAGCCCCTCCGCGGCTTTCAAAGCCTCGGGGGAAGCCGGCGGGGGGGGCATCCCAGGCGCGCCTGGGCTGCTCCCCCGCCGGCTTCCCCCGAGGCTTTCAAAGCTGCTGCGGCTTTGCTCCCGGTGCCTCTGGTCTGCTGGGGACCATCTCCAGCAGACTAGGGACACCGGGAGCAAAGGAGGCGGAGGGGCGCTGGGGTATAAGATGAAACCCTATCTTTTAATTAAAAAGATAGGGGGTCGTCTTATACGCCCAGTCGCCCTATACGCCGGAAAATACAGTATCTAATGTTGGTGTTGAGATGAGATTGCTGCCCTGCATGTGTCTGACAACCGTTGTTACACTTAAGCTATGTCTACACTAGGGATGTTAAATATTGGTTAATTGAATAGTTGATTAACCTCATGAATTTTTAATCAGTTACTCAACTATTGTATAGTCCCCAGGGATGGGGCTGTCAGTCAGTGAGCTCTGGCCTTATTCCCAAGGAGTCCCCAGCTGCTCTGTAGTGCTGCCACGGTATCAGCAACAGCACTGTGGGATGCGAGGTGAGAACTGGTCTGCAAGGGGAGCAAGTTTAAAAAACAGCTCCCCTTGCCGACTGGCTGCCTGTCACTCGGCACTGCTGCCTCTGATAAAGAGACAGCAATGCAGGCTGGCAGCAGCCCATGTCTAGGAAGGGAATGAGCTCCAGAATACAGTGCGAGACATAGCTGAGATGACCTTCCTGCCCGCCCAGCTCCTAATATACTTTAAATGCAGAGCTGCAGCAGGGGTAGGTCCTAGCTCAGGACAGAATTGGGCTGCTGGCCGGCCTGGTAAAAAATTTACTGGCAATGGTGAGGGGAAGGAAATGCATGTAGTCTATAGCATTACCCTATAAGCTTTTGCTTATTGATTAATCAGCTACACTATTACATCCCTAGTTTACACTTGCACTTGATCAACAAAATGTTTGTTTCTTATGGGTGTTTAACCCTCTCCCCATGAACGACATAGTTTTGCTGCAGCAAGTGAAAGTATAAACTCTTCTTTGTTGGCAAGAGCGCTGTGGCCAACAAAGAGAAACCCCCTTATTGGGGGTGAAAGCCTTTTGCTGACCAAAGTGCCAACAAACAGCATTCACACACGCTGACTTTTAGTAATGGGGCTGTATTGACACAGCATTGTCACTAAAAACTGCATAGTGTAGACACACTTTTAGTATATATCCAAGACACTACGACACTGATATCCGAAGTTAGGAAACTGACCTGCACAGACCAGATACTTGTTACTATTCAACAGAGGCATGACACTGGTGTCAGAAAAAGAACAGCAGCAATATGACAATGTTAAGGATAACTGTAGACCCAGACATACTATTTTGTTTCCCCTAATTTTAAACTAAACCAGTAACAGAACACATGGACAAGACAACCACACAGGACATATATACTAACTGGGTATGTGGTAAGCATCACCCTTAGTGGGTGATGCTTACTAGGTAACAGTTAACTAGTGCCTGGGAGCAGACTGTGCCCGCAGCCTGTTGCAGGTGGAGGGCTGCTCCAGCCCCACTGGGTCCACCACGTTGTGGGTCAGAGCAGGAGCCAGCAGCCCTCCACAGGGCAGGAGTGGCAGCCCGTGGGCTGTTGGCTCCTCCAGCCAGCCTGAAGCGGTTCCCTTAATCATTGACCTGGTTAAACGTGACATTTAACCAGTTAACTGATTGAATGGGAATTTACATCTCTAATATATACATTACAAATATACAATACAATTACAATCTTTGCAAAAGTGATTCAGAAATACCATCCAAAAATCTCATCCCTCACCAATCTCAGTGGGTAGTTGGTTTCACAAGAAGTTGTTAAAGGCCCGCTGCTGTCATTGTACCCATGACATTAAAATCTCACAGAAGCAGCACACTGAGAAAGGAAACAATCTAGCTGCCTTTGTGGCATGTAATGCTGGGACCTTTCCGCTGCACACCAAGATGTCAAAAACATCAGATATGTGATAGAGCATATACAGATTCCAAGAGAGATTTTTACAGAAACAACATTTCCTAACAGGAAAAGCACAACAAGAGCACACAAGTGTTAACAGAGAAATAGAAATGCCACTGAGTTGAGTGCAAGTCTTTGTTTTAACTCTGCCAACAAGCTTTTTAGAAACTAGCAGATATCTTTTCTGTATCATTTAAGAAAAGTGAGCAGTATAAATTTTGAAATATTTCCCATTGATGTACTATATAGAGTTACAGTAAATACAGATAAGTCTACATTCAGTTGCATGTCCATTATATGATGTATCTCTTATTATCCAAATTTTGTTTGGTAGCTGACAAAATATTTAGCTAAGTATTTACTATTTGATATATTTTAAAATAGAATCATGGTTTAGTTTTGGCAGGTGACTTGGGCATGATGCAATATTCACCAAGCAGTATTCAATCAGTGGTGTTTAAAGATTCCTAAAGCACTATGCCATCCATACTCATTCAATGAAATCATTTGCCTAACCAAATTATTCCTAGTTCTTCGTATCCTCCTGTTATTAGAGGAGGACACTTCAAGCAGCTCTATTCTATTATTGGGATGCCCTGGAGCAGGGGAAGAAGTGGATGGCTTTTTTAAAAAATTGAAACCAAATCTATTTTGAATTTCTTTAGTAGCTCTTCACAGTAAATCACTAAAGTACTGCAAAATTCACCTCTGGTGAAATGAATACAAATAAATAAAGAAGAAAAAGAAAAGCAACAAGTGTGAGTTTTTATAGTTCAGACACTGGTAGAGAAGTGGTGAGCTATGTTTCACATTCCTGTGGCACAAAACAAGAGCTAGTAAAGTAGGGCTGTCCAATCTTCAGATGCTTATAGATTGCTAGTTCTGCCTACTTGTTTTTCCCTTTGATATTTTCTTACCTTCTGCTCTTTGTTTCCCACCCCCGCCCCTCCTTTTTTCCTTCCCCTCTATTCCTTCTCCCCTATTTATTTGGGTCTGCACATCCAAAACTCTGGTCATCTGAAGCTAAATCAAGAGACACAGCCTTGGAGTCAGTTTTAAAAGCAATAGTTGTCATATGATTTCTTCCATTGGGAGGTATAGAAGAAATGAAAAATGGCACAAATCCTGAGAAAATCTGGCTGGTAGGTGGAGGAGAGAGCCCACAAGGCATTATATCTTTCTCTCTCTAAGACAGAGGAAGCCTTTATCTAGCTGCGATGCCACTGGAACTACATATGTGTTTGCTGGGTCATGTCAATCATAACTTTGGGATATAGCTGACTGCAAGAACTCAAAGGGGTATGAAGTCTCCACAACCAATGGGTTTCTCAATTGAATATCAATTGGACAATGTCAGGGCTATTCCCCACTCTGGCCCTCCGAGTGCAGAAGGTGGGGGCTCTCAAAGACCTGAAATCCCTTTGCCTCTAGGCTCTGCTTACAACCCCTCCCCAGAATCACAGATACACTGGATCTGAAAAATAAACAAAAGCTGTCACCATCAAGTGATTTAACACTGAAAAAAAAAGGAGGTAACACTTTAATTCCTTCCCCAGGATACCCTCAAGCTCTTTTGCCCCAAAAGAGCTTGAAAAAAAGGAGAGAGAAAAACAAGCTGCAATCCCTGGTCACTGACAGCTCATCTTAGGTAGGCAGACACACACACATGCAGGCCCTATTTCTTTCCAGAACACACGAATCAAATTGTCACCTTAAAAAAGTGATTTTTTTAACAAAAGAAAAGATATACATGATAAAGCACACTTGATTGCTAGGTGTTACAGAGTAACTAAGTAAAACAAATTAAAACACAGAGAAAATCTTTCAGAACAACTCTTAGATAGTGAATGGGGGAGGGGAGGCATGGATTCACACAGAGCATTTCAAACCAAACCACACAAATACAGAAAAATACTCTAATCATAACTAACTACACATTTCCTTTATTTACTCACAATCCCTTACATGCCCTGAATTCCTTGGAGGCAGGGTAATCCTGCCTGGGTTTAAATCATTCTATGTCTCTCAGCTCCTGTCTTAACTTCTCCAAACAAAGAAAGCAGGCAAGGTATTTTATACAATTCAAATTTCAGCACTATATTCCAGTGGTGGTTCTGGTTCCCTGCCAACACCCTTTCTAGCTATCTGAGTTTAACCCTTGAGTCACTGGGTGCTGGCCAGCACTTCTGTCCATCACAGACAATAATGATACTCAGAGAAGCATCAAGTATTAACTGTATTGTTATTTGCAGCCACAGCTAACTATAAAACCTACACCTCAGAGAAAATAAGGCATGAAAACTCCACCTGGGGGTCAGAATATAAAAGTGATCAAAGCCTATCCATTGAAACTCAGGTTTTTTTCCATATCAGTTTTACTCACCCTTCACCCATGCGAGAGAGTGACAGTGTAACAGGTGACTGTCATTTAACTAGCATTATAGCAGTCTATGCCCGTGGTCCCCAACACGGTGCCCGCAGGCGCCATGGTGCCCGCGGGGGCATTTGAATGCGCCCGCCAGGTGCTTGGAGCTGGCCTGGCCCCGGGCACATGGCGCACAGGCGCTTGCAGGGGGGGCGCGCTCGGGGGGGAGCGCCGGCCCCGGGCGCACGGCACTTGAGGGTGGGGGCCCTGCTCCCGGGCGCGCACGTGTCCCCGCCCCCTGGCACCCGGCGGGCGAACAGCCACGCCCCCTGGCGCCCGACAACCTGAAAAGGTTGGGGACCACTGGTCTATGCTTTGAGTCTTTCCCATACTTGTGTAGTCTGCATTGCATTTTTTCTGTCTACATTCCTCTGCCATTAGGTGTTGAGAGTTTCTGTAAGATCACAGGCTACTTACTGTTAGTATTCTGGCTGGTTCATAGCTTCATGTTTCAGGTCATTACAGCTGAAAATACTATGAATATTTTCTATCACAGTTTGTTTTTCTAGGTGCTTTAGATGATAACTCCTTTAGAACCAGGTTACCTTGTCCCACTTTTCATAAACTACAGCAGATTGTGCTAGTTGTTTCTTGGATGGGAAGCAGTGCTGGTGACTCAATAGATGGTACTGACACCTCAGTACTAAACCAATGTATAGGCATCTCCTATGGCACCCTTGGTATAGCAAGTGTCAGAAGGGTAGCTGTGTTAGTTTATAAGGTGCCACAGGACTTTTCATTATTCTTGGTATAGCAAGTCACTTACAGTTGTTCAAGATTCCAAATAAGTTAAATAAAAGGACAAATCTATATTTTAATTAAAAGGAGAAATATAAATTCATGTTTGATATTAGTTCTTAATGGGCAGATACCTACAATACAATCATCACAGCAAAAAGCATGAGTTGGTAAGCTTACTAGCATTCTTTGTGACTTTCAATGACAGGTAGATGCCTAACTTCCACTTGGGCCTTTGGAAATGTTTCTTCATAACAATGAGGAAAGGAAACCCATAATCACTGGACTCACCAAGAAATAGATCCTTTAAATTTAATTATATGGTCTGCCAAAGAAATTTAAATGCAGTTAGTTTATCCACTTGTACTATTATAAATTTTAATACCCAATAAATATCTTTCTGTAAGGTACATTCATTATAATATATCTATAAGTAGTAAATGGTTGCCTCACGTAACTCCATTTATGTATCAGAAAATTTAGGGAGAACATTTTAAACAGAGTTACAATAATGAAAACATACAGAGAAGCAGAGTCAGAAAAAAAGTGACTACAGGAATGGGCTTGTTATTTTCCTTTATAAAGAATTAAGTAAAAATCTCAGTTATACATGGAAAAATCTATCTAGACAAGGGCTTTTAACAAGATCAGGATTCTTTCAGGAGATACAGTGATATTTATTATACTCTGAGAGATACAAAGTCAAGCTGCAGACAACTATTACCTAGAATCTCTTGATTAATACACTTAAATTGCAAATAAGAAAGCTGTAACAGAGGAAGTGAATTTTATTTTTAGGAAGAATCCTATTAGAATTTCCAGATTGTCTGTCTCTTTAGCTATAGCTGACAGATGTCCACAACCAGAGGGAATGCAAACGTGAGACTTTACTAATTTGGTTTTTCCACTCTTTCCTCTTATTTATCCAAGCTGGTCTTGGATAAATATGGCCTGTTTTCCTGTCCAGTCATCCTCTGTTGGCTAACTCTATGACCATGCATACATATTCAAGTTTATGTGTTTAGGGTAGAACACCCATTAAGATTCTCCTTTTTTTCCTGTACCAGGTGCTAATTAAAGCACATTTAATTATGGTTTTTGGGCAGGAATCCAGCCCCTGATGTGTTCTTCCTGGGGAGTCCCCTTAATGCAGAGGTGTCATAGCGCCCAGCATAAGGGCAAACCCACGGTGAAGCTTGGAAAGGGAATGACTAAAGTGCTGTGCAGAGCTCAATAGTTCACATGGGGAGGCTACTGTAAGAGCAGTCTTTGGCTGTGTCTAGACTACATGCCTCTGTCGGCAGAGGCATGTAGATTAGACACATAGGCAAAGGCAAATGAAGCCACGATTTAAATGATCGCAGCTTCATTTACATTTACATGGCTGCCGCGCTGAGCCAACAAACAGCTGATCAGCTGTTTGTCGGCTCACGCACTAGTCTGGACGTTCCCCCTGTCGACATCAAAGCCCTTTGTCGGCAGCCCCGTTATTCCTCGTGGAATGAGGTTTACCGGGGCTGCCGACAAAGGGCTTTGATGTCGACAGGGGGAACGTCCAGACTAGCGCACGAGCCAACAAACAGCTGATTAGCTGTTTGTCGGCTCAGTGCGGCAGCCATGTAAATGTAAATGAAGCCGCATACCCTTTGAGTGGAACCAGGGGCTGCCCTAATTTATGCTAGAAGCCCACTGTGATGCCCAGATTAGACTAAAACCTGTGAGATTTAAAGTAAGGATGTTGAGAGGCAGGCAACTGGCTACTCATGTAGTTAATAAAAATTCTATCGACTACATGATTAGTCGATAAGGGAAGGCTCTCAGTCTCAGCTTCTGTCTGGTCCAAGACCTACTCCTTCTGTGGCTCTACAATTTAATGTAGTAGTAGGAGGCAGGTCAGCAGAAAGCCTGGCTCCTACTACATTTAAATTGCAAAGCTGCAGTGGGGGTAGGCCCTGAACCTGGTCCAGTGGCTTTGCTGGACCCCCCCAGCAGACCAGAGGGACAGGAGCAAAGCCGCCCAGGCGGCGGGAGTCCCGGGCAAACAAGCAAAGCTGCCCAGGTGGCGGCTTTGCTCGGGTGTCCCCGGTCTGCTGGGGGGGGTCCAGCGGCTTTGCTGGTGGTATCCCACATTCTGAGTGAGTGCCCTAACCACAGGGCTGAGTTATGAAGGCTATTTTTTTTCCTCCCTCATCTATTTTGTGTGGAGTTAACTTCTGAAGGTGCCTACTACATTGGGTCTCTCTTGCGATTTATGCAGAGGCACAGCTGTCTTGCCCTGGTTTGTGAATTGCTTTGGATCTTAGGTGGGAGATAGGTCCACAGCTGCCTAGAGTGAGGCAGCAGTGCACATGCTCAGAGGCAGAAACATAAGCATCCAGGAAACTTTTATTGCAAAAACTTTACTGCAGGCACCAAGCAAGATTAAGCACCTACAAGGATAGGCTGCCGCCAAGTGGAAGTTTTGTGAATTAGACTGGCACTTGATTGGGGACCCAAGTCCCATTCTTTAGGATCAAGAGTCTTTGAATCCCAGCCCAAATCACCCAAACTGCCATCAGTTGCTGGCACAAAACAGGACATTACTATTTATTTCAATTCTGAGCTGTGAGCTACAGCCTACCACACTGCAGAAAATATGAACCCAATATAAACCTGATTCTCCTCTGCCTTGAACACTTATGCCCATGAAAAGGTATAAAATGCTACCAAACCAAAATAAAGGCAATGCAGTATCCAATCATCCAAACTGGCTACAATACCAAGATATATAGTTTAATAAACTGTATTTCTTTTGTATTTAATATTGTCTGATTATTGGCTCTGGCTGATGAGACAGTATTCCTGAAGGAAGCTGGCCATTGCCATATTGTATTACATAATGCTGTATTTCAGACATCAAAATACAGGACCATTGAACAATTTATTCTACTTTTATTGCTTTATTGTTTAGTTTTTCCCCTCAGATTTTGACTAGCAAAAAAATCCTTCCAGTTAAAAATTAGTGAGTAATAAATGTTAACAGGTGAATGCACAGCTGAGAACCTGCATTCATTATATGTAATTATGAAAAAGCAATCCTTCTATATTGGTAATTGAGGTCTTCCTATAAACTTTCATCCTCTTTCTCTCTCTCACTCAAGAAAGACTTGATTCTCAACCATTAGCATCAACTTCTATTCTCCTTAAAAGCTCAGACTATAAAGGCTGCAGCCCAAAGTTGCCATAGCAACAGCCATTTCGTGGAACTGAAATGATTTTCTCAGTAGGAACATAGACTTCTGAGGGTTTTTTCCTGTTTTTGTTGTTTTATTTTACATTCATGACTTCACTGGAGCCTCGTGTTCTATTTCTGAAGCAATTTGACTGGACTTCCCTTCCCTTTTCTAAAATACCAAAGTAACTGAACCAAAAAAAATTAAATAAAATAAAAGCAGCTATAACTTTATTCCATACAATTTTTTCTAGTGTAATACTCATCAAGCCATCTACAATCATTAAGATGTTTTTACTTTTATTTCTTTACACATGGATTTCTTTATACAGAAATTACTTAGACCTGAAACACCTTTGGCATATTAGCCTTTTTTTCTTTTCTCTCTGACTTGAAATATATAGGCCTCTCTCAATTATCTAGTTCCATGCTGCATTTGTAACAAAAGAAGTTTTTACTGATCCTACAAACATTGTGAACAGAGTCAAAGAATATACAGCAAGAAGAGAAAAATAACATTAAGCCACTATTAATTTATGAAGTATCAGAGATTCGGTGCTTGATTATATAAATTAAAACAAAACCATAAATCAGTAAAACAAAATTACATAGACATTTTGTCTGATTGTCATGGTAAGGCATGAGACATGAGTCGATAGAATCTCAGCCTCTTGATTCAGATTTCCAAGGGAAAGAAAGAGCTATTAAATATCTGGGTAAGGCACTATCAGCATCAAAGACTAAAGTGAAAGCCTGGCCTCCCTGAAGTCAATGGGAGTTTTACTTAGGATGAGACACAGACTTCAACCCAGGAGGACTCTGTACCAGTCAAGTATTCTAATTTCATCAGAACTGGTTTAATTTTGGGTACAGAAAGAAGTCCACCTCTCTCTTTTTTTAATAGCCCTGCTAACATCTGGGTAATACCTCTATAACACCTATTCCCCTTTAATTTTTTTGCAACCTTAAAATCTTTTCAAGCCACTTAGGGGTGGGCAATAATTTTTGCTGGAGGGGCCATTCCAAGATTTTGGTAAGTGGTCAAAGGCCACACACTTTACTGTTGAGGGGGTGCAGGGTCTGGGATGGAGGTTGGGTGCAGAAGGGAGTTTGGGGTAAGGGACTGGAGTGCAGAAGAGGGTGTTGGATTTGAGAATTTGGGTGAAGGAGGGGTTTGCGACCTGGTGCAGGATCCAGGAGGGGGCATGGGTGCAGGAGAGGATTCTGGCCTGTGGGGAGGGATGCAGGAGGGGATGCAGGGTGCGGTAGAGAGTTGTTTCCTGGAGGATTGGGGCAGAGGGGGAAGCAGAGGGTTTGGGTGATGACCTGGGGTAGGGAATTGGGGGAAGGGAAGGGCTGGTGTGCCAGAGGCAGGCTGTGGTTGAGAGGCTCTTACCTAGGCAGCTCCTAGCCAGCAGCCCTTCACGACCCTGCCTGCTACAGCCTCAGGCTGCTCAAAATGGCTGGGAGCTCCCTGTGGCTTTCTGCTCTGAGTGCCAGGAGGAGGGGGAGACTTTATATGCTGCCCCTGGCAAAATCTCTTAACTCCCATTTCTGCGCTGAGAGATTTTGTTTGGGAGACAGGGAAGCGCACAGTCTCCCCCTCCTTCCAACACCTGGTTCAGAGAACCATAGGGAGCAGCTGGCTGCTTAAAGTGGCATGGGGCTGCTCTCAAGGAGCTACCTGCTCTGTGCCTGAAGGTGCTGGTAGGGCAACCCATAAATCAGATCAGGTGAGCCAGATACAGTGGTGTGGCAGGCCAGATCCGACCCACAGGTTGTATCTTGCCCATCCCTAAACTAACCGTATTAATTTTGCTGTTTTTAGCTTAATTCTGTGTAGCATGGTCACGGCTGGACTAACTCTTCTGGGGGCCTGGGGCTTTTAGATTTTTTTGGGTTCCTAAGGCTCCAGGACGGAGACAAAATGAGGGGTTCGATGTGTTGGAGGAGGCTACAAATTGGGGCAGGAAGGTGGCTGTGGGAGGGAGTATGAGGGCTTTAATGGGGAGTGCAGGCTTTGGGGTGGGGTTGCAGATATGGCATTTGGGGTACAGGAGGGGACTCTAGGCTGGAGCCAGGGAGTTTGAGTGAAGGAGTGGGTTCACAGCAAGAGATTGGGATGAGGGTACAGGATCTGGGTGGGAGTTAGGGTGTAGGAGGGAATTCAGGACTGGGGGAGGGAGAGAAAGAGGGAGAAGATACCAGATTAGATAAATAGAGGGAGCAAAGGGGAAATGCCAAAGAGAAATAAGTGGGGGAAGGGTAGGTGTGGGGAATGAGAGAACCAGGGAAGGAGGAAAACAGTGATGAAGAAAAAGTAGATGGGAGACACAACAGGACACAGACAGGAGAGAAAGCAAGGGGAAGAGGATGCACTGAAACTAGTAATAGATAAAGGAAGCCAAACTGAAAGTCCAGCCTCTTTGATCATATTGGGGAAAAGTTCCTCTCAAGCAGTTACACAAAACTTAGGAACTGATCTTTATTCACAACCGAGCCCCAAGAAACCTGAAAACAGGAGAGGAATAAAGAGATGTAACTAAGGGCAAGAAAATATAATTCAGTTTTTTTATAAGCAAACAACCTGAGTGGGTGAAAGAACACGAATTGTGTGTGTATGTGTGTGTGTGTGTAGTGTCACGGTATATAAATGACTCCAGCTGAAAGCATAAAAATGTTTGTTTTTCAGGACTAATTTATATTTTAATTAAAAAGCAACAGTGGACCTTTCAAACAGCTGTGCCTCACAGGTGCTGTATTATTTGTGTCAGTTCACTCAAGCTTGTTCCTGCTGAGAGGGCCTGGGATTTGTCACACTCAAAAGAAAATCATTCTGTGACCACCTATTGGTTTGTACAGTGCTGTAGTATCACTTTATAGGTGGCTTAGAAAGGAGACAGAGATTTACTGAAAATGTTCAAAGAAACTAACACATCTATATAACTCAGATATTTCCATGGCCATCATTAAGCATAAAAATACCCATTTTTCCTCCCTATTAAGCACAAGGGAAGAAACAGGTAATAAAGTTCCAAATGAGGCAGGTTAATCATGAATAAAATGAATACAATAAAGAACTCAGCTGGACATGGACACCTTAGTATAGGCGTGGCCAATAATTTTCACAGGGGGGGCACTTAATTTTGGTATGTGGTCATAGACAACTCCACCCCATGGGGCCTGGAGCAGAAAGGGCATGGCCTAGAGACTCGCTTTCCCCCCAGAGCTATCTGGGACCAGAGGCTTTTAATTAAAACACAGCAAAGACCTCATGGCTCCTTGCCACTATCACATTGCCTGGCAGCTGCCCAATGTTGCTATGGTTATTTAAAGGACTCACAGCTCTGGCCCCTGCCAGAGTAGCACCATGACTGGGAGCTGTAAACCATTTAAATAGGAAATTCGGTGGCATGGGCAGCAGAATATAAATAGAATATGGCCAAATTCAGTCCGCAGGCTGGATCAAAGCATTAAGGTGGGTGGATCCGGCTCCTGGGCCACATCTTGCCCAGCCCTGCCTTAGGAGAACATTCAAAATCCATTTGTATAATTAATTTTACATCTCTTGTATAATAAAATGGACATACCAGTTTTGTGCACTTATCAGCTCATATGGGCAGGGGCGGATATAGGGCAGGGCGAATTGGGTGGCCGACCCGGGCCCCGCGCTTCAAAAAGCCCCTCGCATGCGCCGTGGCGCCACCGCGCATGCGTATGGCGTCACTGTGCATGCGCCGTGACAAAGGGGGGGCCCCGTGGAATTATGCTGCCCAGGGCCCCGCAAAATGGTCATCTGCCCCTGCATATGGGTGTCCTAATACAACACCCACATTTAAAAACTGGGCGTACTTTTTTCCCAGGAATATATGATCTTTAGCTACCAGAAAATTGTGGTGTAGCATCTTCCAGGCACTCATACGAGAGTGTATGATGTTCTGCATTAGTGAGACATTCACAAAAATACAGTATTCTTGTTGAAGTAAACTGACAGCTGATTAACAGGTGTGAATAGCAATCAAAGGCTGCAGTAATTATTAAAATTGAACACTTTCCTACTCCTGCTGTTATAATTATTTCTCTGGCTTCTACCTTTGCAATAGCATTATTTGAAATACAACATGGCTATTAAAGCAATTCTGTGTGTTCCCAGCATTCAGCAAGGAGAAAAAGAATGGAATTCAAAAGAAGCTCCTCTAATTTAATGAGCACCATGCATTCACATTGGAGTTTAAGATACCAATATCTCACTGATTTTAACTACCAAAACTTGCTAGCTTCAGTTGCTTTCTGCTGTGGATTTGTATTTTTAGTACCATATGGACTCCATACAGGAACTTAAAATATTTAATTAATGAAGGAAACCCATGAAAGTGGATGACCATTCTCCACATACTGAAATATTCAAAGCCCAATTGACATCAAGTAGTATTTAATCATCCAATTAGTCCAAATAACTTCAAAGGTACTACTTGTATGAATAACTGCTCTTGAATGTGAACTAAGATGTGTAAAATTAGGTCTTTGTATTTTGGTGAATCCTAGGGGGCTGTTGTAGTAGATACAGAGGTCATGATCTCTTCACAGATAGCACTCCCCCCAAAAGTTGTTTAGTGTTAATAATTACTTACTGCATAACTATATAGTGTTCAAGTGTTGACCTAATATGGATTTTAAAAAATTGTGTGAATCAGGCATGAAGTTGATGCTGCTGGCTTCTTTTTGTTTGCAACTAAAACCTTCTTTTAATGAATTTAAATAGGTCATTGAAATTCAACTTACAGTTAATATCTAAAAATTTTCAGTGTATTGCAATTTGCAAACACTTTTAGTAAAACTCCTAACAATTTTATAGAATGCAGGCTTGGACCCATACTGAACTTCCATTTATGTGGTCAGATTTTGCCCTCATTTATAAAATGTACAAGTTCAACTGAAATAGGAAGCAATTAATTAGTGACGGAATATGGTCGATAGTGATAGAGTTCTATGGGGAAAAAATCTTGCTGTAAGAGTACCACAATCTTATATTGGATTAAAAAAAAATCCAATGTTGCTCCAAAGACTACAAAAGATTCTGCATTATACTGGACAAATCCAGTTGTGAGGGTTTTCCTGTTTCAGTGTCTAGTCAATTTGACATTGTCAGTCATTGAATGTAAAAATACAATAGTTACCCTGTATTTTAATGTTCATTATGTGTTATTTCACCTATAGGAAGAAATCTTTTTCAAGAAGCTAACAGGAGATTTAAAATCTATGATATGCTAATTTTTGTTAATTTGTGAGCTCATCATAATTTTAGTTTCTTATCAATGCCTTTTTGTCCCAATTTATTCTGAAAATCATATGGATTTATTTAAACCAGCAGTATACTTTTTTGTATGAACACAACACAATTTTACACAACCAGATATACCCCTTTATCTGTAAAAACTAAGGATGTGAAAGGTTAACTGGTTATGCTTAATGGTTCTGGCTAACTGTTAACCAGTGGGGGCTGGCGCAGCACCAGGCTGCTCCAGGCCTGCCATGGACTGGAGCTGCTCTGATCTACAGCAGCCCACTCCGTAGCCAGGGTCTTTATCCATGAGGAGCCCAGTGGAAGCAGCCACTGCCTGCAGAGGACCACTCCAACCCAACCTCAACAGGTGAGGCTGATACAGCCCCCTCACCCACATCCTTTTTAATCAGTTATTCTGTTAAACATAATATTTAACTGGTTAACCAATTAAACAGGATTTTACATCCCCAGAAAAGACTCCAGTCTTCTGTGCTCGATAGATGAGAACCTATTTTTGTGTAATTTCATAGCATAGTATTAAGAAGAAAGTAGATACACATTAAAACTAAGTAGTCCTTGGATACAGCAACTCTCATCCTGTATGCATAGAGTGATTGATGAAAAACAGTTAAACTAAAACAAAAAACAGGACTATGTAGCACTTTAAAGACTAACAAGATTGTTTATTAGGTGATGAGCTTTCATGGGTCTGGGCCACGAAAGTTCATCACCTAATAAACCATCTTGTTAGTCTTTAAAGTGCTACATAGTCCTGTTTTTTGTTTCAGCTACACCAGACTAACATGGCTACATTTCTATCACAGTTAAACTAAAGTGAAAACAGCTGGATACATCACTTTATCTAGCAAAGCTATCATCTTATATAGTACTTAGTGCTGTAGTACTAGAGTTCCATTTTAAACACAAACCATCGTAGGACATTTTCATAAGAATGTCTTTTTATTTTATCCATACATAGGCAAACTAATGACTATGGATTGTTAGAGCTGTTGTTACAACAACACATTCTTGAAAAAAATCTTATCTGGAGAAATGAATTATTGAACAGTAATTATAGTAATTCTCTCTGATTTTTTTAAGAGACAATGAAAATAGCAGCTCAAGTGCTATAGTGCCTTGGGAACTACAAATCGTGTCTAAGAAAGAGGTTCTCAGAGCCAAGCAATATATTATGTGATATTACCCTCACTCATCTTGATTTGTTACTCCATTTGTTTGAATGAAAAGGCAATGTCTTGTGACAGAAATAGAAGGTTCATCTGCACTATGTAAAACTGTTTTAGTTTATGCTCATGTTTCAAAAATGTTAAAACCTACATTTTCAAAGTGCTTCAGACTAAGGCCAGCTCCACAAAGGGACTTATGCATCTAAACCAAAGATTTCAGTGCCTTAGACCCAGTTTTCAGTGTGATCCACAAAACACATGCTTAAGTGCAGCCTTACTCAGTAGGTGGTTAAACTCAGCACCTAAATAGCCTCCCTAAAACTTTTCTAGGTGCCTAAGATTCAACCTCTGGGTATGCATATTGCTCCTTCACTCCAGGTGCTGACTTGTTTCTCTGCAATTTGTGTGCCTTTTCCCATTAGTTTT
Organism: Pelodiscus sinensis; assembly: GCF_049634645.1. Classification (NCBI taxonomy): domain Eukaryota; kingdom Metazoa; phylum Chordata; order Testudines; family Trionychidae; genus Pelodiscus; species Pelodiscus sinensis. The sequence goes on from NC_134714.1 coordinate 61,898,953, forward strand.
GTCGGAAGAAGCTTTTCTGAAATTTGGCCCATCTACTCTGGGCCAAATTTCAGAAAAATCTTCTCTTTCAGAAGAGCCTTTCTTCCTCATGGAAGGAAGAAGACAGGGCTTCCAAAAGAGCACATCTGCTCTTCTGCCAAAAACAAAAGTGGAAGAGCAGACATGTTCCCTGGATGTGGTGGAGTTTTTCCAGGATAGCTCTGGTAGTCTAAATGTAGCCTAGTTGAATATCTGACAATCAGAAGCTTATTGGGTAGTCTACCAGTGATGTGACTAGTCACTTCCCCACCCTTGCTGCTTCTATCAAAGGGAGGCAGCAAGTGGGGGAGCAGCTGTGACTTAAAAGCTGGTTCCCTTCAGCACTATCTCCACAGAGGGTAGGGGAGGTAGGGGTGCAGTGGGAAATGGCATGGGGGGGGGGGCCCAAGGAAGTCTTTGCTTGAGCCACTTCTATTGTGATTCTGCTCTTGTACATTTGAAAGGCTAAGGCACCCAGGGAGCATTGGGCTAGTCCCCTACTGGCCCAGCACTCCCTGCAGGACTTCTGCTTTTGAAATGTACAAGAGCCCTGCCTGCGGTGCCTGAGCCTTTGAAACGTACAAGAGTCCCAATGGGGCTCTTGTACATTTCAAAAGGAAGCCCCATGCTCCTTGCAGGGTTTCCACTTTTGAAATGTAGCAAGAGCCCGGTACACTCAAAGGCAGTTCAAAGGCAATGGTGCCCTTATAGACTAATCCAATATCAATGGAAATCCCATCGACTATTCAATTAATCAATCTAAATTTAACATCCCTATTGGGGACTCCCTTTACACTGCAAACCTTTGAGTGTGACTCCCTTATTGATTAAAAATGTGTTTTTATATATTCAATACTATTATAAATGCGGGAGGTGAAACAGAATTAGGGAGTGGAGGCTGGCAGCTTGCCACTCCCACATAATAATCTCGTGACTTCCTAAGGAGTCATGACCCCCACTTCGAAAATCTCTGCCCTTGCATGAGACACAATAAAGAGGAAGACTGGTATTTCCCTGCCTGTTTTGCCTTCAGGGCTTGATCCAGTAGGTGTGATCAGAGCCATACGTACCATATTGAGCCCCATTCAAAATATGGGATAAAGATAAGATGCTGGTTCACTCCTTATAACTTTCAACCCAGTGATTGGAGCCCTCGCCCAAGATGTGGGAGACCCAGGTTCAGGTCACCCAGCTTTGCTTGATGAGAAGAAAGGATTTGGGGCAGGGAGGTTTTTCACTTAAGAAAATGCTCTAAACCAGGGATGGGGAATCATTTTTGGGGTGGGGGCTGTAAACCCACAGGAAAAAATCATTTGTCGGCTGCTCAAAAGTGAGAAGTAAAAAATCCCCCCAAAACATAAAATCCTCACTGATGTGGCCCCCCGACTGAGAAGCAGAATGACACTCCCCACAGTCTCCTCACACAACAGAGCCTGGGGGGGCCAGGCTAGTAGATTCTGTGGACCCCTTAGGCTCTGGGATGGGGGAAAGAAAATGAGGGGTTCAGTGGGTGGGAGAGGACTGCCAGGAAGTGGGCTGTGGTGTAGGGGGTTGGTAGGATGCAGGATCCAGTCAAGCCAGGGGTTGGATCTGGCCTCAGACCATAGGTTCCCCACACTGCTCTAAACACTGAGTCTGGGGTTCTCTCTTGTTGAAGCCATTCCACTTTGGGTAGATACTTAAAGAGTCAATCTTGGGAGGGGGGGGTGGTACAGAGGAAGGAGAAGTACAGGAGAGATACTCTATCTATAGCCTGGTGGTTAGGGCAACCAAGTGGGAGGTAGGAAATCCTGGGTACAGTCCCCTGTTACATCAGCTCATTATTTATCCAAAGTGGAATATAGAATCATTAGATTTGGGTAATGGCTGTGGGTAAAAGTAGCAGCTGAATCAGGAACACAGTTGCTTGCACATCTTACTGGAAACTTACATAACAGCTTTCATGAAAAAAATGCAGCTGAAGCTCAGATATAAACAAACTCGGAAGAACTGCAAAGTTGTGACCAAGGTTCCCTGTTAGCTGTGAGGCCACACAGCGCAGCAACTGCTTAATTTATTCCACTCAGCCAGGGGCTCAGGGATCCACACAAGGAGCTGCGTCCCTGGGAGGGGCTTATTAAGCAGCTGCAGGGAACCTTGGCTGTGACCTATTATTAATTAAGGGTGAAACACAGCCTTTATAACCACAGTGATCTTTCTCTCTGTTTTAAAAACTGTATAAGCACATTAGGCAAAAATACAACAATAGCATAAAGCAGTCAAGTAAGATTTCTTTGTTACATGACATTTGATTGCTTCAGAGTTTTTCTACATTATTTTTATTTATAAGTAATTTAAAATTAATTGACAGCCGGCGGCACCAGGATCCTATAGGAGCAACAAAAAATATATAGCACAGGCAGCTGCTGTCCAGCTCTAGATTGTTGTACTCAAATCTAGAGGATTTGACAGAGGAACCTTTTTAATGTCTACGCTGGCAATTAAACAACAAAACTTTTGTCATTCAGAGGTGCTAAATAATTCCCCAAAAGACAAAAGTTTTGCCACTGCATTTGCCAGCTACACATTCCTGCTGACAACACAAATGTCGCTTGTTGTGGGTGGAAGTATTTTGTTGCCAAAACAGCAGACAAACTGACTGACTTTTAGCAACTCAGGTGTGACAACATAGCAGTGTCGCTAAAAGGTGGGTAGTGTAGACTGTTGTGTCCATAATCCAGTCAGTGCTTGCCCTTTGTGCTGAGATTTCTAGTAACAAGACCAGATGTGTGTGCATCTTTGGAGGGCGGTGGGGGTGATATTATGATCTTTGACTGTTTTTATTTTACTTTATTTTCTCATGTTTTAGAAATGGCAATTCTAGATTCAACACTAGGATAAATATTTGAAGGTTCCACTCTGCTCTAGAGCCTACACAATAAAAGTTATTGATGTGTTACAACCTTTCAGACTAATTTGAAAGTCTCATTTTAAAGAGCCATTTAAATAACCCTAAAATCTTTGCTTTTTATTCAAAAGTGCCTCAGGAGTAAAGAAATAAAGTATCCAGCATTTCAAGCAGGGAGAAATCTGTTTAACATTTAAAGCTTTGCTTATCAAATATGCTAAAGAAAAGCATAAAATTATAGAAATGTAAAGCAGGAAGAGACCCAGAGAGATCATCAGGCCATCCAAATTTACCAGGCAGCAGGTAAGTTTATACCATCCCTGTTTGTTTCACCTGTTCTTCAAAACCATAATTAATTAAATTGGTTAAATAAATCTTAAATAAATATTTGCTAAAGTATTATTTATTGACTACATGCACGGAAAAAAGCACAAATACAGTTTTAAAAGTTGAATATTTAGAAACACACAAAGTTCAGGAAATGCAAATATTAATGTTCTTCTTATGCCATTAAGTCATTGACATAGAACAAACTAAGTTATACAGCCTACTTAGTACTAAAAATGTTGAATTTGGCAGTGTAGCACAACAAACATTGTTTGCATTTCCTTAATCTTTCTGGTATCTGCATGCTTAGCCTTAAAATTGCATTAATATAATTATTTTGCAACTAATTTCCTAAAGGTTTTTAAGCCAATCCTTTCTCCTAACAAAAATATTTGTTCAGGCTTTCAGCTTCATGATTTACTATGAGTAGGCTTGAAGAGCAGATTTTTATTGCTAAATATCAATAAACGTCACTTTCACCATACACACACGCAGACTGAGGAAAAATACTTCCACCAGTAAGAAGCAATATTTAAAGATACAGAAAATAAGAAAAATACCACTCAAAAACATACTAACCTTTTATTTAGGGTTATTTATTTTGTATATTTTGACATGTGCTTTTGAAAATTTATGTTTTAAAAATTATAAAACTTTGAATCTCAACATCTATTGTCATTAAATTAGGGATGTTAACAAATGTGGGTATTTTTGTAAACATGTAACCACTTAATATTTTAGCAGTGACATGTTTACACAGGGAATGGGGAGGGGGACAAGTGAGAGCTGATGCTTGTGGTGAGCTGGTTTTTAAGCCCACTCACCATGAGCCCTGGCTGCTGCCTGCCCCCACCAACTGCCTCTGTTAGAGGCAGCAGTGCAGGGCATGGGGGGAATGTTGTGTGTGACAAATGGCTCCATGGAAGCCAGTATGCACAGGGAGTCAGTTTGAAAGCCGACTCCCACCTGTTTTCCCACCCTCTCATTGCTGATTCTCTATCAGAGGCAGCACTGTGGGTGGACAGGAGGTTCTGTGGGAGCCAGTGCTCATGGGGAGCCAGTTTTTAAGCTGGCTTTCCCCGAGCTCTGGCAGGCCCCTCCCCATGCAGCTGCTTATGTGGAAGAATGCAGGGGGATGGGGAGTGGAAGTGGAGGACATGCACGGGGAGCCAGCTTAAAAGCTACCTCCCCACAGGCTTACTCCCCACCCCTCCCTGCTGCCTCTAATACAGAGGCAGCAACGGGAGGTGATTGGTGTAACCGTTAAGACTAACTGATGAATTCAGTTTTATCAGTTAATTTGTAACCGGGTACACACTAACATCCCTACATTAAGTAATTGTCTGGACTTCTTCCCCAAATTTTTCAAGTACCAATAGTTAAATAAATTAAAAGATGCTTAACAGTGATATTATTTTTCTAAATGATAAAAAAAAAATCAAATTAGACCACACTTAATTATAGTGATAACAGCAGTCATCTAGCTAAGACTTCTGCAGTGCTTTGAAACTGCATTCCACAAACACCGTATGGGAAAAACAACACTTAATATCTCTCCATTGAGACCATCAGCCCTGATTGAGGAACAATGTTGCCTGGTTCCAGAACATTTCACGTCCTGCCAACTTTTCCCCGAAGGAACCTGGAAGGTCATTATGCTACAGGGGGCTTGAAGAGGGTTCACCCTATGAATAAAAGTAAAGAAGTAAATAATTAAAAACCCAGGCATTAAGGGTACTCCTCTATCCTTCAAACAGCCCACTGCCATAGACCTAAATTGTAAAAGCTCAAATTTGTCTACACAGGGAAGTAAGACTACTGGGCTCTTCTGCTCAGACGGTGAGGAAAATGGCTTCTTATTCTGGCTGTGAGCAACTGAGGGGCAAAGAGTAGGAAGAGGTACAACTCTGCCCTTTCCACTCTCTGCCCAGGCTCACAGATAGAAGTAAAATGCTCCTTGAGAAGAGATGAAATCACTTACCCTGCTTCACCCTAGAAAAGAGAAGGAGCAGGAGACAAACTGTTACACCGAATAATATGCAGATTGTTGCTACACTCTGTGGTCTTTACATGCTAGATGCAAAGGAGCACTTTCCGCTCCCACAGTCATGGACTCAAAACATTAGATCTGTTCAGATGGGACCTTACCATTTTTAATTTATTACTTCAGTGTGACCTGTCATTTTTCCTTTTCTGCTCTGCAATAAAATACTTCAAAGCCATTGTATTAATATTAATTTAACAGTCCCATCTGCAATCAATCAGAGGAACTAGAATGGTTTTACAGGAAGTCCCCAACTTGCATATGAGTTGTGTTCAAAAAGTTCATTTGTATGTTGGTTTTTTGGAACTTGGAATGTATTTTCCCATAAAAACAATGTTATAAATGGGAGTTAGGTTCCCAGGCTAGCTCACAAAATTCTATTTAACCCATAATGTAGCTGAAATACTGTAATTTACAATGAAAAATAGTAGAAGTAGTTTTTTACTTTACCTGGAATGCTGGTGCTTGAGGAAAGCCAGGTTTCTTTAGATGAGGTGGGTGGAGATTCAGACGGGGACTTCTGGGCATCCCCTGGCCACCTCTCCACAGCCTCTGTGCTGGCTCTTGCAGCCAGCTTCATCCCCCAGGCATCCCCCCAGTGGACTGCACCCAGCCCACTCTCACCAATAGGTGGCAAGCATTGCAAACACGAGTAAGAGGACTTCAGATGAGCTGGGAGCAGTTGTGCAGCTGGAAAGAAGCAGCGGATTCCCCTTCAGAGTGCTGCTTCTTTCCAGTCATTGACTGCACAACTGCCCCTTGTCCTTCACAGTCCTCCGGCCAGCACTTGAGCTGCTCACCACCATTTGTGCCTCTTGCCTGCTCCCCTGAGGCCAGGTCCATTTTTACTCATATTCAGTTGCATAGGGCATCTGAAAATTTGGGATACCACTGGGTCTTAATGTCCACCCTCCTTTTCCTATCCCAGTTCTGTGACTTAGCTTACTTCAGGGAGGATCTAGTTAACTAAAAAAGCCTGCCAGACCTTTTAGCAGAACACTGAACCTTGGAAGAAGCCATTCAAGTGGTAAAGGAGCCATTTAACAGACATTTGCTAACCCCAGGTATATACTGTCAGTTTCTGGATTTATTGTGTTAATCTACAGGACCATAGTTTAAAATTTGCTTTACAAATATTTCATTAGTGTGTTGCTGAGGATTATAAAATGAAACCCCTTCTTCCCAAGGCTGCCTTTGGAAATAGGGGAAGTAGTTTAATAGTACTGTGTAGGGCCCCATATATCTTAAGGACAACCCTGCCTGAGGCTGCAGGAGAGCTTTTGTTTGTATGTGCAGATGTTTCTAAGTCAGGGAGAGCCATGCTTATATTGCTACTGTCTCCAAATATGGCCAATTAAAAATACCAATAATGCATTTATTGCTCTCAGACTGCTGCTAACTTACTAAAGATGAAGAGATATCTTTCATTCAGTTCATTTTGCCAGGAAACAGAATGTCATGTTGAAGAATAAATAGCAACAAAATAATCTCTTTCTCTTCCTTTCACCCACATACACACCCTTCCAGAGTTACCATTACCTCTAATGATTTTGCTTCACAAATATAAACATAGAGCTTTTAGAGACTCTGTTTACTTATTGATTTTTGCTTGTTTGTAGCAATAACTAATCTGACAGCTACTACAGAGATGAGCTGATACATCGTAGTAAAGGTAGCCTCTTTCTGCTCAGGGAATGTTCACAAACAGATAATTCATTCAATTTACACATATTTTTAAATGAAATATTTTAGATTTTCACGCATGTAGATTAGTCATAGTTTGCATGCTGTGCCTATTCAAAACGAAGTATTTAAAATTCAGTGGGGGTGGCCAATCACAACTAACTAAATCAAGTTACATGGCTTTTCTTTAAATGGCTGACAACCTAGCACAACCTGGAAGAGGTTCTGAAGAAACCTCTGGGGCCTTTAATTCTTCCAGGAGAGGCAACAGACAAATAGGATTAGGGAATTCTAAATCTTGATGTTTCAGAATCACAGAAGCCTTGCCTAAGACATCATTCTTAGAAAAAGGAGGCTATGATTTTTAGACTAGGGATAACATTTTCTAAAGCACCAGCATGATGCAGAGCCTAAATTCCACTTGGTCTTAGATAGCTTTAGGGTTCTAAATCACCTTTAAAGATGGAACTTATCTGCTTTTGAAAATTCCATTCTAGACATGGACTTCACATTTTCTCCCATAATATCCAAAGTAATTGTGACCTTGTCTAGGCTATGATTTAAAAGTTGTGCTAGTAATAATCTTGGAGGATAGGATCATTACTGGCTGTTAGCCAAAATGATCATGGATGCAACCCCATACTCTGGGTGTCCCTAAATATCTAATGTCCACTCTCAGTTTCTGGCAAACAGGGGATGCATCACTCAATAATTGCCCTGTTCTGTTCATTCCCTCTGAAACTTCTGGTGCTGTCCATTATAATAAGACAGGATACTGGGCTAGAGGGACCATTGATCTGATTCAGTATGGCCATACTTATGTTCTTACCTTCATACATGTCACATTTTGGTTACCTGCCTTAACTCCATGGCTTTGAGAACATAATTTCTAACCACTCTGCTGTCTCCCTGCCAAGGCCATCCCTACCAATATACAAAATACACAGTTCTGTAGGACATCATAAATTCGGGGCACCAAATTCCCCCAAATTTTGTGATGCCCTGCACAGCTGCATATGTAGCTAGCCTCATCCTCCCGCCAGCCTTGTGTGGGCTGTAGACTGTTCCTAGGGGGCTGTGGCTCCTGGGACAACCCTCCTCCCCCACTTTGCCCCCTTTCATGCCTGCTCCACCCTTCCCTTCCCCTATTCCTACTCTTCCCCAAAACTCTGCCACTACTCCTCCAGCCACCCCTTCTTGCCCCTGCACCATGTTTCTCCCCCCACAGCTCCTGCCTCTGCAGCCCCACGTCCTGAGCACACACAAATCCTGCAGAGGGGCCAGCAACCTCACAGAACAGCTCCACTCCCGTTGGGGCTGCCTAGGTCACCAGAACTACAAGTGAAGGACCTGCTCCCAAGGGCTGTCACTTGCTGTAAGCGACTAGTCAACTATCTGGTAAACAGAAGCGCTTCTCCCGCCTTGCTACCTCTATCAGAGAGAGGCAGCAAGGGGGTGGGGATGAAGTAGGAACTGCTGCTGAGGGAGTCAACTTAAAAGCTGGTTCCCCCCAGCACCTTCTCTGCTGGCACCAGGAGGGGTAGTGGCACAGCAGGAAACAGCACGAGCCGGGACTGAAGCAGTCTTCACTTGCACCACTTCTGCTGTGATTATGCTTTTGAAATATACAAGACTCCAAAGGTTTGTGTCTGTAAAATCCAGGACTCCAGAAGGCTTCATGTTTCCGGGTTTCTGCACTCAGAAAGCTCTCCTCTTAGATGTTACCATCAGAGCTGTCTCATCCATAGGACAGTTCAGGGTAGCCATCCCAGGTCCTGCACTTTGAGGGGCCCAATGACGGCCTCCTCAACTGTCCTGTAGATGAGAACCATGGAGCCAAGGCAGCCTGGGGAATAACTTGGAGGGCCTGGTGCACCATGGGTTAGGGCCCCTCTCCCCATTACTCAGTGTGCCAGCGGGGGCCAGAATGTCCCAGCAGCCTGTTCTGCTACCCACAACCCAGCCTTCTGTGCTCTGTTTCACCAGAACAATGGGAAGCACTTGGCCTGGTTCGGGCTTGCTCCACTTCCCTGAGCAATGCAGGGATTGGGGATGCAAGATGGGGCGTTCAACTTCACGCTGCTGCAGTAAGTGTGGGGGAGGTGCTCCTGCCAGGCCTTGGGGCTTCATCTGTAGCAGAGGAGAAACCCCAAGCTCTGGCAATGCTTCTCAAGGGGCTGAAGCCCCAACTCCTTGCCAGTGCACCCTGGCTTTCAAACTTCTGAAGACTGTTATGTGCAGGTTGGCCACTCAATAAGTTTGGTCACTCCAGCTATATGGAATCTTAGGGCTCCTGTATATGAATAGTTAGTGTGTTGCAAATCCTTAACATCCCTAGCTTGAACTGACACACACAGAACCTGCACAGTGCTGTCTCAACTCCAGCTGCAGACCTTCAAGCACGCCCACACAAATGTCTGGGACTCTGAGATCCAGAGGAGTGTGCACTCTGGGTGGGGGATAAATGGTGACAGGGTAAATGCTGGTTAGATAAGTTTATTTTATTTCTGTGTACTTTGATAATTGATTGTATTAACAACTTAAAGAAACAGGGTTTAACAGATTAATAGTAAAGTAAAGGTGTGTTTATTCTAATTTAATCAATTAGATGTATATTATTTATAATTGCTGTTCAGGAGTTAGATCCAGATTATTATTGGATAAATTTTATTCCTGGAGGCTCACAAGACACATGATGAAGTATGTTCAGGGCCAGCAAATGCTTATTGGATAGTTGACAGGATAGTCGACTATTCCCTCCTCCCCACCTTGCTTGTATATTTTTGTTCAAGTTTAGTGCCAAACCAAGCAAACAAACTGCAAAATATGGCTGCATTCGTTACAATCTTGAAAACCACATGTTTCATAATAACTTTATATAGCTATAGTATTTAGTACCCAGGGAGGGGAGTGGAGGAGGGGCATGTGAGTAAGCACATAGAAAGTTATAGGACATCATTAACCAACAAGCAAAGTAGGAGTCAAAATAAGATAAGGGATAACAGGGTCATGTTCATCCATGATGTATCTTTATTTTATTCAAAAGAGTTTCACCAGGATAGGTAGGATATGGCTTAATACATTGCAGATTTACTACTCCTAGATTAAAGTCTAAAACCAAATTCTGCTCTGATTAACTTTTTTTTTTAACTTCAGCATTGCTGGAGTCATAGAGGTGCAAATAGTGTCATTGGGTAGACAATAGTCGAGAGGAGAACTAAATACTCAGTTTCAGGTTATTTACAATTTGTGATTTAAAAGAGATTCTATGCTTTAAATTTAAAAAATAATAAATAAAAAAATTCAAGCCTTCTATTTCCGTTCTAAATCAATGCACTGCTGTTCTACTCAGTAGCCAAGTACACTTAATCAAGATAGCAACAACATAGATGACCTTCCCCTATCCATTTAAATAGAGTGTGAGCATCAGGCTAGTCAGATCAACAGTTCCAAACACATTTGTCCAAAACCATTCTGGCTCAAGTAATTTAAACTTAATTTTAAAAAGTCTGTATGAGCCTACAAATCAATATCAACTTTACAAATATTAAGTGCACCACATGAGATTCTTGACTGGTAAATGATCACATCTTGGTATAAATGGTTGGCACCTACAGAATGGAATACATTGAACTGTAGACTCATCACATTTATCCATTTCACCTATTTATGATTATTTCAGGTGCAGTCGTAGGCAGTCTGAGAAAAGCATAACTCATTCTGCCAAATTTAGAACATGCAGGGGGAAAAAAAAGTGTGGCACCAAGTAGCACTTCTTGCTAGCCACTTCCTGTGAGCAAGCCCTTAGAAGGCTTAGATTGATACCTATCCACCTCCCTAGAGGAGAGGAGACACATTTCTTTATTTTCTAAGCTGTTAGATAGTTACTGTCCCCTTGTGATCATGGTGCCTGGATGTGCCACACTGATAATGCTATACTCAGGACAAAGTGCAAGGACTAGAGCAACCAATCCCTCCAAACTAGTGGCTTATCCTATAATTATATTCACATTCAACCCAACAGCTTCTGTAATACCATGCTGGTTACCACAAAAAGCCAAAATATAGTCCCCTTTCACTAATCCAGCCTTTAGTTCCCACCCACACAGCAGGTTCTAATATAGTGAGAGATTACTAAAATCCTTATACATCATATATAAAGTTCTCACAGTCTGAAGAGATTGCCACTGAATAAATGAATATTTCAGATCTCACCCAAATACATGCTTACAGTCAATTCTTATTAACGGTATCTAAGATGTATTAATAAAAAGAAAAAAGAAAGAGTGATATGTGGTTAAGAGATTAATATACATAGCAGTATGAATAAAGTTTGTACGTTATTTTCATAGCAAAGATGGTGAGGCTCATGGAAGGATTAGGGTCTTGATTTGTTTTTGTGTCCGCCTCAAATTGTCAGTCCCTTAGTCTGTGTCCCATGATTCCTTTAGGTTGCATCAAGGGTAAGTGAGCATCTTCAAGTCAGTTAAGGGGTTTTCCATGATTACTTCTGTTGCATGTGAAAGAATGAACATGAACGATACCGGTAATTTCTATTCTCTTCAGGAATTTGTGCCAGCTTTGAAAACTTGCTATTAAAATGTGTCACTTTAGTAATGCAGGCAGGCAAAACTAATGGTGTTGATCTGTTTCACATAACTTGATCATGTGAAATGGGGAGTCCTTCACGTTGTTTGCTGTGATGGGGTGGACAAAGATCAACCTCCCCGCTGGAGGCCTTTCAGCACCCTGGCGAGCAGCAGGAGCAGGGGAGAGGTCCTCCAAACAGGGTAGAGGGGCAGCCTTCACTGCAGCCAATCAGGATGCAGCAGGCTACTATATAAGGAGCTGCTAGTAAGGGTCTGCTATTTCCTTCTTGGAGCTCCACCCAAGCAGACCTCTAGACTAACTGGTGGAACACTGGCACTTTTGACAGCTCTGAGTGGGAGCTGGGCCTTGTGATTGAGCAAAGTTAGATCCTGCAGCTAAATGCTAGCCAACGACACCTTGAAGAATCCTGGACAAGGGGAAATCAGCAATATGGCCCTAGAGAAGGGCTGGATGAAGTAGCATCCCAGGGAAGTGGCCCAGGGATATGACTGCAATTACGGACTTTGAAACCTGGCAGTTAACTGCTATGTATAGGGCCCTGGGCCAGGTCCCAGAGGGGTGGTATGATGTAGTGTCAGTACCTTGCTGGTTGCTATATGCTTTGGCTGTGGGTGACCTCTACTGGCTGGTGTCTGGAGCACTGCCCAGCAGGTGGGCTGCCTAAGACCCAACTGGTCTGACCAGTTGAGGGCAGCGAGGAAACTAGGAAGTGAGTGTTGGGGGAAGGAGCAGTCTGTGACTGGAATAATGAGGAACCCTGAGGAGGGGTCTGGAATGTAGGGGCCCACGGACCCCATTTCAAGGGGTCTGAGGCATCCTGGCCCAGACTCCTGTAGACACATCACATCTATGCTGTGCTGTATCCGGGAGAAGCAATAAATTCTATTATACTGGCTGGTGGAGTCTTTTCTTGCTGCTATAGGACTGCAGGATCGGAGGAACCCCAACACGTCGTCACAAGTGGGCAGGCCCAGGTTTGCCCCTGACCTCCTCTCCCCTACCCCCCAACATCTTGCAACCTGCACCTGAGCAAGGGGGCTAAAGAAGAGGCTTGAACCCCGGCCACGGACTGAACGTTGACTCACCTGCAGACAGGCAAGTAAATATTGCAAGACTCCCTTTAGCCACCAAGGAGCACTCGCACAAAGGACCGAAACTGTTACAGTTGCACATCCTTTTCTCATTAAAACTAATTAGGGCCTTCATAATCTGCACAGATGCCCTTGTGAAATACAAAAGCTTCAGAGGGGTAGCTGAGTTAGTCTGTAACAGGAAAAACTTAAACAACAAATCGAGTCCTCTGAAGAAGTGGGTTGTACCCACGAAAGCTCATGATACACTCTATATCAGTGGTCCCGAACACGGTGCCCGCGGGTGCCATAGCGCCTACCGGAGCATTTATGTGTGCCTGCCTAGAGACCAGGGCTGGCCCGAGCCATTCTTGCACCCTGGCGCATGCGTGGCCCTTGCACCAGGTGCCTGGCAGCCCCAAAAGGTTGGGGACCACTGATCTGCATGTTTTATTATTCTTTAAAGTGCTACCAGACTATTTGTGGTTTAAGTTTTTCTTGTAAAGTACAGTCCATTAGAAGGTCAATAGCTTCCTCACTCTGAGGGAAGTTACTTTGGCTCTTGAATGGCTTTTATTTAGACACACAATGAAATGAATGATGTATTCATATTGGACAACCCAGGCTCAGATATACAAACTTGAGCTCTAGATGTAGAGTAGAGCTTGTATTTTTCTAAATGAAACTCAAACTAGAGATATGGGGAAATGTAAGTTCAGGACTGATATATTTTTGTTTTATGCAGTATTGTTGTGGCTGTGTTGGTCCCAAGATATTAGTGTTACCTCACCTGCCTTGTCTCTCTCTTATTGGACCAAGTTCTGTTGGTGAGAGAAACAAGTTTGAACTTACCCAGAGCTTGACTTCAGAATTAGATATTTTGTTGGTTTTATTTCACTCCCTGTTTACCACTGACACAGGATTCAAGTACCTTTAAACCCTCTTAGATCTGTCAGGTGCACCTATTCTCTCTGTCAGAAAAAAATGGGTTAAAAGGGCCAACACATCTTATCCTGATGACAATAAGGGAGTACGCCCCAATGTGCAGCTCCAACAAGAGCTGCCTGACTAGGGGCGGGGGAAGGGAGGGGAAGAAAGGGGTATTTGAAGAATCAGCTGGGACCTCTTTAAAGAGCTGGCAGGGATGGCAAGGGGGGAGCTATTTTAAAGAGCTGTTAATGGGCTATTTAAAGAGCAATTAAGGAGCTATTTGCAAGGGGTCTCTCTCACTGCTGAGGGTTTCCCTGAAGCAATGCCCTCACACAGACAGTCCACAGCTCCTTAGCCCTAGCCTCTCCTCTCCCCCCACCCTCCCAAATGCCAGATCAAGGGTGGAGATGAGGCTGACAAGTGCACCTGATCCAAGTTTTCCTGTCTGGCTTCCATGTTTCCCTTCCTCAACCTATGCCCACAAGTGTTCTCTTATCTCTCATCCCTCTTCTCACTGCAGCCCCAATCCCTCCCCACATAGTCCTTTGCTCCCTATTTCCCCCACTCTGAGTAACTATCTGCATGTGTAATTTCTTTTATAAAAATTGTTTTAGGGCTTTCTGAATATTCTGCTGCACTCAAATTACATTTCCCCAAAATACAAAACCCTTTAGCAGAATAGATTTATTTCTGGTCTGATGTGATATAACCATTCTGTCTGGGCCTCACTCAGAGATGGTAAAGGTAGATCTTCTTGCTGAAATAAAGCTGTTTTATATCTGGTGTGTAAACTGAGATTGGGACCCTTATTAGTCATGTCAGATGCACAATTTACAGTAGAAATTTTTTTTAAAATGCCTCCTAAGAATATACACTCCCCCTCTCCCAGAGGGATGGGGTGAATTACACTAGGACAGCACCTGAAAGAAATTTAAGTTACTTTCACCCCTGATTTTACTTAAAACTTAGCATTTCCTTTAAAGTTTAGACAGGCCTCTCCCACCCCAGACAGAATATTGGTCCACAGAAATGGAAGTGTCTGCTTCCCGACTCTGCTACTCTGTGTGTGTGTCAGCCTCAGGGTTGTGGATTATCTATGCTAAAGTTCTTTGTTTAATCCTCCCTACCCCCTCCAGTGAGCCCTTTGATCAGGGCACAGTGGAAGTAAAACTTAAAATACAGATTTCAATTCCTTTTAAGTACCAATGAAATTGGGTTATGTAAAGCAATTGACTTTGGTTCCTGTACACATCTAAAACAACTCAAGACTCAGCCCTGGTTTACACTACAAAATTACTTTTGTATAACTATGTTCAGAAATTTCAGAGGGGTAGCAGTGTTAGTCTGTAATAGAAAAAACCTAAGGAATAGTCCTGCAGCACCTTTAGACTAACAAAAAATGTAAATGGTATCATGAGATTTTGTGGGCACAACCCACTGCTTCAGATGAATGGAGTTTAAAGGGTCCACATTCCAAATAAATAGCAGAGAAAGAGAGGGGGTGGGGAGGGAAAGGAAAAGAGGAAAAACATTGAAAAAGAATAGTCAATTAGTTTCCATGCTAAATGAAGCTGATAGGCTTCTAAGTACCCTTAAGTACCTGGTGTTTGGCCTTTTATGTCTTTTTTTTTTTTTTTTTTTTTTTTTTTTTTGTTGCTCAGCAGTGTTAACGATTCAGATTCACATCCCAGAGCAAAGTAGTTATACTGACCTAAGCACTGGCAGGCAGAGCATTATGTTGGTGGGAGAACTTCTCCCATAGACCTAGCTACTACCTTACATGCAAGTGGGGTTGTTAACCATTGGGAGAGCTCTCCCATAGTCTTAAAGTGTCTTCACCAGAAAGGCTACAGTGACAGAGCTGCATCAGAGTAGACCTGCCCTGACTTAACCCCTTGTTAGGGCACATCAGCTCTCACTGTATATTGCTGTAACTGTGCCAATGTAGTGCTTTGACGAAGATGCTCTAATGGAAGAGTGCTCTCCTGCTGGAATAGTCAATTCTTCTCCCCAAGAGCTGAGAGCTATGAAGCTCTCCTGCTATCTATGGAGGGGGTCAGGTTGTTTATAACTACGCCACTCACAAATGTGGATTCTTCACAATCCTGAGCAAGATAGTTATACCAATACAGGTACATAATGCAAAGCAAAATCCAAAACAATTTTCTGGAGGATTTCTACTGCTCAAAGCTTAGTTGGATTCTTTGATTCCAGCAAATCCAGTTATAAAACAGTTATCTTTGTATAAGCTGGTGAATGTAATATGGTACAAATGTTGCCACTGTAGAGTTTACAGATTTTGTTCAGCATGGCTGCAAATCAACATGTTTTACCCATCAGGTGATGATCAGTGTTGGGACCAGGAAAACAAGGCCTGGTCAACGTTATGCTAAGGAAAGTTAGCAAAGGCTAATCACGGAGGCCTCTGGGTATTTTTGACCAGAAGCAGAAATGTGGTTCAAACAGAGGCGCACCCTCCATGCTGGCTTAGGTTATAAAGTAAGATGAGTGATAAATTATATATTTGTACCTACTGTAAGTAGAATGGCTTGCTTTGGGAACTGGTCAGTAACTCTCTGTTTCGGTTCCTCTTCGCTAATCTTACCTCCCTATTTTTGCCCTTTGTTTGTACCCGACTCCTTTGTCCCCTTGTTCCTGGTACCTGCCTTTTGTGATTGATAAGAAAGTTACTGATGCATTATGAAGCGCTTTTGGCCATAATGTATATAGCTGGCTAAGATATGCATAGATATTAAAAGTTTCTAGAAAGGGGGGTAAGTGGCTTGGGTGAAGAGCTTATGACGCGACGGAACTGTCTTTATAAGCCTACCTGTTACTAAAATCGGGGCTGGTTCTCTTTGGAGACGGGCCGCTCTCTATTGTTGTGTGCACTCTTCAATAAAGAGCTTGTGATTGGACTTTGCTGGTGTTGCCTGTCTCTTTGCGGTCAGACAACGAACCGAGCCGTCTGGGTTAGAGTCCCTGACAGATTTGGCGACCCAGATGGGACTCGTCTGACTCTCCGGTGCAGGATTGGACTCCGATGCAATGCAGCGCGCATCCTCCGGTTTTGAGGAGCCTTGCCCGGTGAACTGATCCCTGCATCGGCGATAAGGCGTGTCCTGTGAACCAGCCAGAGCCCGTAGAAATCCAGCAACGTCGACCTACCCGTTGAGTAGGATCCAGGTCTTCGGGGTTAGAGTCCCTGGAGTGTTCGGGGTTAGAGTCCCTGGAGTGTTCGGGGTTAGAGTCCCTGGACAGGTAAGTGAGCGCTCGGGTTAGAGGGTTAGAGTCCCTTAACCGTGGGAAATGGGACAGGCTGGCAGCTCATGCCCGGGGGACGCCCCGTTGTCCCTGATACTCAGAGATTGGAAGGGTATCTCTGGAACAACCGGTTTAGCTAAGTCCAGGATGAAAGATTTATGCCAAATTCAGTGGCCTTCCCTTACCACTCATTTGTCCCCGGATAATGATTGGCCAGATTGCGGAACCTTTTCCGTAGAACGAATGAATGCCCTTAGGGATATATTGGTTAATCTTAGGCCCGGACAAATGGCGTATCTATTTGTATGGTACAATTATAACCCAAAAGAGAGGGAAGTGGCCTTGCAGGCTGTTAGTATGGGGGGACCTATCCAGCTCCCTCCACCTTATGCCCCTGAGACCCAGTCGGAGGAAGACTGGTATCGTCCGATGCGGATACCACGGAGACAAAGTCCCAGGTTACAAGAGGAGGATGGGAAAATGGGGGAGACCTCCTCTGGGACTGGTTCGGGAAAAACAGAGGGGGCTGGAGAGTCCTCTCAGTATCCGCTTCGAGCTTATCCCATTCCCCAGAATAATGGGCAAGCTACATTTGTATATACTCATGCCCCATTTTCAACTGCTGATTTACTAAATTGGCAGTGCTCTCTGCCACGCCTCCGGGATAACCCGGAGGCGGTGGAAAGAACTTTCCGTACTATTTTCTCTACCCACTTACCAAACTGGGCTGATGTGAATCAGTTACTAGACACTCTCCTCACTGAAGACGAGAGACAGAAGGTTAAGGAAAAGGCGAGAACATATTACCAAGATCAGGCATGGGGAACCTTGCCCAGTGCTGAACCTAATTGGGATCCTAATAATGATGGGGGAAGGGGAAATTTGAGTCGTTATCGACAAGCTATTTTGCATGGAATAAAAGCGGCAGGGGAAGTAACCCCTAATTGGGGCAAAGTAACAGCTTGTATTCAGTTTCCCAATGAACATCCTTCTGATTTTTGTACTCGATTAACAAATGAGATCCGGAAGCATGGTAGCTTAGATCCTGATACAGAGCATGGAAGGGAGATGATAAAAATGGTTTTTATGGCACAGTGTGCAGAGGATATTGCAAAAAGGTTTAGGGAACATCCGGATGGTATGCAAGGGAAAACCCTACCTGAAATAGTTAGCATTGCGACGCGGGTTTATAATGGAAGAGAGGAAAGGAGGGAGAGAGAGAGAAGGAAAGAAAAACAAAAGGATATGAGGGATCAAGTATCCTTGTTGTCAGTGGCTGTAGCAGGAGGCAGAGGAGGGGGCCCCGGGTGGAGTCATAATAACCAGGGAGGACCTATTGGAAGAGGAAGGGGTAAAATAGCAAGAGGATGAGGATGTGAAGGTAGTGTGACCCTGGTCGTAATGAGTGCCACTATTGTGAAAAGGCAGGACACTGGAAAAGGGAATGTCCTTTCAGACCAAACCCTGATTTCAAGACTAAGGTAGTGGGTCAGCTGAACCTCAAGACTCAGCGGATATGTGAGGAAGTGACAACTCTCCTTATTTCATGAGCTGCTAAGGTCTGACACTCTAGACCCGGCAGACTCTTTCTTTGGAGTGTGTAGAGTTAGTTTAGGTGGGGATTAGTCTAAACATTTCCCTACACTGCTGAAAGGCACCCTTGCGTACTATATGTATATGCATAATGGTTCAAGGACCTGTAAGCATTTAACAAATTGGAAAAGAGAAAAATTAAAGCCCTGAGGGATGAAAGTGAAGCTTAGAAAAAGCAAAAAAAATCTGCCCTGCAGTGAGAGCTGCAGCACCTATGTGCCAAAAATAATGCACAAGAAGTAGGAAAAAGGGATTTCTTTGTTGGCACACCCGTATCAACCAAGCTTGAGGGGGGGGGAATTCGGCACAACATCACTCCTCTCCCTTTTATGCCGCATACACAGATAAAGAGGAAACACGAAAAATAACTGAAAGGAATCAGGAGGTGTGGGGGGCTAATTGGAAAGTCCACACTCCTTACCAAATTAATACTGAACAGACTTGTGTCATTGGAAGACATCATTTAGCAGAAATCAGGATGGACCATAAGAAGGGAAAAGCATGTGAAAGGGGAAGGCAAGAAGTTTGGAGCCCTATAGGTGTAGTGAAAGGAATAAGGAAGGTAGAGCAAACATTAAAGCGTCATTGGGAATGAGGAACGTTTTCTTTGGAAGAACTATGTCAAGTGATTAAAGGGTATGTGAAGGTGAGAAGTGACTCTGTGGGAGAGTGGATGAAATTAAGCAATTGTTGTAATATGTAAAAGGAACCCTGCTTTAAAATGATTCCTTGTTTCTTGTAGCCTCTTTTAATCATCTAGGCAAAGAAACAATCAAGTTTAAACATTTGGCTACAGACACTTTCTTAAATCTATTAAAAAGAAATAAGAAATTTTACTGGAACTTAACTGGTTATTGGTACAAAAGAATGAAATCTATACATTGTAAATTTGTAAAACCTGCACACCTGCCGGTTGCATTTGTCTTCCAAGGAAACTAATTACTGTTTTAAAAATCCAAGCCCAGAAACTTCACGGTGTTTCCGTTTAAGGCTGAGCTGATAGCACTTCTGGTTTGCTTTCAGATCCAAGGTTGTGTGTGTCTGCAAACTGCCTGTCTGTTCTGGAAAGGGGGGGGGCATTGTCCCCCATAAGTAAGCCTGTAACATTGTATATGATTCTTTTCAAGAAGAAAAAAAAACAAAACTTTTTTTGCTTGCTGGAATAGTAACTAGCAAGCACCTTGTTCTAAGAAAGAGTTTCTGTAGCAGTAAATCATTTGAAGCTTCACACATTTAAAAAAAAAAAGTCTGGTCTGCAGTACAAAAGGAAAACTGAGGTATGTCATATTTAACTTAATTGAACAATAAAGTAATTTACTTAAACCCTCTGAAGCTGGTGTGCAAAACAAAAGCATACCATTGGGTAACAGCAGGCTGATCAAAACTAACAAAGAAAATCTGTAAAGAAAAAGTATTCTAAAATATAATGCACCACCCCAATGTGGGTAGAAGTGTTTTCTTTGTCTTTCAGATAATCAAAAAGCGTTTATGTCTGCTAAAAAGTAAGTGAAGAAGAACCATGGTTCTGTGTCATAACACAATAAGTTTGTGTTCTGTGTTCTATCCAAAGTTGTCGTGTGTCCTAATTGTGATATATGTATTTCAAACATGGTTGTTTTAATGAAAAAATAATTTAAGTCCCTTAAATAATTTTAACTTTGTGCTTTACACAAATGGTTTTTTGCTTCTATAATTTTAGTGGAGTTTTGGTAACAGGCTCTGCAGGTTGTACTGTCTGGAACGTAGTGGAATCTGCTCCTCTACCTGCTGTTTTTTCCCTTCTCTCCTATGATTGCCAGCTCCTTTGCCATCTCTTTCAGAACTGGCCCTCCTGCAAGACCAAGCCCAGAGTCGAAAAAGCAGGAGTGGAGACTGGCAGGGTGCACCTTGCACCCAGACCACTACTGGTGCAGCTCTGATGGCCACATTGTTGCCCCAGTGGTCTTGCTACCTCACCTTGCCTCCGTGCGCCATAAATTGTTGTACGTTGGCAAAAGGTAAAACAAAATTGGTTTGCTCTCAAATTCTCCCAAGCAGCCAAGGATTATTGTCTGGCTTGCCCTGTCTGCCAAGCCCACAACAAGGGTAGACCTGTAAAGACAGTTTTGGCAACCAGACCTCCGCCTTTGGGACCATTTCTAAATTTACAAATGGATTTTGTTCAACTGCCTAAATGTCAATCTTTTGCATATGTGCTGGTGATTGTTTGCTTGTTTTGGGGATGGGTAAAAGCTTATTCCCTGCAGGAAAACTGATGCCATCACAGTGGCAAAGAAACTTCTAAATCATTACATCCCATTATGAAGAATACACCTTGTGATCTCCAGTGATAAAGGTAATTCTGTGTGGGTAAAAATGTATAAGACTCCGCTTCGGCCTCAGTGGTTTGGTCCTTTTGAGACTTTCCTGGTAAGCCGTACTGCCATTCGGGTTAAAGAACTTCCCACCTGGATTCATCATACCAGGGTCAAGAGGAGCACCGCCAGGGAATCTGACCAGGTAAAGGGTTCCTCAGAAGCAGACGACGTCGGACATCGAAGGAGCCGCGCTAGTTCACCCCACCGCGAAACGGGTGAACCAGAAGCAGACGATTTTAGCTCCCAAGGCAAATGGACTGCCACCCCTTTGGGCGACCTGAAGCTTCAGCTGAAAAGGACTTAGATCGGTGGTGCCCCTTTGCTGAAAAATGGCATGGTTATATTTACGGGGTCCTCTGTGTGTTACTTTGTCTTTTATTTGTTGCCTTGCTCTTTTGGTGGTATGGAATATAAGGGTATCAGAGGCTAATACCTTCCTACGTTTTGCTCATGAAATGAAAACTCGCATGCCTGCATTATATAACTTATCTTGCTGGGTATGCTCCTTAATGCCAACCGATAGTCAAAAGGGCCTTCTCATGATTCCCATTGCCCTTAGCGCAGCAAATATGACTTGGACTCCTTCATGGAAAGATCCCTTAGGCACTCAGAATATAACTTGGGCAAATGCCGGAATCCATACCGGTAACTACCTGTTGGTCTGGCAACGACCCGGTAAATGGTGCCTCCTTCGGGGATCCCCTACAGTCAATACTTTATGGGTTGGTGAAAGTCAGTGTGAAATCTATTATAATACCTCACATATTGGGTACCAATTTAAAAGGATAGAAATACAATACAATATCTCCCGTCACGGGAATCAGGTTGAAAGAAAGAAATCAAAATATCTGATCCCCAATGGAATCTCTATTTCACTTCTCCCTACATGGATGACAATAGACCCTTCCTTGTGTGTCCCGACTCAGGCAAATTACTCTTATAATTGCTCTCCCTTAAATTGCACTCACTGTGATCAGGGACCTGGTCACCGATTGCTTTGTGCTTGTTATTTTCCTGATAGTCTCCTAGCACCAGTTGCTCCTCGTAGTTGGGCACCATGGAACACTCCCTTATTTGGAGTATACTGGGTGTGTGGAGATAAGGCCTACCTGATTCTTCCCCACTCCTGGACTGGATCCTGCTACCTAGCGTGGTTAGAGCCCCCAATAGTATATCGGTCTCACCTCCCCATAGGAAAGATCAGAAACATGCGAGATGCAGAGACCGATGCTAAGGAATCTCGCCCTCTTACTTGGCGAGCATTAAATGATTGGACAGGGGCCTGTGCAGGATTCCCCCTTGCTTGTGGGGGAGCCACCTGGAGGTTAGGAGAGGGAATAATGAGGCTTCAAGGGATTCTGGAAATAATGGCAAATACCACTGCTGATGCGTTAACTGATTTGGCTACTGAACAGAAAAAAATCCGGCAAATGGTTCTCCAGAATCGCTTAGCGCTGGACATTCTGCTAGCCTCTCAGGGAGGAACATGTGCCTTGATAGGACAAGAGTGTTGTGTGTACATTCCTGATGTCTATAATGCGACCTGGGACAGAGCAAAGCACCTTGTGCAAGTGGCGAGGGATCATGGAGGAGAAAAAGGAGATTCCTGGTGGAGTAGCTTATTTAACTGGTTTCCAAACATAGGGGGCTGGCTCCATAATTTGATTCGTAGTGCTGTAGTTATTATTTGTGGGTTACTTGTGCTGTATGTTATGATCCGCTGTGGATGCTGGATTGGTACCAAATTGTGTACCATTAAAAAGTAGGTACCGATTATTCTGGGTGTCCCAGGAGTCCCATAGGGAACTCCAGGGACAAAGGGGGGATTGTTGGGACCAGGAAAACAAGGCCTGGTCAACGTTATGCTAAGGAAAGTTAGCAAAGGCTAATCACGGAGGCCTCTGGGTATTTTTGACCAGAAGCAGAAATGTGGTTCAAACAGAGGCGCACCCTCCATGCTGGCTTAGGTTATAAAGTAAGATGAGTGATAAATTATATATTTGTACCTACTGTAAGTAGAATGGCTTGCTTTGGGAACTGGTCAGTAACTCTCTGTTTCGGTTCCTCTTCGCTAATCTTACCTCCCTATTTTTGCCCTTTGTTTGTACCCGACTCCTTTGTCCCCTTGTTCCTGGTACCTGCCTTTTGTGATTGATAAGAAAGTTACTGATGCATTATGAAGCGCTTTTGGCCATAATGTATATAGCTGGCTAAGATATGCATAGATATTAAAAGTTTCTAGAAAGGGGGGTAAGTGGCTTGGGTGAAGAGCTTATGACGCGACGGAACTGTCTTTATAAGCCTACCTGTTACTAAAATCGGGGCTGGTTCTCTTTGGAGACGGGCCGCTCTCTATTGTTGTGTGCACTCTTCAATAAAGAGCTTGTGATTGGACTTTGCTGGTGTTGCCTGTCTCTTTGCGGTCAGACAACGAACCGAGCCGTCTGGGTTAGAGTCCCTGACATCAGTATGAGGAATTTTATCACAACTTTCATCGTTCCAAAAAATTATCATCTGTGACTTCACAGTTAGACTTGTACATGATTAAGTGGGTGGATGCAATCAGTGATAAGTACAATTGAACAAGCTTCTCTGCGGGGATATTGAGAGCTAAAACGTGAAATCTAAGGCTGCTAGGGAGGGTGGAAAGAGCAGAAACTCGGCAAAAACAAGAGCTTAGCTGCAGCATGTCTAATTGCTCTAGAAGTTATAGTGAGGTGTCTGACACCTGCACATCCATTCTGGATGAAAACAAAACACTCCCACAATTTTTTTTAAATGTGGAAAGTTGGGTTAGGTTTGCATAGGAATGTTTTGATTTTTCCCAATGCTTAGATTCAGAATTGGCATCACAGAGCACAGACAATTGTTGTGGCTTGCACTGATTTAAAAAAAAAAAAAAGTGGTGATAAAACAATACCTCTGACTTATCTCTCCATTTTGAACACTTTTATCTCTCCATTTTGAACACCTAACCTTTTTAATGACAAATAATCACAGCTCTTGGCAGAAAGAACTGGGGCAACAACTGTCACAGCAAATAAATGAGCATAAAACCCTAAAAGCTGCAATGTGCACTGATTGTGAATCAAACAAAATGAGCCGGACACTGCTAATGCCTTTGTTTGTATAAACTTTATTTAACATTATCTGTGACCAAGGATTGATTTCAACCTTTTTTGGAACTAGTCAAAGGGTAAAATTCTCCCCCTCTCCTGTCACAATGCTACTATTTTGTGCCTTTGCCATGCTCCTATATGATGAAATGGGAAGACACTTTCTAGTAAGCCAAGTCCTATTAATGGGTGTGTCTTTATAACCCTACTTTTTCTGCTTCTGTTACCTCACACAACAAAATGTTCACTTGTTTCTTCCTAAGCAGAGATAAGCCATGAAAGTATACCCCTGCATTTATAGTAATACATAGTGGCTGTGTCTATACTGCATCCTTTTTCCGTAAAAGGGATGCAAATTAAATACATCGCAATTGCAAATGAAGCGGGGATTTAAATCCCCTGCTTCATTTGCATAAACATGGCTGCCGCTTTTTTCTGGCTCGGAGCTTTGTTGGAAAAAGCGCCAATCTAGACACAGATCTTTTGGAAAATAAAGCCTTTTCCGAAAGATTCCTTATTCCTCTTAAAAAAAGAACAAGTTAAAAATTGCCTAGGAAAGTTAGATGCCTGCAAGTCATCAGGGCCTGATGAAATGCATCCTAGAATACTCAAGGAGCTGATAGAGGAGCTATTTGAGCCTCTAGCTATCCTCTTTGGAAAATCTCAGGAGATGAGAGAGATTCCAGAAGACTGGAAAAGGGCAAATATAATGCCCATTTATAAAAAGGGAAATAAGAACAACCCAGGAAACTACAGACCAGTTAGTGTAACTTCTGTGCCAGGGAAGATAACGGAGCAAGTAATTAAGGAAATCATCTGTAAACACTTGGAAGGTGGCAAGGTGATCGGGAACAGCCAGCATGGATTTGTAAAGAACAAATCATGTCAAACCAATGTAATAGCTTTCTTTGATAGGATAACGAGTCTTGTGGATAGAAGAGAAGCGGTGGATGTGGTATGCCTAGACTTTAGTAAGGCGTTTGATATGGTCTCGCATGATATTCTTATCAATAAACTAGGCAAATACAACTTAGATGGGGCACTATAAGGTGGGTGCATAACTGGCTGGATAACCATACTCAGAGTAGTTAATGGTTCACAATCCTGCTGGAAAGGTATAACAAGTGGGGTTCTGCAGGGGTTTGTTTTGGGACCGTCTCTGTTCAATATGTTCATCAATGATTTAGATATTGGCATAGAAAGTACGCTTATTAAGTTTGCAGATGATACCAAACTGGGAGGGGTTGCGACTGCTCTGGAGGATAGGGTCATAATTCAAAATGATCTGGACAAATTGGAGACATGGTCTGAGGTAAACAGGATGAAGTTTAATAAAGACAAATGCAAAGTGCTCCACTTAGGAAGGAACAATTAGTTTCACACATACAGAATGGGAAGCGATAGTCTAGGAAGGAGTACGGCAGAAAGGAATGTAGGGGTTACAGTGGACCACAAGCTGAATGAGTCAGCAGTGTGATGCTGCTGCAAAAAAAAGCAAATATGATTCTGGGATGCAGTAACAGGTGTGTTGTGAGCAAGACAAGAGAAGTCATTCTTCCGCTCTACTCTGCGATGGTTAGGCCTCAGTTGGCGTATTGTGTCCTGTTCTCGGCACCACATTTCAAGAAAGATGTGAAGAAATTGGAGAGGGTCCAGAGAAGAGCATCAAGAATGATTAAAAGCTTAGAGAACATGGCCTATGAAGGAAGGCTGAAAGAATTGGGTGTGTTTAGTTTAGAAAAGAGAAGATTGAGGGGGGACATGATAGCAGTTTTCAGGTATCTAAAAGGGTGTCATGAGGAGAGAGAAAACTTGTTCATTTTGGCTTCTGAGGATAGAACAAGAAGCAATGGGCTTAAACTGCAGCAAGGGAGGTTTAGGTTGGCTATTAGGAGAAAATTCCTAACTGTCAGGGTAGTCAAACACTGGAATGAATTGCCCAGGGACGTTGTGGAAGTATTTGGTCCTGCCATGAGGGCAGAGAACTGGACTCTATGACCTCTCGAGGTCCCTTCCAGTCCTAGTAGTTTATGATTCTATGTGGAGCAGAGCCCTAAGGATCTAATTCACAGCCAGCCACACATATTGGCCAATGACAGGGCTTATCTTCAGAGGAAACCAGTTAGTGCTCTACCTTTTTCCAATGGTTATGAACATTCAACCTTTTGAAACAAGGCTGTAAAGAGGGTTGTACCACACTGCCTCTGAAGCTTACACGTTGTTATTTCCCTAGACTCTTTTCTAGAATGGCTCCTAGATGGTTAGGTCTTATTTTATTATTTGACTTCCACTTTAAACACACACACATTGTCAAGTTCTGAGTTTAGTCACTGCCAGACAAAAGCCACTACTGAGGGAGTGCGTCTCTGGGCAGATATGCTATGGATGTCTGAAATAATGAAAAACGTTGCCGACTGTCATTCTAGTCAGAACTATTGCACCCCCTTCAGGAAGGCCTAGTGTTGCAGGAGAGCCTTGGTCTGGGTGAGGGAAAAATAAAATGGGAAGACAGTTTCAACAAGTCCAAACAACCAAAGGTTAAAGAGCACCCCAAATCATAGCAGGGTGACTAAATCAGTCTTGGACCATGTCCCTATCTGAGCCCAGTGCTAATCTCCACAGATGCTCTTCTTCAAGGCTCTGTCTGCAATGCAGGGGTTTTGTGGAAGAAGCTTTTTGTGGAAGATCTCTTGCGCAAAAGCGCATCCACACCTCAAAAGCACGTGCAAAAGCACATCGCTTTTGCAATAAGAGAGTGTCCACACTGTATGGACGCTCTTGTACAAGAAAGTTCTGATTGCCATTCACAGAATGGCCATCAGAGCACCTGTGCTTTTTGTTATAGGCTCTTTTTGCACAAGAAACCCCTGTTGAGCATCCACACACACCTTTTCGCACAAGAACTCTTGCACAAAAAGGTGTTATGCCTTGTAGAAGGAGGTATACCTACACTGCAAAAAGCCCTCTGTTCTGTCGTTTGACTGCAGATTTTCTTGGGCAAAAACGTGCTTGAGGTGTGGACGCTCCACAGGTCTTTGTGCAAAAATCCTAGTGTAGACATAGCCCAAAAGTTCTCTTGTTTCTAGTCTGTGTCCCTCAGATTATGCCATTTTAGAGTAATGTCCTTCTCTGGAGTCAATGGAAGGCCATCCATTGTAACTCCTTCCCAAGGCTAGCAGGTTATCCTTGCTAGGCAAGGCTTCTTGCCAGTATTTGGGAGACCCCTAGCTAAGATCAGACCCTTTTGCATACCTGCTGACAGCCTCCTACCAGGTAGTTGTAATCTTCCCCAGAAGTTCCTCTTTTATACTAGTGGGTTCCCCAGAGCAGCAGTTCCCAAGTGTGATTCCATGGCCTCCTTGTGCTCCATGAGCCCTTTCATAGGGACTATGGCGTTCTACAGAGCTGAAACCAGGATCCATGGGCCTGAAGCCCTGAGCTTCAGCATGCACTCCAAAGGGCTTGTAGCCTTGAGATCATTGGCAGAGTTGGGGTGGCACAGGGGCATTGTCCCCCTCAAACTGAAGTGCAAAAGTGGGCAGTCACAGGGCATCTCCACACGTCCTCACTACCTGCTCTCTCTGCTTCTGAGGCCCTGTCCACTGGCCAAGTTAGAGGCATGAAACAGGAGCCAGGCAGTTCACCGTAGACAACTGCAGGGTACCCACTCTCCTGCTTCTGCTGGTGCTCAAGGTTGCATCTGCTCCTCAGTTCCTAGCCTCCTGTGACTGCTCATGCAGCTAATAAGAGCCCTCAGGGAAAGGAGACCTAGTTCTGGGGCAGGCAGAGCCCTCAGGGAGCAGCAACTGCAGAAATGCTCTCTGGGCACACAGCCCCTACCTCTGCCCTCCCTGCACTCTGAACTGTCCCCCTGCCAGTACCTTGAGCTCTCCAGATTTTCTGAGATGTGTGACCCTCCCCTTTAATTTATAGTTTTTGTTTGTACTCTCCCCCCATCCCAGACAGAGTTGGTGGCCTGCTGAGGTGAGTCAATGGGTGAAAGTAACACTCCTTCCCCAAGCCTCACTGACTTCTCCCTCACCCCGCCCAATAGATGTCAAACTACACCTATACCTGTTGGCTTCTCAGCCCAGAACCCTGAGTCCTCCTTTCTCCTACTGGGCTCTGGAGTTTAATAGCATGTGGGAAAGGGGGCAGCTTCAGAGAGACAGAGATTGAGAACCCTTCCTCCAGAGATTCAGCCCTCTAGGCTCCCTGCTCAGCTCTCTAGCTCAAGCTTCTCTTGCAATCTCACCTCCAGAGGAGCCTCCCAGCTCCCTTAGGAGTTCTCCCCTGACTGAGCTTGACTAACTTGTGGTTTGGGTACCCATCTATGGAAGTCAATTATGCCCAAGCAGGGTCTTTGTGAGGTAGACCTGGGCAGACTGGGCTCTAATACCCATAAAGAGCAGCTGCCCCATGATCCTGGCAAATAGAATCGTTCATAAGCCAGTGAAGAGAGGTGTGTTACTAATCCCTCAGACACAAGAAGAATGCCAGGCTCTTGAGGTTATGGTGATCTTGTGCCATCAACATGTGGCACAGGATTATGTATTGCCCCCAGAATCATTTGAGGAAGATAAAGTACTGGTTAGTCTTTACACTGTGATGACATATGTTTCATGTAAGAGGATTTTAATAGTAATAGTCCCTCACCTCACTTTCCTTGAAACAATAACCCACAAGCCATCTATAGGTGACAGTGCATTGAGCTTGATATATATGGCCCTCTCCTTGCAAAAGGGGGAAGTTATTCACACACACTCAAGTCATTTCCACTCCTTTGTCTTTTGTAGACTATAAAATGAAAGAAGCAAGGAACCTGTAGGAGCTCTGCGACACATGACATACTGTTGCAAACCCAAGAACAGTGGGTCACAGAACAATGAATGGGAGAAGCTCTACTGGCTTACCTTGTTTATATAGAAAGGCTGGTTTTACAGCAAAGATTTTTAACCACATTTTGGTCATGCTGGCAGTGTGAGGGGGCCACAAGACTGAGATGTATAGGCCCCTCATGGGCATTACAAGCCACCAAAAATGACATTATCCTAAGATTGCTCTAATTTAGACCAGAAATTAAACTGGCCTCTGTTTGCCCTGGAGACTGAGAGAGCATAGAGGTTAAATACAACCACCCATAACCCTCCAGCTAGGTTAAAAAGAAAAGTCATCAATGGTATCTGCAGGCACCTCACACAACGTCACTTGCTTTAGTTTGAATCCTGCAGCTTCCACTCTATTTTCTTCCTTATTCCTGAGCACATTGCCTCTATGGTTGGCTGGTTGCTGTGAAGCCAAGCAAATTAAATAGTGAAGAATAAGTCCCCAGTTATAATCAGAATCAGTACCCCCACAGCTCCATTAAATTGAAATGCAGCTTTCTGGAGACCATGTCTTGCATAGGTATTTCTACAGTATAGTATTACAATTTAATGCTCCCTACTGACTACTAAAGTATAAAATTCATGGCTGCTATAGTACGTCTTTGTTGCAGGAGCAGCAACTATACCAAAGTCATAGCTTTCAAAAACGACCATTCTCTGGTAGTTCACTCAGGGGACAGAGTGACAGAACAATAAGCCAGGAGGTTCAAGGAACAAGAAAAATAAGAGACTTGACAGTCAGATTGTCCCCTTCTTTCCCCACAATAAGATTTACTTTCTCATATATCTACAGCCAACCCTCATTTGATTTAGCCCACTCCTTTTCAGGCTCTGTCACTGCTGTGGAATAAATCAGAAAAGGAGAGCGGGATTTTTCCTGCACTCTCCTGAGGCAATCATAAGCTGTAATCAATCCTTCAGCCCGTAATCAATTTTCTGCTGTTCAGGTTTGTTCAGCTGATTCCCCCAGGTACAGATTGGACCTCTCTGGTCTAGCAGCCTGAGCACCTAACTTGTCCTAAACAAGGAAATTTGCCAGGCCATGGGAGGTCCCCCTGCTACTGGCCCTCCAGCCCACCTCCCCTCCCTGCTGCCAACCCTAGTCACTCCCCCTGCCAGGCTGCTGCAGCCCGAACTTCCACGTCCCTGGCCCTGCTAATGGGGCTGCCGTGGCTGCCACATCCCTGGCCCCAGTTGTGCTACCAAAGACACCAGCCCTCTTGCCACTGGAGTTCCCAGCCAGAACTCCCGGGTCCAGGAACATCTATGGTCCGAGGGAGTCCTGGTTTCTGGAAGTCCAGCTTGTACAGGTAGAATTATTCTACTCAGTGGTGTATCAGGACAATCAGAATAATGGATTAGAGGCAAGATTTAATTGCCGATAGAGAGTTTAATTGAGACTCTAAGTTTAACACCAAAATAAATGTCAAGATTAGCTTGGGCTGGGAGATTAAAATCAAAAGTTAATTTTTAATAACAGTTAGCTCAAAACTTAATCACTGTGGTTGAACTGCCAGGGAGTCAACATGGTTAGGAGAAGGGATGAGAAATAAGAAAGCCTGTTTTCTTGTCCTATCTCTTGTGACTAGCTGTGCAACTTTAGCTAACTTACTTAGGGCCAAACTTTCTAGAAGTGGCCAACAATTCCAATGCCTCAGTTTCAGGGCACCTATCAGAGTTGTGGATGTTCAGCACTTCTTACAAGCATGCTGTAGGTGTCCCATTTGAGCACCCAATGTCACTGGCTACTTTTGAAAATTTCAGTGTTAGCCTCACCTGAGAACCCACCACTCTTCACTGGTATTGACTTCAAGCATCTCAGTTTGAAGACGTGCCATAAATGTCAAAGGTGGACAACCAGAAAATGGAGGCATCCACTGTTACAAACCACTTTTGAAAGGGCGTTCCCTCACCTCTTTGTGCTTCGATTTCATGATCTGTAAAAGATACACACAGCGGTCAAGGTCTTGAGTTCATTGCATGACAAGCGTGAGTTACGCACCAAAGACACCTTCATCCACTCCAGCTGCCTCTACGACCTACCCTGCTCAGTGGATGTTTTGATCTAGTTTATAAAGTGTTCAAAAACTTCAGGCAAGAACTACAGGCAGTCCCCGAGTTACGCGGATCTGACTTACGTCAGATCTGTAGTTATGAACGGGGCTTTTCTCGCCCCGGAGGACAGGAGCGGCGGGACGTCCAGATGTGCCGCAGTCCGCCGCCCCCGTCCTCCGGGGCGAGAAAAGCAGCTCCCCGTCTCCCTGGTCTGCAGGGAGACGGGGGAGCAAAGCCTTGGAGCACGTCCGCAGCGGGACAGCCCGGGCGCGCTTGAGCTGTCCCCCTGTGGGCGTGCTTTGCGGCTTTGCTCCCCGTCTCCCGACCAGCAGACCAGGGAGACGGGGAGCAAAGCCTCAGAGCACGCCCACAGTGGGACAGCCGCGGCACCCCTGGGCTGTCCCGCTGCAGGCGTGCTCCAAGGCTTTGCTCCTTGTCTCCCTGGGCTGCAGGGAGACGGCGAGCAAAGCCTTGGAGCACGCCCGCAGCGGGACAGCCCAGGCGCGCTTGGGCTGTCCCACTGCGGGCATGCTCTGAGGCTTTGCTCCCCGTCTCCCTGGTCTGACCAGCAGACCAGGGAGATGGGGAGCAAAGCCTCGGAGCACGCCAGCAGTGGGACAGCCGCGGCGCACCTGGACTGTCCCGCTGCCCGCGTGCTCTGCGACTTTGCTCCGCGTCTCCCAGGTCAGCAGACCAAGGAAACGGAGCAAAGCCGTGGAGGACTTGGGCGGTCCCGCCACCCCCATCTCCCTGGTCTGCTGAGGGGGGGGTGCAGCTAGTGCCCCCCCCAGCAGAGCAGGCTTTTCTTGCCTACCCCTGGGGTAGAGCAGCTGGGGGCTGCCGGGTTGTTCCCGCAGCGCCGCTCCGGACCAACCCAGCAGCACCCCAGCTGCTGTGCCCCAGGCTTCCTGGAATCAGCCGCTGATCAGTTTCAGCAGCAGCTGACTTGGGGACGCCTGGGTTTCTTAAGCTGAATCTGTATGTAAGTCAGAACTGGCGTCCAGATTCAGCCGCGGTTTAAACTGATCAGTTTCAGCAGCGGCTGATGCCAGTTCTGACTTACATACAGATTCAACTTAAGAACAAACCTACAGTCCCTATCTTGTACGTAACCCGGGGACTGCCTGTATTTACTTCAAAAGTGATTTTAAAAGTAGATGAACCTCACGCAAAAAACTCAGGACAGTTCACTTCCTAAGCTAAATACAAATCCTGCAGCTCTAGACCATCTGTGGTTTTAAAATAAACTGAAATATAAATCAGCAAAAAAAACAAGTAAATCAGGTCAAGATAAAGCTATAAAAACTGTAAGACAAATCAGAGGCCATTTAACCAATAGCTGGATTGTTGAGGCAAAGAATACGCAATGAATTA
Organism: Pelodiscus sinensis; assembly: GCF_049634645.1. Taxonomy (NCBI): domain Eukaryota; kingdom Metazoa; phylum Chordata; order Testudines; family Trionychidae; genus Pelodiscus; species Pelodiscus sinensis. The sequence continues at coordinate 61,931,168 of NC_134714.1, forward strand.
TCCTGAATTCTGGAGGACTGGAATATAAACAATGCTTCCCACACAGCGTGTGTCTACACTACAGCACTATTTCGAATTAACTTAATTCGAAATAGTTAATTCGAATTAAGCTAATTTGAATTAACGCATCTACACACAAAACTGTTTTGAAATAGCCTTTTGCTATTTCATAATAGCGTGACCACACTGAGTGGACCCTGAACCGAAATTAAGGCCGGCCGGAACCAGTGCCAGGAGAGCATCAGGTTAGGACTTAGAGTGTGGGGCTGCTGCCTGAGGCTAAGTGAGCTCTCTGCTTAAAGGGACCCTATCCCCACCCCGGACAGACAGTTCTCAGGGTTCCCAACTGGCTTGTCTGCCTCGATGAGGGACAGCAAAGCACTCCTGTTTTGGAGTGCCCTGAGTGCAGGCACTCAGTACATCACAGCACTTGGCCACATGGAGCCAGAGCTGCCCCTGGGCACGCCGGTGCATCTCGTGGGGTCGTTGTCATCAGCCCAGCTGCACTTGCTGCAGGCTGCCATCTGGGGGATCCATTAGGGGGCTGGAAGGATCCAGAAGGCCCTGTAGGAGAGCGTCCACCCCAAGGAGCCATCAGAGCCACCCCAGTCCTCACCAGGGGGGTCATGCCCCAGTCCTCCCTCATGTCCTTCCACTTACCCCTCCCTAGCCCCCCTTCCTGATGTCAAATAAAAGACACGTGTGTTCAAAAATAGAAACTGGGTTTATTGAACAAAACTGGGGGGTGGGGATGAACCTCTAGGGAGACTGGGAAAAGGAGGTGGGAGAGGGGAGGGGGAAACCTGGGAGGAGGGAGCTGTAATGGGGAAGCAAGGGGAAGAAGGGGGAGGGGAAGCTCAGGGTTGGGGATCTCGCCGGACCAACTTGATTTTCATGCAAACCTGCTCCTGGGTTCGCATGTAGCCTTTGGTGGCCAGGCTGGCAGCTATGCCATAGATGGCCACATTCCTCTGTCTAGTGAGGAGATCATGGATGTTGGGGGCATCGCCCCCCAAACCTGAATAAGGTCCATGATCTCTACCCTGAACCAGGAAGGCGCCCGCCTTCTCCAGCCCCCTTCAGGCTCCTGGGAACTGGCAGACTGCTCCTGGGGAGCGGTGGAGGGCTGGCTGCCAGTGGCTTGCTGGCTCATGTTTTGGAGCCACTGGATCAGGGGCCCCGGTGGCCACTGCTGGCTCTGGGCTGGCAGGCTTGGAGCTGGCACAGGCACTGTGGCCAGAGTCTACCCCTGTAATGGCTCCGGGGCTGGGGGAAGAGGAGAGTAAGTTTTCCTGGTTGTGCCCAGAGTGGCCATCAGGGCTCCCTGGGAAGGGCTGGAGGCCCCCTATTTCAAATTGTGTCTACACAGCACTTAATTCAAAATAGTTATTTCAAATTTGGCATTACTCCTCAAAGAATGAGGTTTACCAAATTTGAATTAAGCGTTCTGCTATTCTGAATTAATTTCGAAATAGCGGTTTGCATGTATAGACCCTATTAAAAGTTAATTCAAAATAATGGCTGTTATTTCAGATTAACTTTGCTGTGTAGACATACCCACAGAGAAAGAGTCACAAGATATTCAAAAGCGACGAAGAGTCCTGTGGCACCTTATAGACTAACTGAAGTGTAGGAGCATAAGCTTTCGTGGGCAAAGACCCACTTCGTCAGATGCATGTAGTGGAAATTTCCAGAGGCAGGAATAAATATGCAGGCCAGGATCAGGCTGGAGATGACCAGGTGGATCCAATCAAGGAGGATGAGGCCCACTTCTAGCAGCTGATCTGGAGGTGTGAATTCCAAGAGAATAGAAGCTGCTTTTGTAGTTAGCAAGCCATTCACAGTCTTTGTTTAATCCAGAGTTGATTGTGTCAAACTTAAAGATGAACTGTAGCTCAGCAGTTTCTCTTTGAAGTCTGGTCCTGAAGTTTTTTTGCTGCAGGATGGCTACTTTTAGATCTGCAATTGTGTGTCCAGGAAGATTGAAGTGTTCCCCTACAGGTTTTTGTATGTTGCCATTCCTAATATCAGATTTGTGTCCATTGATTCTTTTACGTAGGGACTGTCCTGTTTGGCCGATGTATATAGCAGTGGGGCATTGTTGGCACATGATGGCATATATTACGTTGGTGGATGTGCAGGAGAATGTACCAGTGACAGTATGGCTGATCTGGTTAGGTCCTGTGATGGTGTTGCTGGTGTATATATGTGGGCAGAGTTGGCACCGAGGTTTGTTGCAAGGATTGGTTCCTGAGTTCGAGTTATTATGGTGCGGTGTGTAGTTGCTGGTGAGAATATGCTTCAGGTTGGCGGGTTGTCTGTGGGCAAGGACCGGCCTACCTCCCAAGGCCTGTGAGAGCGAGGGATCATTGTCCAGGATGGGTTGAAGATCACTAATGATGCGTTGGAGAGGTTTTAGCTGGGGACTATAGGTGATGGCCAGTGGTGTTCTGTTGGTTTCTTTCTTGGGCTTGTCCCGTAGCAGGAGGCTTCTGGGTACACGTCTGGCTCTGTCAATCTGTCTCCTCACTTCCTCGTGTGGGTATCGCAGTTTACAGAATGCTTGTTGAAGGTCTTGTAGGTGTAGGTCTCTGTTTGAGGGGTTGGAGCATATGCGGTTGTACCTCAGTGCTTGGCTGTAAACAATGGATCGTGTGGTGTGTCCGGGATGGAAACTGGAGGCATGCAGGTAAGTATAGCGGTCGGTAGGTTTTCTGTATAGGGTGGTATTGATATGACCGTCACTTATTTGTATCGTGGTGTCCAGGAAATGGACCTCCCGTGTAGATTGGTCCATGCTGAGGTTGATGGTGGGGTGGAAGCTGTTGAAATCATGGTGAAATTCTTCCAGAGTCTCCTTCCCATGGGTCCAGATGATGAAGATGTCATCGATGTAGCGTAGGTAGAGAAGGGGTGTAAGTGGACGAGAGCTGAGGAAGCGTTGTTCCAGGTCAGCCATAAAAATGTTGGCGTATTGTGGGGCCATGCGGGTGCCCATAGCAGTGCCACTGGTCTGGAGGTATATGTTGTCACCAAATCTGAAATAGTTGTGTGTGAGGATAAATTCACAGAGTTCAGCCACCAGTTGTGCTGTGGCATCATCAGGAATACTGTTCCTGACAGCTTGTACTCCATCTGCATGTGGGATGTTTGTGTAGAGAGCCTCTACATCCATGGTGGCTAGGATGGTGTTTTCAAATAGCATCTAGAACCTATAAAATACCTATTCAAATAGCATCTAGAACCTATAAACCAAGGGTTAATACAGATGCAATAGGTTGCACCATATTTTAAGTTTTACAGTCTTGTCTACTATCCTTCATATCTATGATACAGCAAAGACATAGCGAGGGGAGATGGGGGGCACTTGCCCCCAGGTGCCATACTAGGGGGGCACCGGGCTGGGGTGGGAGCACATAACCCCACACGTCGCAGTGAGTCTAGCACTGGCAGACCACGTGCTCCTTGCAGTCAAACTGCTGAGGCAAGGCTGGGTGGTGGGAGCGGGCACTTCAAAGGTAGGGTTACCATATGTCCAATGCTTGGCTCTGGGGGAGGGGTGGGTGCATTGGGGGTACTTTTTTTTTTTAAAAGGGGTACTTAAAAAAAAAAAGGTTGAGGAAACACTTCTCTAAACCAATCCTTTTGGCCTCCCTGTTTCCTTTCTCCTTTGGTGAGTTGGGCAGGCAGTAGTTTTGGTAAAAATATATCAGACATTTGCACACAGTGCCCGCTCTATCTCAGCTGGTGCTGGATAATTAGGGTCTCAATTCTAAAGGAGTTGGCATTACTCAGGTGAACAAACCCCCCATATTTTGTTGCAGATTTTCCAAAGAAAATGCTGGTGTTTTCTATAGGTCACCCACATCTCCCAGTCATAGCAGAGACTTGGGATTAACATAGCTTTCACAACTAAAAGACTTGTGTGTGTTCTGATGGTGTGATTGCGAGCACCTGATGAGGCAGCCTGCTAAAGGCAAGGCTGGCCTTGAATCTTGACACCTACGGCTTCAGTTGAATGGCTTGTGTGAAATTTGGAAGAGCAGCTCAGAGAGACCTCCTCTTCTTTATTTAAGGATAAAATCTCACGGGAGCCTTAAGGAAAAAGTCCTTGTGGCAGACAGAAAGTCACACTTACAGTGTAACGTCAGCCTTAAGCTATTTATTGTTTCAAGTGCCTTCAAGAAAGTAAGCGCAATTCTCGTATTGTATGTTAGCTTTATTTAAAAGTTTTTCTGAGTGTTATTTTAACAGGTAAGTTAATCTCTTACACTCAAAACTATGATGTAGTTTAGCGCTGTGCAATAGTATAAAAAACAACTAGGTGAGTAACTAGGCAGTTAGGAAGCATTACAGATTGCTTACAATAAATTTGATATACTCAAAATCGTTTTAGCTTTTATTCATTAAAGCAACAAGTTACCTGTTTGCTATAACAGTGGTTTTAAATGCTTGGATTGAAATATAGTGATGATATTAATATTTAGGTTTTATAACATTTATTTCTCGTGTTTTATAAAACTTACATATTTTAAGCATTTGATATTTATGTAAAAGACATGAACCTAATGAGAACGGGATACGAACAAATTAAAGAGAAATAATTATTTAACAGAATGTAAACCACAAAAACTATAATTTATATTTGTCTGTAGTTCCGATCTACTAACTCATCCCAGTATCAGTGGATAGTAGTAGTAATTGTTCTTTTTTTAAAATTTACTTTCTTATTTTTTGCGGACTTAAAAATAAATAACAGATACATAGTAACAAATGTCTCATGTTCTGCTATTACATGGAGCCTCTGGGCCTCTCCTGTCCCATTCAGAGCAATAGGAATTAATGAGAGCTATTGTTGCTCTTCCCAGGGACAGGATTCTTTCCCCCCCCCTCTCAGATTAGCTGCACATGCTGTAGGGCAGAAAAGATTTTAGTTTCTAAAATGTCTATTACTTTGATAGATACATATGAAAATATCAAGTTTGTTTCTTAACTCTTGCTCAGCTCCCTCCACAAGCTCCCGCTTATTTTCAGGTACTAGTTTAATGAATTTGTCCTAATCTTCAAAGCAATTACTAGGTCAAACTCAAGCTACATTGAAGGCTGACGTCAGACTGATATTATTCTCTTGGACCATGCAGCTCACAAAGCCCAGGATGAAGCGCATGAGTGCTGAAGAGAAAACAGAGAAGGAGATCTAACTATGGACCAAACTTACAAGGGAAATAAACATCTACATGTTTTGTTAGTCTATCAAGTGCTACCAGACCATTTGTTGTTTTTTTCTGTACAGACTAACTTGGCTGCCTCCTGAAGCAAGGGAAATCCAGTCTGCCGGTCTTCCCCTTTGTGAATGCCTTTCCATCACAGAAAGAATGACACTCACAATAGTGACATCAGCTAACTCCCAACCCTAAACAAAAAATGAAACAAAAACCTGGGGCAAACAAATCAACCAAACCAAAAGAAAGACCGTTTTACTGCAAAATGAGAAGACAGATTCCAGGAAGTCCACTTCCAACTTTGCTATTGATTTTATGCTATTGATTTTATATGGAAGGCATGAATATATCACAGAGATTGGTGCCATAAAAAAAGTGTTGATATAGATAATTTCCCTCCATTGTTTAATAATATGTTGTGTTAGGAGCCTTTAGAAAAGGGATAGGTAATGACAAAATACCATTATGCCACTGTATCAATCCATAGTATACCCACACTTTGAGTACTGCATGCAGTTCTAGTCAACCCATCTCAGAAAGTATATTAAAATTGGAAAAGATACAGAAAAGGCCAAGAAAAGCGATTAACGGTATGAAACAGTTTCCATAGTAGGAGAGATTAAAAAAGACTGGGACTGTTCATCTTAAAAAAAAAAAAGAAGAGGGTAAAAGTGGGATAGGATAGAGGTCTAGGAAATCATGACTGGTGTGGCAAAAGTAAATAGGGAACAGATTTAAAACAAAACAAACATGTTTCTTCACATGCTGCAGAGTCAACCGGTGAAACTTGTTACCAGGGAATGTTGTGAAGACCAGAAGTATAACTGAATTAAAAGAAGAATTAGATACATTTGCTGAAGCTTGATCCATCCATGGCTATTAGTCAACATGATCAGGCACTGCCAGTACCAGAGGACAAGAAACTGGGCTAGATAACCATTGGTCTGACCCAGTACAGCAGTTCTCAGGTTCTTGGATTCTGTGTGCAAAACTAAGGATTTTAAGGAAGATATACAGAATAAATATAGAAAATCATTAAGAAAGATATTGAATAGAACTGTACACAGAACTGATCACTGCAGAACCGCATTCATTATGCCCTTCCAGCATGACTGTGAACCACTTTGACTGGGAATGGTTTTCCAGCTAGTTGTGCATTCACTTTATTGCAACTCCATCTAGATTGTATTTCCCTAGTTAGTTTATGAGGTCTTGTAAGACAATATCAAAAGCTTGACCAAAATCAAGATACACCACATCTACCATTCCCTCCTATCCCCAAGCTTGTTAGAGTCAAAGAATGCCATTAGGTTGGTTTGATTTGATCTTGACAAATCAATTGTTATGTATCACCTTATCTTCTAAGAGTTTGCAAACCCTTGAAGGCTCCAGAATTCATTGGGTTTTAAACTCACCCTATAAGCATAAGCCACAAAAACAAAAGGCTTAGTACCACAGTACAATCACCTGATATCTCCTGTCAGTGCAACCTTGGCCCCAAACTGCCCACTCATGACATAGTGACACAGAACATCACCAAGGTTTACAGATATACCTGTGCATTTCATCTGCTGTAGTTTGCTAAAGCAGTGGTAAAAAGAATCTGAATTCATCTGTCAGTAGCACAAACCTTACATGACTACACCACTACAGTTCAACATGCCGCCTTCACCACAATCAATGCAGCAGAATCATGGTCAACAGGGGTATAGCACCTAATAAACTGGCTTATCAACTCAGATGCAAGACATCAGAATTAAGACTGACAAATGTCAGCATGCTTCAGTGATAAGGACCAAATTGAAATAGGTATGGAAATAACTGGAAAAAAATTACTAGATCACATTACCCAACATAAAACCCCTGAGAGAGTATGACCTCATTACACATGCTAAAATTCAAGAAGTCCTGAAAAAAAAAAGTGAGCTACAACCTGTAAAATGGATCCATTCCATTCATAAGCTGGGAAAGTCAGCTAAGAACAAATATGTCCATTGCTAATGGAGGCAGTTAATTCTACCATTACAGCTTTATATCTGGGTTACTGAGTAACAAGTATCTATAAATGCCTCCTTTCACATCCAGCTTGCTTAAAAACGTCACCGATTTCTTCCAGTCAACAATAAGGCCACAGTGATCCATGAACCTGTTGCACTTAATGTGGGGCCTTCCACACTGGCAGTGGAGGAGAAAGAAAGAATGGTAGATTTGTCCCAGAAACAGGCCCACTGAATGAGACCCAATTCTCAACAAATGTGTTGTAAAACTGTAGCACAAATTTGGCTGCTTCATTAACATAATTACTATCTTTTATAGCAGCAATTCTTACCTCTAACTGCACTAGATTAAAAAAGGATTTTCAGACCAAAGATCCAATGCAACCATAGCATTCTTTGAATTTTTATTACTGATGTCAGAAATGCTAAAATATAAAACAAAAGTTATTCAAAATGTTTACATGTTTTTGCTTTTGTTTTGTTGTTTTAAAGTCCCACATCATTCTGTACCCTTCTGATGTTTTTGGCTTGAGACACAGGGTTCAATTAGTAGACACATCTTTGGAAGTCACTGTCCATATTTAGGCCTTGTCAAGCTAGTGACAACTGGGATCCAATCCCCTTTAAAGCAAACTAACAAAAAACTAGAATCAAATATTGTCAATTAAATTATAAAATCTGATAATGAACTGTTAATGTGTTTTTAATATTGGCAGCTGTAAACGAAGAAAAACATTACTAGAGCTGTCTGTTTACTTTTACTTTATTCTTCTACACAAATACCCAAACCACTCACATTAACAATCTTGTCACAAACTAAAGGAAAAACTAACACAAATGCACCACCTACTGTTACAAGTCTTCCCATAAGTCACAGCTATGAAAGAAAAAAAATCACCACATATTGAACATCTCATTAAAAAGACTTGTTATGGTTAAGTTTTCTTGCAGGGCTCTAGCTACATAAGAATATTTAGGGTACAGGCTGCTCACATGAGTATTGATTTGTGGGTCTTGTCCAGTGTTCCCTGTAAGCTATGTGCTTGTGCAGTCACCCAGGAGACATTCAAATACAACCCAACTGATTAGTAGAGTGCCCACAGCTAAGTTTTTTGTTTCTGCTTACTGAAGGTGCACGTTCACACATGCCACCATGCACATTAAAGATTTAAAAGATTAGAGGGAACATTAGTTTGGTCCCTGGATTTATATCAAGCTACAGTTTCACAGGGCATAATCTTTAAGATTACAAAGTAAATTCCACATCCTAGACACCTGATCCTGCAAATATTCAAGCATTTGCATAACTTTAGCATAGGAAGTTAGGAATGTATGTTTATAGGAGCAGGTTCCTTTCAAGTGACCTGAGACAAATGATAAGCTATCAGAAGCTGAACCTTGAAATATCATTCAACATGGTGTTACTTTCAAAATCTGTACAAAGCTCTTTTGTCACACAGGAAGGATAGTTAGTTCAGTGATTACAGTACTAGCCTGGAACTCAGAGGAGTGGGGTTCAATTCCCTCATCTGTGTTTAAAGAACCTATGTGACCTTGGGCTAGCCCTTTTGTTTTTCAGTTCTTTGTGACTCAGTCTCCTTTATATAAAATGGAGATAGTCAAACTTCCGTACCACACAGGAGGTGGGAAGGACTCTGATATTACCATAATAGGAAGCCACCAGTACTTAAAGTAATGATTCGGTGCAGAACAGACATATATTGGGAGATGGGAATTTCAAAAATAATGAGTTAAACTACTTCTAAGGTACTACATCTCCTCCAAGCTACCTGCCCCTTTTCGTTGACTTACAATACATTTTCCTACTTAAAAAAAATTCCCTCCCTTTTTGTTGTGTGAAAGACCTGCACAGACAACAAGTGATTTACTCCATGTTACTCTACAAGCCAGCGGCAGACCTAGAAATTGAACTTGAATAAGAATCCCAGTCCAATATCTTTACCACAAGACAATCCTTATTCTGTATTCAGAAAGGAAACTATTCAGGATAACCATTGGAGCTAGACTAAAGAAATCTAAATTGTTACCAGGGATAAGTTAATTTTAAAAATGATCACCATCATCAAAATCTCTCCTAGCATCACTGAAAATGTTCAGTCAGTTGTGTCCAAAAGTCTATAGCCTCAACCTAGGAAGTGGGGGACCATCTGTAAGTTCCCTAGAACTCTGTAAGTTCCCCAGAGCTCAGAAACTCCCAGGATTGGCTCTTGTGTGAAAAAAGTATCTTCTTATTAAAATAACTGGCTTTGCATGACTTGCCTACTAGTGGTAGTATATTAAAATATAATGTATTGAGCTCCCAAACAGTATAAATCAAGATCACCTACAAGAATGACAGATAAAACTGTTTCTAATGCCTATCTTGGCTTGTCTCTTGGGCAGAGGAGGAGGGGGAAAGGAAAAGGGAAAGAGAGAATGCAATTGACAACAAAATGCCACACTGTAAACTCTTACAAAGCAAATATACATAGATGTGCAATGTTTTGTAATAATATATTCTCAGTTACTACCATGTATCTAAGCTGTACATGATCTTAATTAAGTTTGTTAGCTATTAGATGGCAAATACACTATCACATGGCTAACAATGGACAGCACAAAGAACATTTATAAACGACACTGAAATCTGCAGGAGACCAATGTAAAATGGATTGTCTTGAGTATAAATATCCAGAATTGTTTATTCAAAACAATTTAAATTAATTTCTATTGTAATTATTGGTTAGTTCGTTACCTTTGAAAATAAGTGCAAAATCAATGCATCATTCTTTCATCTATTTGAGTGCCCAAAGGAAAGTTTACTAAATAATACATATGCATTTTGTGGCAATTTCAACTGCTTAATTTTTATAGCAATAATTGATACTGCACAAAGTATCAGAAACCTACAGAATATGCTCAGCCACACTTATTAATTTCACTGGAGGAGACAGCAAAAACCTGAAATGACAATCAAGGGATACCCTTGTGATAGTAATTTGTGACCACAATAATTACTGTTTGGATGTGTGGGTCACTGACTGCAACCACCAGTAAACCAACATTACAGAAAAAACTGCAACAGTGCTTACTTACCCAGCAGAGAGCCTATAAAGATGACAATTTGCACAGTGGTAGTGAAGTATCTGTAGGTTTGCGCCTCACTGTATTCCCCATTTTCCAAAGGTCCAATCCCACTGTAGCTTTTGTTGTTCCACACAATTTGTGTATTAGATGCATTCCTAATTTCTAAAGTTCTGGTGACATCCTGATAGAGGGCATGGTCACTTTCATTCCTTGAAATCCAGCTTCTATTGTATCCCATGATGAGTGTTCTTTCTTCCTTTTCCCTACCTAATAATCACACATCATTGAACTAGTGCTTTTCACTGAACAAAGTTTACTGACAACCAAAACAAAACCCTGCTTTTGTGAATGAAGTCAAGTTCATTGTACCTAGCAATATTTTCACTGAATTTGTGTCCTAGAAAGCAGGTTTGACTTGTCATCTCTCTACCTTGTGAATCATTATATTCAGGAAAGGCTGACAGTAGGGGGTGGAGAACGGACTCTGCCTTGCTATTACTTTTCCCCTATGTTTTGTTTCTCCATACCATACATAGTGTTTCCTCAGCATGTTTTACTGCAACAAACATGAATGAGAAAAAATACAGTTCACACCACGTCACCCTCCCAGCACATCACAATAAAATAATTTATTGTATATTAGAACAGGTCTGGAAAATTTACAGAACAATCGACTGTTTCCCCCCCATCCCAATTCTCAGTTTTTGCTTATCTTAAAAAAAATAAGAGCGAGAGGAAAAGCATATCTTTTTCAGTGCCAACCTCTTACAATTGTCTTAGCACACTATTTCCATTTTTCTTACTGTGAAAAATGAATGTTTTGCATACACATTCTTGCTTACTTGATAGTAAGAAGACACTTAAATTCCAGAGGAAAGTAAATGTTCAATGGCTTCCACAGAGCTCTGGCTTTTCCCATGAAATATATATAAATAGATATATTAAATCCCAAAACAGATAATACTCCAGTCTTCAATGAACCGAACCAAACAAAACCAAATAATCCTATGTGACCTTCTGTGAGTGTATCCCCAGAACAAGAACAAATCTCTCTAAAAATTGTAATACATGACGGAGCATCCATGTAATAGAATCAGCATGCATTTCATCTATCTGCCGTCTTGACGCTTCACAGATTGCAGAAAATCTTCAAGTCTTCAGAGCTTTCAGCAAGTCTGCTCGCAGCACTGACTACTGGATAGCTTGCTGCTGTGCTCATACAGATCCTAAAGAGACTAGATCACATGACCCTCAGCTGAAGGCTCTAATTTTTGATGGCAGCCATCTTGCTTGTGAAGCTGTCAGCTCAACGAGCCTGAAAAAGACACAGGAAAAGCAGAAGTTTATTTTCTGGAGGGGGAAACTTTCTCCCAAAACCTACCTTAATTTAAAATATTATGATGGTGGAGGAATGTATTTTATTGCCACCATCTGCTGGAAATTTTTATTTTGTTCAGAATTAGGAGTTTCTGAATATATTTTTGTGCAAACCACTCCTGCAATATCTAGGATCAAATTTCCAAAAAATCTCTAAATTTGCATGAACACCTCAACTGTTTACACATGTAAATTCCTTAGTGTCTATTGCACAAATGAGAGCACATGTAAATTCTAGGCAGTTGGTGAAAGTAATTTTGCAGACTGGCTCTTAGACTAGGTGAAATTTTGGCTTCATAGCTCATTAAAATAAATCTGAGTAATATGTTTTTGAAAATATGTGCTTTAAAGGTTCCCAGGAAATTGTCAAGTGTAAGTTTATTCAAATACATAGTTACATTTTAAAACATGTTACATTAATCTAGACAAGTAAAGGGTTTCTTAGCTACTGGCAATTATTTCAGTGGAAAGGAAGCTAGGGGTCACAGTGGACCATAAGCTAAATATGAGTCAACAGTGTAACACTGTTGCAAAAAAAAAAAAAAAAAAAAAAAAAAAAAAAAGAGCAAACATCATCCCGGGATATATTAGCAAGAGTGCTGTAAGAAAGACAAAAGTACATTTTCCCCCATAATCTGTACTGATATGGTGCCACAAATCAGGAAATTTATAAATAAATGGGGAACAATTCAGAGAAAAACAACAAAATTAGTAAAGGTCTAGGAAACATAACCTGTGAGAGAAGATTGAAAAAAAAATTGATTTGTTTAATCTGGGGAAGACTGAGAGGGGACATGATAACAGTTTTCAAGTGCCTAAAAAGTTGTTACAAGGAAGAGAGAGAAAAATTATTCTCCTTAACTTCTGATGATAAGACAAGAAGCAATGGGCTTAAATTGCAGCAAGGGAGGTTTAGGTTGGACATTAGAAAAAAAAAAAAACCCTTCCTGTCAGTGTGGTTAACCATTGGAATAAATTGCTTAGTAAGGTTGCAGAATCTCCACCTTTGGAGATTTTTAAGAGCAGGTTAGACAAACACCTGGTGGTCAAGATGGTGCTTAGTCCTGCCACAAGTGCAGGGAAATGAATTTGATGACTATCCAAGGTTCCTTCAAGTGCTATAATTCTTGGTGTATAGAAAAGACAGTTTTCACAGTAATTGATCAGCAAATCAGGAACTCCATCTCTAAAAGATGGAGGATGACCATGAACTCCAACTCCTTCAAAGATAAACACAACTCTTTATTCTAGCCTTCACATAACATCAGATTTTTAAAAATATGACACAGTTACAAAGTCTGCTCATTCTTTAGTCTTAACTCCAATTGTATCTCTTTGAGTATGCATTATAATAGTCTTTAATTACATAATCACAGAATATTTCTACAATCACATACAAATAATTTGTTAGAAGAATATTAAGAAAACAAATTTAAGCATTCAAAAGTTAGTCAACACCAGAATTAGTCACCTAACAACCTTATTTAAGCCCACTGGTATGTATGTATTATGATACAGTCTCTAATGACATCATCCACATACTTCCTCCCCTCCACCCCTAAAACTTCTGCCTCATTCAGTGCATGGGACACACATTGCTCACTATTCAGTTTTGTGTTTTCCTCATTTTTCTAAGTATGGCTCCAGGTCTTATTTACAGAACACTACTCAAAGCATCTTGGGTAGTGAAAGCTAGTATATTCTTGGGCTGCAGGGCTGGGGCTGGAAGGGTTTGTCTGGTGCCCTCTCTGGCTACGTCTACACTGGCCCCTTTTCCGGAAGGGGCATGTTAATTTCAGCTATCGTAGTAGGGAAATCCGCGGGGGATTTAAATATCCCCCGTGGCATTTAAATAAAAATGTCCGCCGCTTTTTCCCGGCTTTTAGAAAAGCCGGAAAAGAGCGTCTACACTGGCCCCAATCTTCTGGAAAAAGCGCCCTTTTCCGGAGGCTCTTATTCCTACTTCTTATTCCTACTTATTTAAAGGCTGTGTCTAGACTGCAAGGTTTTTTCGAAAAAAGTAGCCTTTTTTCAAAAAAATTTCACCTGCATCTAGACTACAGCCATGTTCTTTTGAAATTAAATTGAAAGAACGCGGCTTTTCTTTCGACGGCGGTACTCCTCATTTCATGAGGAAGAACACCTTTTTCAACGGCGATCCATTGAAAATAAGTGTGTGGGGATGCGGGGAGCCCCTTTTTTTTTAAAATAATGGCCTCCGGGAAGAAGCCCTGGTGGATAATCTGGGGCATGCCTTGCACGTCTCTGGTTCCTGTCTGCAGCCATTTTTTTAAAGGGACAGTCACCCTCACAGCCAGTTGTGGCAGCAAAGCAGCCAGAGCACACAGCTGTTCAAGTGCAGCCATGTCCCAGCCCCAAGACCCTCCTGACCCTTCCAGACAGCCTTCTGGGGACCCAACCAGGGGTTCCAAACGCCGGGCACCGGCATGGTCTGGGTCAGAGCTCAAGACACTTCTCGAGCTCTGGTCAGAGGAGGAGGCCTTACAAGCCCTGAACACCAGGCAGTGAAATGCGGCCATTTTTGGCTGCATAGCAGAGGCCCTGGCCCAGAGAAGGCACCACCCCCACACTCAGGACCAGGTGCGCTCTAAAGTTAAGGAGCTGCACCAAGGCTATGTCAAGGCCAGGGAGCAAAGCTCCCGTTCTGGGGCAGCCCCCCGCACCTGCCCCTATTATTTAGAGCTGGCCCAGATCCTTGGTGGTGGGGAAGCATGCACACCATTGCGTCTCGTCCAGTCTGGCTTGGGGAACCCTGTGGTGGACACACCAGAGCAGGACCTAGAGCAGTCCAGGGGAGACGGGGAGATGGTGCCGGAGGAGGAGGACAGCGAGGAGACGGTGACCCTCATTCTGGAGCCAGTCACCCAGACCCCAGAGCCTCCCAGGTGTCATCTGATGCCAGAGATGAAGCAGCAGGTGAGTGCAGTGAGGTCGTGTAACACACGGGGGGGGGGGGGGGAGAAGGTGTGTGCACAGTGGGTGATGCACAAGGGAAACCTGTTATGCTCACCATGGACATCATGCAGCTGGCTGTGCATGTGCCAACATGTTCAGCGGTACAGTGACACACATGGGGGTGCACCATGTGGTGGCATAAACCATGTCCAGAACACACCCAGGTGGGTTGTCAGTGTGAAGTCCCATTGACACTTCGGGACCCCTGTGATGCTTAGGCTGATGCCCAGGTCACACATGGTGTTACCTTCAGAATGTCTGAGTCTCCTGTCTGAAGGAGAGGGAATGCCCTTTTGGACAGCTGTTGCACACATGACTGATTGTGATAGAAATGTAGCCGTGTTAGTCTGATCTGTGGAAGTGGGTCTGGATCACAAAAGCTCATCACCTAATAAACCATCTTGTTAGTCTTTTAAGTGCTACATAGTCCTGTTTTTTTATGACTGATTGTGTATTCCTCTTTGCCTCCACAGCTGGACCAGCCGTGCAAGAGGGCCGCAACACCCCAGCCCCACCTCCATCCCGGGGACATGGGAGCCGCAGACACAGGCGTCCTGAGGCAGCATGTGGCAGCCGTGCAGGAGCTCAACACCATCCTGCGAGAGAGGATGGAGGCAGAGGCTCGGTGGCATGATCGGCTGATGGAGGAGCTTATCCAGCAGCACACATCCCTGTGTGCCACTCTCAGGGAGGTCTGTGGCTTGCCTGCTCCTGTGCCTGGTCCTGCTCCTCCAGCACCCCATGACCCCACTCCACCAAACCCCCCTTCCACAGCACCCTCCCTTTCCCCCCTTGCCGCCCCAGTCCCTCACCCCCTCTTTCCCCCTGGCCCTCCTCTCCCCCAGCCCCTGTCTCCCTCTGGCCCCCCTCTCCCCCAGGCCTCCCAGTCCCAAGTGCACCTACCCTCTGTCGTCCAGCCAACAGACAGTCACCCCACCCAATCCCGTGGCCATGGTGGACCCTGAACACGAGGCACAAGCAGGAGACTGTGAGCAGGCAAGCACCGTGCAACCTGATTCCCTTCCCCCTTCCAGGTTTCAAGCACCCCCATCACCCCAGTTAAATATCAAGCATTGTGTTAAAGAAAATGTTTATTGTACATAGTTTGTCATGAAAGTATATTTTCTCCATCAAAAATCAACTAAAGCTTTTTTATGTTTGCAACAGTTATACATTCTTTCAGTTACTGATATTTATAACAATAAAACAGAAGTTATTCTTTTGAGACAGACCCTGGTGTTTATTATTTCTACAAACAGGGTCAGGATATGGGTTGAGGAGGGAAGCTTGTATTGGGCCAGGGCCAAGTCCCCAGACAGGAGCCCCTCAGGAGAGTCAGTGGCCTCCAATAGAGAATTGCTCCCGTAGGGCCTCCCGGATGTGAACAGCAGACTGGTCAGCCTGGCAGATGGCAGCTGTCCATGGCTGGGTAAAGTGCCTCTCCTGACCATCAACACCTGTACCCCACCCTGGTAGGAAGGCCTCCCCTTTCCTCTCCACCAGGTTATGGAGAACGCAACACGTAGCCACCACCTCAGGGATGTTGTGGTCCCCATGTCTAGCCGTGTGAGCAAGCACTGGAATCTCCCTTTTAAATGTCCGAACGCACATTCCACCTGGTTGCGAGCCCAGTTAAGATGAGCATTAAACTGCTCCTTGCTCGCATCCGGGTGGCCAGTGTAGGGCTTCATCAGCCACGGCATCAGGGGGTAGGCGGCATCAGCCACTATGCACACCGGCATGTACACATCCCCAACCGCAAAGTCGTGATGCGGGAAAAATGTTCCTGCCTGAAGCCTCCGGTAGGGGTACGAGTTCCTGAAGATGAGGGCATCATGTGCCCACCCTGACCACCCAACACAAATGTCAGTAAACTGGCCACGATGGTTGACCAGGGCCTGGAGGACCATTGAAAAGTAGCCCTTCCTGTTAATGAATTGGGCTGCACGATGGGGCGGTGCACGGATTGGAATGTGTGTCCCATCGAGTGCTCCTCCACAATTCGGGAACCCAAGGGCAGCAAAGCCTGCCACGATGCTGTCCAGATCTGCTAGATGGATGAGCCTGTTCAGCAGCTCAGAATTGATGGCCCTCACCACCTGCAGAAAGAGACAGACAACAAAGTTTTAGAAGGGGTGCCTTATCTCTTAGGAGGAGAACCCACCACCCACCTTCCCTCTCAAACACCCTGGGAATCCCCTCCTCAGAACTCCCTCCACACCCCAGCAGCTCAGGGTGAGTGGAGGTGCTCCCTCCCACTCCCACTCCACTTTGCCCTTTCCTGACAGTCTCCCTCCCCCCCAAACTGTGACTGTTCCCCGACAATGACTTACCTCCATCAGGATGGACCCAACAGTAGACCTGCCCACTCTAAATTGGTGTCCCATGGAGCGGTAGCTGTCGGGGGTGCCCAGCTTCCAGAGGGCAATAGCGACCCTCTTTTCCAGGGGGATAGTAGGTCACAGGTGGGTGTCCTGCTGTTGCAGAGCCGGGGCGAGCCAGGTACACAGCTCCTGGAAAGTGGCCTTCTGCATCCAGAAGTTGCAGTGCCACTCTTGGTCATCCCAGAGCTCCATAACGAGCCTGTCTCACCAGTCAGAGCTGGTGTCAAGCCTCCAAAAATGCCTCTCCACGAAGAAGTTTGGAGGCAAGGGCAGTGGGGCTGCAGGACGGACGAACCCTTCGTACCTCTGGTCTGGATCCAGATGGGGAAGTAGCCTCATGACTATGTCATGCAGATGCAGCAACACTTGCAGTATGATGGCATGGGGCCATCGCCTGCCCAGGGGCAGCTCTGGCTCCATGCCAAAAAAAAGGAGTCTAAAACAGAAAAACCTCCAAACAAAAAACCTTCTGGGGTGTCCCAGGAAGCTGGGCACTCCAAACAAGCACTGCAATACCTTGCTTACCTCCTAGAGGGACAGCAAAGGCAGCTGCAGGAGCAGAGCAATGGGTGTTCAGGGGCATCCCTTTAACCACGCGTCTCTGCAAAGGGTAGGCAGCAGCACCCGGAAGGAAATGCTGCCCCCATGCCCTGGCAGAAGCGGTTCCAGGTGCCTTTTTCTTTCAAAAGAGCGTCCAGCAGTCAGGACGCTCTTTTTCGAAAAAGCAGATCGATTTTCTGATCCGCGTATTGTAGTCTAGATGCTCTTTTTCGAAAGACATTTTTTTGAAAGTTTCTTTCAAAAAAGCGTCTTTCGAAAGAGGCTTGCAGTCTAGATGTAGCCCGAGAGGGATAAGGGATCTTTCGGAAAAGACTTTATTTTTCGAAAGATCAGCGTCTAGGCTTGCGCTTTTCTCCGACAAGGCTCCGTGCCGAAAAAAAGTGGCAGCCATTTTTATACTAATGAAGCACAGGAGATTTAAATCCCTGCTTCATTAGCAATTGCGATACGTCTAATTTACATCCCTTTTCCGAAAAAGGGATGTAGTCTAGACATAGCCTAGGTGATTCATGAGTGGCTTTGAGAGCATTCATGGAATCTGTGTTCCACATGTGGTTGTATTGATTAGTAACAGCACCTGGAGGGGGTTGCTATTGTTAACTAGCAAAGCATTGTGAGATATAGTCTAGGATGGAGAGTTTAGGAGGGCACAGCAATTCCAGAGTCCCAGGATGTACCCCAGGGATTCCCATCACAAAATGTATTCAAGTCAGCAGGACCTGATGAAATTTATCCTAAGTAATTAACTCAACTTTAAAGCAATATTAGAAACAGGTAAGGAGAAGGATTAGGAACTAGCTTCCCCAAGCCAATAGTTCATGCCCTGCCCATGGTTTGAGCTGTTTAATAAATTATTTGAAAGTATTATTAAATTCACCAGCAGCAATCTAGTCAGCTGTCAGAGCCACTCCTTGCATTGCCAACTGCCATATTCTGTGCTAATTTCTGAATCGGCAGAGACATCCTGTGCTTGCTTTAAAATGGTCCTAACCTTTGTCTGGACACACCTCTCAGTGGAGTAACTTTGCCTTTTGTAACCATCACACTGCTTATAGGAAAGCCTTTTGATTTCTCTTGTGCAAATCACAGATGCATTGCCTTATCAAAAACATCATCATCACACAACACATCTGCTTTGTACTTCTCTGCCATCTTTGGCTTCTTTTGCAAATTAATTTTTTTTATGACTTTTCCAAATATCAGTGATTGGTGATTTCTTGCTACCATATTCTATTGCTTTGTTGCTAAGATGAACACCATTGTTCAGTTTTTTAATATTTCTACCTTTGTGTCAATTAAAAGTGTGACATATTTGCACTTCCTAGTACTTCCCATTTTGCTTAGCTGCACAATATTTTATTATTAATTATTGTTGTTGTTATTAGTCTCTGCTGCTACCTGATTGCATACTTCTGGTTCCAAATGATGTATGGTGATATGGTTGACTGGTCAGTTTGCAGAGCTGATGTTTGTATTTCTAAGGTTCTGCTGTTAAATCACCTCCCTACTCATCCAAAAGGTGCTTAAGTTTCATTATTCCTGCTTTGGACATGTAAACTGACACACATAGATTGGTTTGCCAAGGAAACATAAAATACATTTGTTATTCATTTCGCAAAAGATAGATAAATGCTAAAATAAGATTTAAAAAACGAAGTTAGCCGCTGTCTTTTTATTTCTAGGTTAATACCTTGTTCACATCTGTAATTGCTTTAAAATCAGACCTCTCAATATCATGCCATTAAAAAAAGGCCATCTCATGTGTATGCTAATTAGTAGTAAATACTAACTTACAACAGAAGACCTTCTTTCCATTTTTTTGTCCAGTGGGTATTCAATTTCTTTGCAATATGGGAATTTGGATTTTTGTGGTCACAATGTGTAGCATGTATGTGTTTTTTTCAAATATTAATGGCATATCTTAGAAGAGTGATTTGAAATGCATGAATTGTACTGAGAAAGTATCAGAAATACTATCAGGATAATTTAATATTAAAGTAGGTCAGAGTTCATAGCTCATCGCTATAAAGAAATGACAGTTTCTTCACAGTTAACTTATTTTTGTTAAAATGATTGACTTTGACCATTCCATCTAACCTCTGTTTGAAAGGTCACAGGTGGACTTGTGGCAAAGATGAAATATTAGGAATGTTTAGGGAATATAGTCATGTGATGGTAATGAAATATCAGTTTGAACAATCAGGAGTTTGCTTTTGCTGAAGTTTCCAAAACTTGTTTTTAAATTTGATTAGAGTTAATTTGTTACAGGGAGAGAGGCCTGGAAAACTTTTTAACCCTTACAGCAGTTTTCTTTTAGAGAGTTTTGATTTCCTGCACAGTCCCCCCTTTAGACACAATTGGAGTTATTTGATTTTTCTCCCACAATCCCTAAATGGCCCCCTCAAGGAGTGAGCTCACAACACTGGGTTTAGCAGGCCCATGCTCAAACCACTTAACTATCCCTCCTCCTGTATTTATTAAGTTTATTAAGCTTCTCAAGGTTGGGACCAGGTCATCCTGTGTATTTATGCCACACCGAGCAAAATGGGGCTCTGATCCTAATTGTGCCCACCACAACCCAAACAGAAAATGTGTGAGAAGTCTCTGGGTTCATAGATAATGCAACCTATCAGTCTTCCTAACAGCCTGAAATATTTACAATCTTACACACACACTGGGGACTTTTTGAGAGCCAGTAGTTAAGTTCAGAGCATCATTTCCCCGGCTGGTGCACCAGTTTTGTCCCTTCCCCTTCATCAGTCAGACGGGAGTAGGAAGGGCCGAGGTGGAGAGCAGCTATGTAGATGTCAGGCAGATCCCGGGGCTGAGGCTCTGGGGAGGAGGCCCGGGAGGCCCTAGTTTCAGTGCCTGCAGCGGCTCCATCTGCGGCCGCGGGGGGCAGCACAAGCGGGGGGTGGGGCCTGCAACGGACACGGGCTGCCAGGGCGGAAGAACCGCCAGCGCTCTTGCCCCTGCCGCCTCCACGGTGGCAGGAGCCCGGAGCGGCGGCCCCGCCATGGGTGGCAGCGGCCGGAGCTGACATGGCCCGGGTGAGCGACGCGCCGGAGGCGGAGGAGGCCCCCGAGAGTTACCCGCTGCGCCAGGAGAACGAGCTGCAGGTTCTGGAGTCCATCTACGGGCAGGACTTTCGAGACCTGCGCCCAGAGCGGCCCTGGAAGGTACCGAGCCGCGCGGGGCGGGCGCCTGGCCGGGGGTGTGCGCGGCTGGCTGGGATCCCGCGCAGCGTGGCGCTGCAGTGACCATCGTGCGCTGGGGGTGTCTCCTCATCCTGCCTTTTCCCCTTGAGAGGAGCCTGGGGTGGGATTCCCGGTAACCCCCGCGCGGACCCTTCTTAGCCTCCTGGCCCGAGTGGCTGCTTGAGCTCCCCTGCAGCACGCGTGGCGGCCCCTGTTTGACCAGGCCAGGCGAGGCGCCGCGCTCCCTTCCCATCCCACCCGGGACGGTGCAACGCGAGAGCCATGTGCGGGAGAGAGACTGAAGAGCCTTTTCCCCGGCACGTTGTCACTAAGCTCCATGCACCATAGCGGCAGCTTTCTTGGAGACCTAGCAAAGGTTTTCTTACCTCCCGTGGGAAGCAGAGACATGCCTCTGCTATACACCCAGCATTACCAACATTGTTTTGTTGCTGTTACAGGGACAATGGAAAGATAATAATTAATAATTGATAATCTGAGCAGACGGGCTTCTCAGGCCATGTTTATTATGGTAGGCCAGCAGTTGTAGCCAAAATAATCTGTATAGCTGTATGCTTTAGCCAAAGTTAAAGCCAGTGCTATTGGGCTTTTTTTCACAGTATTAATTAAACTCAAAGGGACAGCTTGAATATTGAGTTTAATATAATTAAGAAGCTGCTGAAGCCTTGTCTAGGTTACCCCTGGTGCTACCATTTGAAACTTAGTGGAAAGTTTTTGCTAAAATGTTTTAGTGTAATAGAAAGGCTTAAAGGCCTCTCCCCTTTTCATCTGTCTGGAACCCCAATTTGGAGTTCTCTGGGTATAGTAATCATTAAACAGAAATGAGCAAGACTCTTAATAGGGACCTAGTTAGGCAAAGGAAATTGTTCATTGTTTTTCTTTCAAGAGCTGTTTCTAAATGTACATAAAACATCTGTGTATGACATTCCCTGGCACCAGGGAATTACTGTTATCACCTGCATGTTCAGGAAGGTGTGTAAGTGAAATAAAAGGGTGATTTTGGGATTGACTTTAAAGGGAAGCCCTCCCACTCCCAGCTGCTGCTGCTGCTGCTAAACTGACAGATAGAATTTTGCCTCTGATACTTCCCTCTAGTATTGTGGAATTAAACACCCATCTATTCCAGAAGCATATGTAAAGTACAGATAATTTTGGATTGCCATTTAGAACATAGCTGAAGTCAAATAGGTACAGGACCCTGGTTGCACTGTGGTGGCCTCAACAGGACCTGGGGGCAGGTAGGACTTTGGCTGTGCTGCTGCAGCCTCAGTGGGACCCGGCCATGGCACAGCAGCCCCAGCGGAGGCAGTCAGGACAGTAGCCTCAGCACAGCACTGGCCCTGGGCTGCTCTGCGGTGACCCCACCTGCACCACTGCAGTTCTGAACAAGGCCCCACCATGCCCAGTAAGACCCCCCCACCCTAGCTGCACTGTACCCACCAATGGTTAAACAATATAATTGTTTAACTATTCTGATTGATATTTGCATCCCTTCAGTGAACCACTGTTTGACCTAATTTAGTAATCTAGAAGTCCCTCTTACCTAAATGTAAATTCATTATAGGGCACTACTTCTTCAGAATATCTCTATCCTCACTTATTCCATGAATCTACCCAAATAGGTTGGATAAACTAAGATTGAATTGGTTGAAATAAGATGATCAGTGGTCAGAAGGGATCATTTGGATCATCTAGAATTTCCCTGAATTGATTCTTACTTAAATTAAAAGCATTGTTTTATATTTTAGGTAAAACAGCCTCCAGAAATCAGTTTAGTTCTTCGTCCCCAAGGTTTGACTGGTGACAATGAAGTTTATGCCAAAGTTGATTTGTGGGTCAAATGTCCACAAACCTACCCTGATACGTGAGTGAAAATCAAAATATAGTCTTTTAGTAGTTTCTTTAGTCTGTCGTTTGACAAAAATGGAAGTTGAAGTGTGACACTCTGTTAATTGCCCTTATTTTTAACATAGTTCAAATGTGTCTATATTTGTTAGACATGACATTGAAGTATAAAAATGGGTAACCTTGTTTCTATAATCAATGTGCAAACATGTATCTGAGATAGAAGCAACCTCATCCATTCTGTGATATTGCTGCCAGTGAGTAATAGAGTTGCATCTGTCAGTTGGAGAGTTGGGCACTAATTCAGGACACCCAAGTAATTTTAAACATGTGAGTTCTTCACAGAAGTCATTGACACAGCTCATGAGTTTAATGCCAACAGATTACCTTGCTGATTAGGAGACAAAATCTTCATCTTTAAAACTGTTCACCTCTCCTAGTTCTGTCATCTTCTGGTCCAGTAGTGTGCTGAATTATCCATTAGCCCTTCATGATGCTATTTAATTTGAATGATGAAAAGGGTTATGGGTGATCAGCAGCTACTGGGATTTGGTCTTGATATTAATTTTGTGGCTATTGTGTCAAAACAGTCCAGTATTTTATTCAGTCTATCTGCCTCCAGTCGTGCTCAGTGTCAAATACCTCAAAGAAAAATATAAGCCCCCATAGTATGCCCAGTTATGCACTAATCTTACATAAGGGGAAGGGGAATGTTCCTGAACAAATGACCGTTTGATTATACCCTGAAACTTGAGGATTAATTGCCATTATAATTGTGTTTTAAGATAGTGTAACTTTAGATGTTTTTCTTATTTCTACAACAAATGTCTAAGCTTTTAAAAAATGTTATTTACCCGAATGTATTTTATTGTAGTCTATTCCTCAGGTTAATTACATATTGCTTACATAATGAAAAAGGAAAATCAGTAAATCTGAAACTGCCATATTTTATGCCAGAAATATGTACTGTAGTTTCAGTATATTCCTTTAAAGAATAATGTACTGAGTTAGATCTTTAGTTATTACAGACTGTGTGGTCACTCTGACGGTTCTTCTGCTGATTGAAACTGTTAAGTACTTGTGAGCCAGTAATTCAGATTATGTTGAGTATAAAGCAGAACTTTTTTATAATCTTGGATTTAGAGTATTATTTTGCTTGGATGTTGAATGATGATTGCTAGGTTGCTTGAAAGGAAAAAAAAAAAGGTTCCTATTGCCCTGTTGTATAGCCCATATCAGTGGTTTTCAAACTTTTTGTCTCCTGACCTCATTGAAGAAAATTATTGATGGCCACAACCCAACATATTTGTGCTCCAGGTTGGGGCTAAGGCAGGCCTACTGCCTGTCCTGACACCACAGACCATGCTGCACTCCAGAAGCAGCCAGCAGCAGGTTCTAGCCCAGGGTTGGGCAATAATTTTTTGCTTGGGGCCACTTCAGAAATTTTTGAAGTGGCCCAAGGCTGCTCCAGAAGGGGCAGGGTCTCAAGTAGAAGGGGTGAAGCCACGATACTTCTGAGCTTTCCCGCCCACAGACCATGATTGGTTTGGGGGTGGAGTAGAACCTTTGCTCCTCCCCCCCCCCCAGAGGTTCCCCTTAGGCACCCATGCCCCTGGTGGTGTGAGGAGACTTCATGCGCTACTGCTTTTGCCCCCAGGCCAATCAAGGCCTACGGGTGAAGGAGCAAGTGAAGCGTCCTTCCGCCTAGCCAAGAGCGTGTGATGCTTCTAAGTGCCGCATGCTTCTGTAAGAAACATCAGGAAACATCGCATGCTCCCCCAGGTCCTGACTGGCCTGGGGGCGGGGAGCGCTCTAAGCCTCCTCCCACCCAGTCAGGAGTGCATGATGCTTCTAAGCGCTGCACGCTCTTCAAAGGGCGGAAACAGGGTGGACGAAACTTTGCGTGCTCCCCCAGACCCTAATTGGCCTGGGGATGGGGGAGCAGCAGGGCCTCTGTGGGCTGGATCAACCTGCTTGGTGGGCCGGATCTGGCCTGTGGCGGCCCTTTTACCCACCCTGTTCTAACCAGTGGGAGTGTGGCACTAGTGCTTGGAGCAGGAGCAGTGCGCGGAGCTCTGTGCGCTCTTGTGCCCCATGCCCTCCCTTAGGAGCCAGGCCTGCTGCTGGCTGCTTCTGGGGCGCAGCTCAGCCTGCAGGAACAGGAACAGGACAGGCAGGAAGCCTGCCTTAGTACCCCCAGTGATCACCCCAGAAGAAATGAGGCTCAGTCCCTGATGTTCCACGACCCAGAACTGGATTACAACTTGTATTTTGAAAACCACTGGCCAATATGGATGTTGTTTTCTTTCTGCACAGGTGATCTTTAATAAAAAGAACATTTCTTGTGATCTTTTTCCTTCAGTGTCCCTGAAATACAGTTAAAAAATGCAAAAGGTTTGTCAAATGAAAACCTTAATTTGTTAAAATCCAGACTAGAGGAATTGGCAAAACAACTCTGTGGAGAGGTAAGAGTTCTCACTTTTGTGAAAAGCCTAATCTGATTCTAAATAGTATTGAAATCTATGTATAATAAAATGTTATCAAAATAAAGATCTTCAAATGCATCAAAACTAGAATCTGATTATATCATATCATAGTGAAGCAGGATGTGGGGTCTGTTCTTCCCTTAATGCTTTTGCAGCTCAGTAAAGTTCAGTATGCAGATTAAGAAAACAATAAACCATAATGAAACTGAAGCTTCATCTAGACTGCATTGCTTTTCCAGGCTCCGACACACTTTTTCACCATCCCTGTAAACCTCGTTGTACAAGGCATAAGGGATGTGTCGAAAGAGCAATTTTTTCTTAAATTTAGTGCTGTGTAGACATGCCAAATTTCAGAAGATCCTCTTTGATAACTAAATTGGAAAAAAAATTTCCAATTTGACTCTGTAGTCTAGACTTAGCCTGAGTTTGCATTTGTTACCTGTCTAGAGACTGCAGGATCATACCATTGGAATGCTTTTGTCATGTTATAGAAAATAGTAATACTTACATTGAATTGTAATTTCATTATAAAATGGCCATAACTATTTAGTCAAACATACTTTTTTACTCTGAGGAGGTGAAAGCCGTGTACTCTGGTGCATTCAATAGTAGACTGTGGGACAAGAGACCTGGATACTAAACCCACCTCTACTGTCCAGGTCATGTCTTTGTGTGCATGCACATACATACACCTCTCCCTCCTGTGTAGAGCCCCTATTCACCCCTCCAACCCTGACTCCTGCACTCTCCTTCTCCAACAGCTTCTTCCCTGAGCCCCTCCTTACAGACCTGAGCAACACTGGGTATTTGTGCTAGTTATTCATGTAGTACAAAATATAGATTTTGTATTTACTTTATTCAGATTGTAATAAACACTTCAAGTATGTTAATTACAAGTATCACTATAAATGTTTTACAAACTCAGTATCCATATGGACTGAATATGGATGGAATTGATCCAAACGGTTGACAATGAATGTGAGAGCCTTTTCTAAAAGCAGTGTTTGCAATATGCATTTCTTATATGCATGTGCATATTTTACAGATAAATATGTTTGTGTTTAGCTTGCTTGTTTAAACTTTTAAAAAGAAAAAAAAATCAAGCAGTAGTACCTCTTCAATGTATTACAACAGGAGAACATTTTTGCTCCCAGTTTCCTGTGTCAATATGCAAGTTTATTTGGCACATCTTTTTTCCATTTATACAGCATATTTCTGTTTTTATTTTTAATATGTTCTCCGATGGGGACTTTTAAAAGAATTATTTTAGGTAATTTTTTCATTCAAATTTTGTTTACTAATGAATTGTTACTTAAGAATTTTTAGTATCTTCGGGGAATTAATAGTTCAACATTGTACTCCTGATTTTTATAATAAATGTGTTAATGATAAATGGGAGCAGATGTTCACAAACTGTGGTCTATGGACCAAGGGTGGTTTGTTGTGTACTTCCTGTGATCATCGTGTTGACACTCATCCTTCCTTCTAGCTGCTGTATCACATTATAGGAGTCAAGATAATTAAATAATTTCCTAATAAATATTACTATTCCTTTTGAGCAATTTCCTGTACTTGCTATAGGGATATATTATACAATCATGGATGAGAGTTATTCCTGAGAGAGCCTTTTTATTAGAATGTGCTCAAATGAGTGGGCCCTCTGAAGCAGAGCCTTTAGCTCCCTAGTCTGAGTAAGTGTGTGTTACACACTAGGTGGAAAGCTATTTTTTAAGAATGTTTATTTAGAAAAACCTTCTTTAATTGTTGTCTCTCTTCACTTGCTTTTAATTCTGTGATACTGTGGGAAGAGCATGGCAAGAGCAAATGTGTTCATGTTGCATTATGCCTTCTGTTGCACACTGTCTTCTGGGTTCATTATTAGGAGCAATCAAGTGATTAAATATTTAAAATTCTTGGGAATTTAAATTAACTACAGGCAGATAGTGTAATGTGGTGTTGTCATATGCACACCTGAATTGAAACCAAACCCTATGTTGTGGGTTTATTAGTACGTCACTTGGCTGAAAAGGTGAAACACTATGGTGTTGCTTTCATTTTGGAGAGCTGATAGTCTTTTCACTCTGGGGGCTAATTGACTTGAAAAAGGCTGTTACTAGACAGTGGTAATGATCTTCCATCCTAGTCCATTGGTATATTGGCAACATCTTTCAGATTAACTTCCTGGAGTGTCCCATCACTCAGATGTCCCACAGCTCTTCCACTAATATACCCATTGGCTACGTCTACACTGGCCCCTTTTCCGGAAGGGGCATGTAAATTTCATGAGTCGTCGTAGGGAAATCCGCGGGGGATTTAAATATCCCCCGCGGCATTTAAATAAAAATGTCCGCCGCTTTTTTCCGGCTTTTAAAAAAGCCGGAAAAGAGCGTCTAGACTGGCCCCGATCCTCCGGAAAAAGTGCCCTTTTCCGGAGGCTCTTATTCTTACTTTGAAGTAGGAATAAGACCCTCCGGAAAAGGGCACTTTTTCCGGAGGATCGGGGCCAGTCTAGACGCTCTTTTCCGGCTTTTTTAAAAGCCGGAAAAAAGCGGCGGACATTTTTATTTAAATGCCGCGGGGGATATTTAAATCCCCCGCGGATTTCCCTACGACGACTGGTGAAATTTACATGCCCCTTCCGGAAAAGGGGCCAGTGTAGACGTAGCCATTCAGTTTCTCTTCTGAGCTAGTTCCATGTTCTCTCTAGAACATAGAATGAGTTGGAAGAATTCCAGCTGTTTCTCCCTTCACCCCACCCCAGCAGGACTATATTAAATGTGATTTTGGCAGTGTCCCAGGAGGCACAAGATTCATATGTCTCTTAATGCTTCAAACTCCATTCCAGAGGATGCGTGTCTCTGCTGATAATAGGTTCTGCTCAATTTTGATCCAAAGCAGGGTGGACCAACATATGCTCCTTTTCATCATCTCAGTCAGATACATAAGAATGGCCATACTGGATGAGACCAAAGGTCCATCTAGCCCAGTGTCCTGTCTGCCCACAGTGGCCAATACCAGATGCCCCAGAGGGAGGGATCACAACAGGTAATCCTCACATGATCCCTCCCCTGTCACCTACCTCCAGAGAAACAGAGGCTAGGGATACCATTTCTGCCCATCCTGGCTAATAGCCATTAATGGACCTACTCTCCATGAATCTGTCTAGCTCTTTTTTTAACCCTGTTAAAGTTCTAGCCTTCACCACATCCTCTGGCAAGGAGTTCCACGGGATGACTTTGTGCTGAGTGAAGAAAAAATTCCTTTTGTTTGTTTTAAACCTGTTGCCTATTAATTACATTTGGTGACCCTAGTTCTTTTATTGTGAGACTAAACAAATAACTTTTCCTTATTCACTTTTACCATACCAGTCATCATATTATAGACCTCTATCATATCCCCCCCTTAGTCTCCTCTTATTCTAAGATGAAAGGGCCAAGTCTTTTTAATCTTTCTTCATATGGGACCTGTTTCAAACCCCTAATCGTTTTTGTTGCTGTTTTCTGAACCTTTTCCAATGCCAATATATCTTTTTTGAGATGAGGTGACCACATCTGTACACTGTATTAAAGATGTAGGCGTACCATAGTTTTATATAGAAACAATCAGATATTTTCTATTTTATTCTCTATCCCTTTTTTAATGACTCCTAACATTCTATTTGCATTTTTGACTGCTACTGCACAATGAGTGGATGTTTTTAAAGAACTATCCAGTGACCCCAAGATCTCTCTCTCTTGAGTAGTTGTAGCCAAATTAGTCCCCATCATATTGTGTATATATAGTTGCGATTATTTTTCCAATGTGCATTACTTTACATTTATCAACATTGAATTTAATTTGCCACTTTGTTGCCCAATCACTTAGTTTGGTGAAATCTTTTTGAAGCTCTTCACAGTCTGTTTTGATCTTATCTATCTTGAGCAGTTTAGTATCATTTGCAAATTTTGCCACCTCACTGCTTACCCCTTTCTCCAGATAATTTATAAATAAGTTGAATAGGATGTGTCCCAGGACAGACCCTTGGGGGACCCTACTAGTTACCTCTTTCCACTCAGATAACTTACCATGTATTCCTACCATTTGTTTTCTGTCTTTTAACCAGTTATCTATGAAAGGATCTTCCCTATTATCCCATGACTGCTTACTTTACTTAAGAGCCTTTGGTGAGGAACCTTGTCAAAGGCTTTCTGGAAATCTAAGTATACTATATCCAGTATACTTTGTCTACTTTGGATCCCCTTTGTCCACATGTTTGTTGACTCCCTCAAAGAATTCTAGCAGATTAGTAAGGTATGATTTCCCTTTACAGAAATCATGTTGACTTTCCCCCAATAAATTATATTCATCCACGTGCCTGACAATTTTATTCTTTACTATAGTTTCAACTAATTTGCCTCGTACTGACATTAGATTTACGGGTCTGTAATAACATTAGAGTTACGGGTCTTTAATTGCCAGAATCACCTCTAGAGCCCTTTTTAAATAATGGTGTCATGTTAGCTATCTTCCAAACATTAGGTGCGGGAGCAGATTTAAAGAATAGGTTACAAACCACAGTTAATTTCCCGCAATTTCCTATTTGAGTTCTCTCAGAACTCTTGGGTGAATGTCATCTGGTCCCAGTGACTTGTTACTGTTAAGTTTATCAATTTGTTCCAAAACCACCTCTAATGACACCTTCCTCAGATTTGTCACTTTATAAGAATGGCTCAGGTTTGGGAATCTCCCCAATGTCCTCAGCCATGGAGACTGAAGCAAATAATTCATTTAGCTTGTCCTCTATGACTTTATCATCTTTGAGTGCACCTTTAGCATCTCTATTGTCCAAGGAAAGAACCAGCAGAAAGTTGATTTTTTTTTTTGATGATTTGGGTTCTGTAGTTTCTGTTTGCAAGTGTTGCTCTTTTAAGATTTCTGAAAGAATGCTCCATACCTTATCCTTCTCAGATTTTAGATAGCACTTAAGATTCTTAAACCTTGAGTGAAGTCCTGTAGATTTTGAGAAATCTCACACTGGTACTTCCTTTGTTTTCTGTCAGAGCTGCTGTGGAAGGGTTCTTAAAATGAATATGTGCTTTGTCATCATCTGAGAGTGCTACCACATGAAATATATGGCAGGCTGCAAGTAAACAGAACAGGAGACATACAGTTCTCCCCCAAGAAGTTCACTCACAAATTTAACTAATACATTATTTTTTTAAGTGAGCGTCATCAGCGTAGAAGCATGTCCTCCAGAATGGTGGCGAAAGCATGAAGGGGCATAGGAATGTTTATCACCATGCTCATAAATACATTGTGAATGCCAGCTACAAAAGTGCCGTGCAAATGGCTATTCTCATTTTCAGGTGACATTGTAAATAAGAATCAGGCAGCATTATCCTTCCTAAATATAAACACACTTGATTGTCTTAGTGATTGGCTGAACAAGAAGTTTTACGTTGCTTTGTTTTTTAATGCAGTTGTGTAACAAAAAAAAATCTACATGTAAGTTACACTTTCACAACAAAGACATTGAACTATACTACTGGTAGAAGGTGAATTAAAAATACTATCTGTTTTATTATTTTTACAGTGCAAATATTTGTAGTCAAGAATAATAATATAAAGTGAGCACCGTATACTTAGTATTCTGTGTTGTAATAGAAATCAAAATATTTAAAGTAGAAAAACAGCCAAGAAATTTAATACATTTCAATTAGTATTTTGTACCTTAACAGTGTGATTTAATCATTAATTTTTGGAGTTAATTGTGTGATTTAACTGCAATCAATTGACAGCTCTAATAGAAAATAGTTTTTAGTGAGAGGAAGCTGTGACTTGCTGACATTAAGGCTGTGTCCAGACTCAGGGTTTTTTTTGGGAAAAGTAGCCTTTTTCCGAAAAAACTTCCCCTGCGTCCAGACTCAAGCCGCGTTCTTTCGAAATTAAATCGAAAAAACGCGGCTTTTCTTTCGATGGCAGTAAACCTCATTTCACGAGGAAGAACGCCTTCTTTCGAAAGTTCCTCTTTCGAAAGAAGGCGTTCTTCAATGTAAATAGGGCTTCTTCAAAAGAGAGCATCCAGACTCACTGGATGCTTTCTTTCGAAAAAGCAAGCCGCTTTTTCGAAAGTTCAACGTGCAGTCTAGACACTCTCTTTCGAAAGAGGCTTGCAGTCTAGACATAGCCTAACAGTGTTGATTTTCAGTGTCAGTCTGCATAAAAATAGGAACTGAGCTGACCTTTTTTCATCAGGATACCAGGTTACCCTGGATGATGAAAGATAGTCATCACCAAAATGGTTCTATAGCTGTAACTGTGGGTTTGGCATGCAGAGAGAGAACAATTTAATACCAGCAAATAAATAAACAATTTGTCCTGATCAATGTGGACAATAATATACAGCTGTAGAAGCATTGCTGAATGGGTTGTATTTTACAATCTGAAATATTTTTGATGATGTGGATAAAATATTATTAAAATAATTTGGTTTGGAAAAAGTTATTTGTGTTATCCAGGAGAGTGTTTGCATATTATTAATGAACTCAGTGAAATTTTTTGAGAAAGGGCAACAAATATAGCTGTCACATCATAGTTCCGGCAGAGAGTGGTATAAGGAAAAATTTGTTAAATTCTCCATAGAAGTAACGGAGTACTATAAATGAGAATCTACTGACTATTGCTTTTCTAAAGCCCCATTACTATATCATTTTATATTTTGAACTGTTTTGGAAACTGGGTATCATTTGTGTGTTTACCTTTTTAAAAATTTTATTTTTTTATTTTTTGTTAAATAAGGTGATGATATTTGAACTTGCGGACCACATACAATCATTTCTTAGTGAATATAATAAACCACCATCTAAGTCTTTTCATGAAGAAATGCTAAAAAATCGACAAAAGGAACAAGAGAGATTGGCCCAAGAAGAACAGCGTCGGGTGCAGGAAGCTAAGAGAAGAGAGGAACAGGAGGTAAAAACTAAAATATTCACATTCTCATTTTTTTTTATGAACATGTAAACAATCATACTTTATAAGTGGATCCTCGGTATAAATAGTTTTTAAAGGTTACTAGTAAATAGATATTTTAATAAGTGGTTAATTAATTGGTATAGATTGTTACAATGCAACAGGGTAATAGTTTTCTTATAACGATGGCTTATAGCCATCAATAACACCTTTTTTCTGATGTGCTTCTAATCATCAGTAATACATATATGAAGTGCATTTCATTTTTAACTATGAAAGGAATCAGTGTGTTAGCTCGGACTAGGACACTAGAAATCTTGTCTGGTCTTGTCTTCATACCACATCTCCCTACATATCTGCAGTTCCTCTGTTCTGAAGCATTATAAATCTGTGCCTAAATTTCTTTTCTTAGTATCCTTAGGAGTCTACGTCTCTGGAAGTGATTTTCCTTTTGTTATCACTCCCTGCTTCCTTCAACATAGAATTTTTACCATTCCCTTGAAGTAGCTAAGAAATTGATTTGACTGAATTACTTATGCATCTGGAATCCTTTTTAAAATCCTTGAAAAAGAAAATACTCTATCTTTTCTCTCAGAAGTAAAATAAGATTGTTTTGTGGTGTTGGTTTTGCATTTCTGATAGCAGTAAAATATATTTCAGCAACGTGAAATTCTTGATGAGATTCAGAGAAGGGAGGAGGAGAAGAGAGAAGGAAGAAAAAAGAAAGAAATGGCAAAACAGGTATTGTGTTTTAAACAAATATGCAAAACCACTTTGTAATATTTACTGTAAGCACTAATGCACATGATTATAAAAACTAAGAAGAAAATGAATACATTTATATCACATGCTTTTAAAATTTTTGATGAAATATTTTGATAGATATTCATAAATTTAGTAATGATTTTTGTTCTTGAAGTGTAGTAGTTGCTTCTTAAATTAATTTGGTATATGCTGAGTGTTATGTCTCTCATTGTACTGGCATCTTTTCAGGCCACTGAAATTCTGTATTAATTTATCCAAGTGAAAGAGATCAAACAGATTAAATAAATGTTCAGTCTCAACATGAAATATCTTTATGTTCTTGCCAATGCATAATGTTGAAACGTTTTGATTCTCAGGACTTCTTCCCCTACGTTCACATATGTACTCGTAGTGGAAACCTACCATTCCTTAACTAGATGAGTTTATAGGATGCATAGTGAAATTAATCTAGGCATCTTGAGGACCGAAGCAATCCCTTTATTGGTTTGTTTCTTTCACCTATTCCCAGGAACGCTTGGAAATTTCCACTTTTACAAGCCAAGAAAATTCTTTTAAAAGAGACACTGTGGGATACAGATCTGCCTCCAGTTTAAATGAAGGTGCTCTGGAACCTGGAGGGAACAATAAGCATCGCACAAATTCCACTGGGCGTTCAAAGTATGTACAGTTTTATTTTGGATGGGGTCAGAGTTTTTTTACTATTTGGCAAATATTAGATTTTCAAGTGCAGTGGGCATCCCGTGACAAGTAGGCTTGACATTTACAGATAAAAATCTAACCATCTGTTTCACCATACTCACATGCACAGTGAGGAAAAAGTATTTTCATCAGTGATATTATAGGTTGAACCTCTCTAGTCTGGCACCCTTGGAATCCCACCAAAGAATTTGCCAAACCATGGAAGGTCAGTATTGTCTAGATTAGTAGCATTACCAACACTATTACTTACTGGGCTTTTAGAAGACATAAGGAGTAAATTAAAATTTGATATAAATTAAAACTAAATAAAAATTAACGCTGAATAACAGTACAGAACACTGAGAGCCAGAACTGGTGGCTGTTAACAAACTTTATGGGACCATGGGAAACTTGGCCACAGCCATGATAAGTGTACGCTCAGCTAACTAAAATCATGCTGGACCATGGATGTTGCCAGTTCAAAGAATGCTGGACTACAGAGGTTCAAACTGTAGACGTAGACAGATAGGCAAGTAATAAAAATGCTGCTTGAGAACTTATTAGATTGATGTAAGGATATTATGTTTTGACGTGGTGTTAACAGATTACATTTTAATGGTTATAAAGCTTTTAATTTTTTTATTCTAAACTTTTACTAAGTAATTTTTGTTGGAGCCCCTCCATTGTCTAATCTCCTCCCCATATTTTCCTGCAATTTTAAATTTAAATCTAGGAAAAAAATGCTTGATGATAAACATAGTATCAGTTGAAATCATAAATAGGGCTGTCAAGCATTTAAAAAATTGAATCGTGATTAATTGCACAATAAAAAAATTTAATCAATATTTAAAAATGTAATTTAAAGGGGCGCTGCAGAGAGCCCGGGATCAGCTAGAATCCCCAGCTGATTCCCAGCTCCTAATGCGCTGTCCTTTTAAAGCACCAAAACGGCACTTCAAAGGGGCAGTGCAAATGGAGCCAGGGATCAGCTGGGGACTCCAGCAGTGCAGCATTAACGCCTGCAATTAATGTGTTACAAAAATTAACGTGTTAACCCTGTCCTACGTTAATTGCAGGTATTAACACAGGTCAATTGACAGCCCTAATCATAAACATTTAATTTTGCCAAGCCTCTTTAAAAGCTTTGCTTAAGTTGTCAGTGCTTAACATGGTAAGTAGAAAATTTTCTCTCGTTTGGGAAACTTGTCCATCAGTTCAAATTAAAATATATATATTTCTGGCTTTTTCAATATTCATTGATGCTCTCTTCCTAAGTGTACGCCCTAATGGCAGTTCCTGGAATAAATTATCTGGTGCGGACTAATCTGTTCTGATTCATGTAGTTAGTGGTCCTCCAGCTGAAAGCAAATCAATCCTAGTTGAAGCTATTAAAGGAGACTTGTGGGTTTCCAGTAGGATAGACAGATTGGAACAGTACAGGGTGTGAACTTCTTTTTCACAAATCTGGTCTCTAATGGATAATCTAAGCAGTTTGTCAGTGTGCTCTGGGGGAGTTTCTCCTTTCAAAATGAGAAGAAATTCTCCTTCATCTCCTGCCTCTGCTCCAGCACAAGGTTGAAATGGCCTCTGTGTCACTTATGTTATTATCTCCTTCTACTTGGGTGGGAATGAGAGTAGAACCAGAGCTCTGTCTCCAATACCCACAACAAAGACAGAGAATTCAGTATGCGACTGCAGGTTCATGTGGATAACTGTGCCTGCACTGTTTTCAGTTTGGATAATAGGAAGATTTGTGCACCAGTCTAAAAAATGCAGAAATACAAGATCTGAAGACAGGTTTGAAAAAACATGGAACCAATAAGACACATTAACTCTACCACTCTATTCCTCTGCTTGTGGTTGATACCCATCCCTTCATCTGCATGTTGCTAGCTTGTACTGGCACTTTATCTACAAGGAAGCATGTAGCTCATTGGCATTCTTTCACGCTTCTTGTTTTCTTTTTTCTTCATATTGCTTAATTGCACACTCCTTGATAATGCGCCTTTTAAAATATTTTGTCTATAAACATTACACAAAAATTACAGATATCTTGAATAAAAAAAACCCTTGTAACTCCTCTATGTGCTCATGTGATGCTGCCACTGCCCTCCCTCTTCTGTCCTGCATCATTCTTATTTGACCACCATTATATAAGGTTTGTTAATATTCCAAAATTGTCTTTTTCTTCTCTTTGATAAGGTTTCACTATCCTGTGCTAAAACTTTTATTTGTATCTGCTATACACAAGATAAATGAGCCTGATATATTAAATCACAACAATACATGCTGTTCTTATTTGTGTGTATATAAACTGAATTTTTTGTATTGACTTGGCACAGTATAATTTATATTTTATTTGTTCATGTAAAATAAATAAGTCTTTTTTTCCCAATTCTCCTAAATGTGATGGAAATAAATAGGGAAAGCTGAAATATCTCATGGTGCCATTGTTAGTTTCTTGGTGCAGAATTAAGAAAACAATTTACTATTTTAATTTTTGAAGGTTGTCTTCACAACAAGAAGTAGGAATGAAACCTTAAAATTCTGCTCAAATACAGCAATATCTTCTGGAAATTTGTAAGAGGACTGTAGATCTTACAAATGAAATTTCCTTTTGCTAGTTGCTTTTGTCCCAATTAATAGGATTATGTTTGCCGGGTGACTCATGTGATTGCCATTATGATGTAATTTTAAATGATCATCAAATTCATATTACTTCAGATACTTGATTTGTGACTAATAGGATCTGCACTAGTTCATCTTGAAAGAACAATTTTATCTATTGCAATGAGTAATTAATTACTTTTTGTCATGTTCCTAATTTGAGGACTGTATAGGTATGTCTAGACTACATTTTTTTTTCCGAAAAAAACTGCCCCTTTTTCAAAAAAACTTCACTTGTGTCCACACTGCAATCTTGTTATTTCAAAATTAAATTGAAAGAAGGCAGGGATTTTTTTCAACATAGGTAAACCTCAAATTACAAGGAAGAACACCTTTTTCAAAAGAGCTCTTTTGAAAAAAGGCATGTGTGGACGCAGAGCAGTGACATCGCTAGTGTGCACATGTATAGACAGATAAACTTCTCTATTCTACAAGTTATACCCATGGTGAGTTGGATCTATAATGTTTTAGAAGGTCCATTTTGTTACACGAGCAAGTGTTGGACACTGGAAATTATGCAGCAGCACTGTAACACTTTAAATACCATAATTTTAATTGACTAATTAAAATTAATATTTAGCTATATTTAATTTGAAGATTAGTAAATGTTAATACAGTAACACCATGTTAATTTACTATTTTCTGCCATGGGAGTTTGGAGGTAGTTTGGGTTTAGGATAGTTACAGTTGCAGAACGTTTCTACCAAAATGACCAGCAGTTATCTAATTACATGAAGACGTATAAATTGTCAGGTCTGAGTTGGTTTTAACATTCTCAGACCATTGAGATAAATGAAGCAGTTCACACTCCTGACCTATTTTTTTTCTCCGTGTGCAAATTCAGGCATATGTTAATTAAGGCCAGATCTACACGACAGACTTATGCCCGTATAACTATGTCATTCCAAGGTGTGAAAAATGCATATCCCCTGAGCAGTATAGTTATACTGACCTAGCCCTCTCCAAAGTAGGCAGCACTTCATCAGCAAAAGAGCTTCTCCTGCCATCATAGCTACCATGTCTGGATTAACCACATCGATGGGAGATGTTCTCCTGTTGGCATAGGAATATCTTCACTAACGTTATGTCTACACTTCTCACCTAACAGCATGGTTGAAGTGTCTGGGCCATTTTAAAATTACTATATGGCTGCTTTGTATTGTCGGGAGAGAGCTCTCCTGGACAAAATAAAACCAGTGATAAGGGGCAGTAGTTTTATCAGCAGGAGTGTGGCTCCCGCCGACAAAGTAGTGTCCACACTGGTCATTTCCATAGTGAAAACTTTCCTTGTTCAGGGAGGTGTTTTTTCACACCTCGGAGCAACAACATTTTAGAGACAAAAAATGTTAGAGTAGGCATGGTCTAAAGCAGTATTTCTCAACCTTTATTAAAAAAGTACCCCTTAAAAAAAAAAGTACGTCTAGCCCCTCCCCCCCCCCACTGTAACCCAATACACCCATCCCTCTTCCAGAGCCAGGCACCCCCAGTCTCCCTGCTCTACATCAAAGCCCTCCCCCTTTCCCCAGAGCCAGGCACTGGACGTATGGTAACATTACCTTTGAAGTTCCCGCTCCTACCACCCAGCCCAGCCTCGGCAGCTTGTCTGCAGGGAGCAAGTGGCCCGCCCGCGCCGGGTTCGCCATGTGGGGTTGTGCACTCCCACTTCAGCCTAGTGCCTCCTTAGCGTGGTGCCTGCAGGCAACTTCCCTCCTCGCTATGCCACTGATGTGGGGGGGGGGGGCCCTTTGAGCAAAGCTTATCGTGCTGCTTCACCACCTTTTAGCTCCTCTCCACAGCGCTGTGGGGATGCATAGTACTGAGCTGCTGGCAGAGGTGGGAGTAATGCGCTTCTCCAGGTTCAGCCGCCCTCCCTGCTGGAGCACCCCGGGGAGTTTGCTGGAGAGGAAACGAACTAGGAGAAGCGGCTGTGGAAGTGATTTATTTTTCTCCCTGCCTAAACTCACCCCCCAACTTGTAACTGCCCTGGGTCTTGCTGGAGCGGTTGCCGCAGCCACACACTTTTCCCACCAGTGCTAGGGCACGTGAGCAGAGCGGCTGTAATGTCTGGGTGTGCGGCTCCAAACATTCAATTTGACAAGCACGTGCCACCCCCCCGATCCTCTTTGCAGGGCAAAATCCCAGACATTTTTTGCCAAATTTCACTTGTGTTGATGTACCCCTCAGACTCTTCTCGTGTACCCCTAAGGGTATGGGTACCCCTGGTTGAGAAACATTGGTCGAAAGTGCCACAGCTGCAGTGCCACAACTGCAGGGCCGTTACGCTCAACATGTGTGTTTAAGGTTATCCTCATCACCATAAATGGCTAGAAACATATTTTTAAATAATGAAAGCTGAGATTTGACAGCAGGTGATACTTCAAGGCATGGAGGGGATTGCATCTTAAATTCCACTACTGCAGAATCACAGAATAGATGAGGCCCTAGCTGTGAGTGAGATGTTTCTTACAGGATTTTTATTATTGTTTTTAGGATTTTTTCTTAAACTACACCAAATGAAATAACTTGATACTCTTTTTGCCCTATCAGATAAATATATCAGTACAGTAAATTAGTTAGCCGTCTCTTAGGAGGAGTAGCTTGGTAGTGCTGTTCAACACAAATTCTCAAGTGCCCAAGGAACAGCTAAACAGACATGATGTTCCAAGGGGAAATGTGTATGTTGGTCCCTTGGAAAATAATTTGCTAGACTTAGGATGTAATTAGTGCTGTTAATGAAGTTCTAAGGGGAACAGCGCATTGAGAATTCAGTTTCTTTGTAGTCTGTAGCAGCTCCATGGAGTCATTTCAGCAGCAATCTAGTAATCTTGTGAGTAGCATGATGCTTATTTTCAGAATTCTGTTTTCATTTCTGTAGTATTTTTCTGCTGTGATTTGAATTGAGGATACCCAAACTTTATAACACTGAGGGTATATATAATTTCCATATAAATCTTACATAATTATTTTAGCAAAAAATAAATGTGGACAATCATGGTCGCTTGTTTTGAAATCTCCCTTGCTGAATAAAGATTGCTTGTTTGAGTTCACCAGCAATAGTAGCAATACTACTTAGCGCTACTAAGTCATTTTATCGCTGTGCAAACTTACTGATGGGTCAGTGAAAATCTGGTGTTGGTCAAGTTTATCTTCGCTTTGCATTAAGATGTGTATGGACTTAGGCTTCATTTAGTTCTTGGCTTTTGCTTTGCGTATCCTTCCTTTAAAGCAAGAACAACAAAAATGTCATAGTTGCGTGGTCCCAAACAATGCAGTTTCTGCTTAGAATTATTTCTGTGTTGCTTTGTCATTGGACATCTATAATGATTCACGACTACTTGTATATAGGAACTGAGTGACAGATATGAAGGTACAACATCAATATTTGAATATTTCTGACTTTACAAATGAAAGTGGTTTCCATTACGGTAACTCTTTGTAGTTACTACTTAAGCACTAATAGTATGCTTCATGCTAGTGGCGTATGCAGACGGCATAAGGAAAACAGTCAGTGCCTCACTTGGCTGCTTATCTTATTTAAATCCTTTATATTTCAGCTAGAATGGTTCAGCCATTTTTTAAAATGAGGATAGAGGAAAATCTGATGTTTTGCCAAAGTTTAAAATCTGGTGATCTTTTCTTTGAAAAGCTCTGTTACACCCATTTTTGGAGGCCATTGAAATTTGTCAGGGGCTGATTTCTGTCAGGGATGTGTTTATTGCCGCCATGTAAAAATGTGCCCCAAACTGGCTAAGTTATAACCCTTTGAAAAATCTCAGATGGAACCTGCTCAAGATATGTTTGACTTTAGGAGCTAAAAGTCTCTGAAGACTCCAACATTAGACATTAGACTCCACTCTCAGCTGTAATGCTGTTAACATAGCACATATGCTAGCCTCATAGAGCAACTGAGCATGCTCCCTCCATTCCAGCACTACAGAAGCAATATTGGACCTTCCCTTGCTTCTCCAGGCCAGGATCTAGCTAGATCCTAACACTGCCAGTAGGAAGTCTGTCTTTCTTGTACTCTCAGTGAGCCTCTGTTGTGAGCTAGACAGAGTATAGGAAGA
This sequence comes from Pelodiscus sinensis, assembly GCF_049634645.1. Lineage (NCBI taxonomy): Eukaryota > Metazoa > Chordata > Testudines > Trionychidae > Pelodiscus > Pelodiscus sinensis. The sequence goes on from NC_134714.1 coordinate 61,971,443, forward strand.
TGGTTTTTTATATAAATGCAGAGGTGACAACAGCAGTAACAGGGAGGGAAAAGGAACAAACTGTGATAAATGTAATGAGACTGTAGCTGAAGAGGGAAAGAGAAAGTAGGACTGGGAAGAGGGAGAGAGGGAATTTGGGACTGGGTGGACAAAGAGACTGATATGGGGAATGGGCAGAAGAGTCTGTTTCCACTGAACATGTGTCCCATGTATTTGTTGTCTGCAAGTAGCTGTGGAAATGATGTTGAGTCCCCCTCTCATGCCGATACAGGTAGAAGATAATTTATTTAAAGCTGTGGATTACTTCATTGGTAGAGATGTGTGCAGTGAATAGAAAGGCTGTTAGTATAATGCTACATGATATTTTTTTCTCAGTTTGCTATTATAAAAACCCAGGAGACTACACAAAGTATAATAATGGAAAGTCAATGCTCCAAAAATTAGGAAATGCTAGTGCAACCTTAATTCATTTCCCTTTTGTGGATGTATTATGATACAGTCTTTAATTATGTGACTGCATACTGTATTTCTGCAGGACCCCATATTTCATTCAGTGCACAGGATGGACCTGCTGCAAGGATGAATGGGTCAGTGTATTAAAGAAGTCTTTTGTCTGTAGGACCCTTACAGCAATTGGACAGTGAATGAACCAGAGGATTACAGGCAGTGAAAGGATAATTTTATAGTTAAGGACAGTTGAATGTTACCCTGAAGAACTGGATTATACCCCTGCCTTGTTCACAAAGTTCCTCTGTGACTGTCTTGTGAACCTGTTGGTCAGTGGGACTAGCTTTTAATGAAAGTTGCATGTGCTCTCTTCCTTGAAGATTCAGTAAACATTTTATTCATCCTTTCCCAAACTGGGAAAGGAAGTTAAATGCCCAAAGCCCTTTGCATTTTTTGTATTTCTCTAACGAGGCAGTCTGTGTGCAGTTTTTGCAGCTTTGGCCTCAGCACATGATACTTAACCATCCCAATATCTGGATTCAGAATGTCTGCAGCTTTCAGAATTTAAATTGATTGCATAACTGTTCCAGTAAATGACTTTCATCTGCCTGTCCTGAATTGAGTTAATAAATTAGCAGTTCCAGTTCAGAAGCTTCATCTTTACCCGGGACATCAGGTACCCATTCTTTTGGAACCACCCACTTTCACAAATTCAGGAAAACTGTTTTTTCTCTCTCCTTTATCCTGGCCTATTCCGTGTGCTTATTGGCCCAGAGTCTGCTTTCCTCACCCCGCATCATTGTTCCTTCCCATCCTCTAGAATCAAATCAGGACAATTAATACCTGGCTAATTGTTGTCATGGCAACTCCCTATTAATTTACAGGTGGCTGGGGAGACACGCTGAGACTTTTTCTCATAGTCCACTTATATCACATTCATGTACTCTGTCATACCAGGTGCAGCTCAAGTCTTGTATAAAATACAGACTTTTCTTGAAGGCAAAGAGGAAAAAAATCTCCTCTTACACAAGCCCACAATGCTTCAGAGTACCTGGACACAGTGATTCTTGGCAAGGTACTTGAACCATAAGTTCCTCAAGGGGTAACTATTTATGTGTTCCTAATTTTCTGAGTACAGGCAGTCCCCGGGTTACGTACAAGATAGGGACTGTAGGTTTGTTCTTAAGTTGAATCTGTATGTAAGTCGGAACTGGCGTCCAGATTCAGACACTGCTGAAACTGACCGCCAGTTCTGACTTACATACAGAATCAACTTAAGAACCCCAGGCGTCCCCAAGTCAGCTGCTGCTGAAACTGATCAGCAGCTGATTCCAGGAAGCCCGGGGCAGAGCAACTCTGCCTGGGGCTTCCTGTAGTCAGCGCTGGTCAGTTTCAGCAGAAGCTGACTTGGGGACGCCTGAGGCAGAGCAGCTGGGGTGCTACTGGACCAACCCAGCAGCACCCCATCTGCTCTGCCCCAGACGTCCTGATTCAGCCGCTGCTGAAACTGACCAGCAGCGGCTGAATCAGGACCTGGGGCAGAGCAGCTGGGGTGCTGCCGGGTTGGTCCAGTAGTGCCCACGGGTGCTGCAGGACCAATCGGCAGCGCCCCAGCTGCTCTGCCCCAGAGTCCAAAACAAAAGCCTGGTCTGCTGGGGGGGGGAGCACACTAGCTGCGCCCCCCCCCAGCAGACCAGGGACACGGGGAGCAGAGCCGCAGCGGCAGCGGGGTGCCGCGCCTCTGAGGCTTTGCTCTGGCAAAGCCTCAGAGGCGAGGGACCCCGCCACGGCTGCGGCTTCAGTCTGGGTGCCTGTGGTCTGCTGGGGACGGTCCCCAGCAGACCACAGGCACCCGGACTGAAGCCGCAGGCGCGGGGGGTCCCCGCGCCTCTGAGGCTTTGCCAGAGCAAAGCCTCAGAGGCGCGGGGAACCGCCGCTGCTGCCGCTCCAGTCTGGGTGCCTGTGGTCTGCTGGGGACGGTCCCCAGCAGACCACAGGCACCCGGACTGAAGCCGCAGCCGCGGGGGGGTCCCGCGCCTCTGAGGCTTTGCCAGAGCAAAGCCTCAGAGGCGCGGGGAACCGCCGCTGCTGCCGCTTCAGTCAAAGCCTCAGAGGCGCGGGACCCCCCCGCGGCTGCGGCTTCAGTCCGGGTGCCTGTGGTCTGCTGGGGACCGTCCCCAGCAGACCACAGGCACCGGGTCTCAAGGGGCAGCAGCAGCGGTTCCCGCGCTTCTGAGGCTTTGCTCTGGCAAAGCCTCAGAAGCGCGGGAACCCGCCCGGTGCCCCTGGTCTGCTGGAGACGGTCTCCAGCAGACCAGGGGCACCGGAGCAGCTTACGAACGGGGCTTTCTCGCCCCGATTTCCGGGGCGAGAAAGCTCCGTTCGTAAGTGTGGATCCGACATAAGTCGGATCCGCGTAAGTCGGGGACTGCCTGTATCCAATTTGATATCCTGAGATCTGATTTATCCAAGAGGTGAGCACTCATAGCTAGGCTAGCTACAACTGAAATCAGTGGGAGTTGTGCTATGCACATATCAAGTTCTTTACAATACTAAAGTGCTGTGAAAATCAGGTCCCAGTTACCTGATATTGGCACCCAAAATTAGTGGATACTTTTGTCCTTGTTCTTTCTGTGCCACCATCTCATCTCATAGTGGTTTTGTTAAAATAAATTCATGTTTGTGAAGGACTCTAATGATGGGCACCAATTAGAAAAGCCCTCGAGAAAATTAATAATTCTATTTTCAGATCAGGGTTTGAATACTGTGCAGTAAATAAGTCCTGGGCTACACACTGAACAATGAAGATAAAACAAAATATTGAACAGTTCATTAATTGAGCTCCATCCATCCTGTGCTCTGAATGAGGCAGGGGTCCTGTACTAAAAATATTTTGTGATCATGTGATTAATTCTGTATGGTAATGCATATGCACAAGAAGGCCAAATTAAAGTTACACACTCAACCTTAATTCCTGTATTTCCAGACAATCGAATCGAGTGCTTTATTTAAATACTATTCACTGAATTAAGCTGATCTTCAATCTCAGTAACTGTATTATCTAAAAAAATTGTTATCTGTTTTTATGGCTGCAGAATAATCAGCTTGATCAAGGCAAGGTAGATGATGAATGATTACTGTACATGTTGTGGTCAAATTGCATTTGACAATGGGCTGGATTATACTTGACCAGTAAATGGAACTTATTCTATGCTTGAACACATTTGGTCCATATCTCATGAAAGATGGTTGTAAATATATGCACTGCCTGCATATTGGTATGAGTTATAAGTTACAAACATTAGGTTCTTTTGAGAGGTAAACACTATATACTATATTTGAAGCAGAGAGGATTATGTATCTTTATTTTTTAAAAAACCTTTGCAGAGGCAAATAGGCTGACTAGTTTTGTGGTATTGTATTCTATAAAAAGCCAAATGTATACCTTTCTGCTCTTCTTCATGAAAAATCCCAAAGGGATTGAGCACCATCTGGATTGATCTCTGCCTAAGTCCTCAAGGTAATCTGGCTGGATGTTCAGTTTATGTCCATCGGTAGCAAGCTAATTGTGCCACCTTGTGTTTTTGGTGTCCACTTGATTGCTGGCAGGGTAATCTACCTGAAACCAAAGACTCCTAGATTTCCAATATGTTGTCATAGGATTCAGATTATTTTGCAAATATTTTTAGGAGCACATTGTCAAAAATATTCATTTAAGGAGTGAAGGCAAATGGTAAGCAATATGCTTAATCTTATTTGTGAATTTTGTAATTAATGATAGTCATGTACGGGGAAGAAGATTTTGTTGTTGTTTTGGTTTGTTTTTGTTACGAAAACACCATCTAGCCAGGCCAAGTTAGCAGTTTGGTTATAAATTTTCAGTGACCATTAACTATCTCAAGACAAAATGGAAACCCTCACATGTTCAGTTGAAATGTTGGTATTTGGATACCATGGTGACTGACACAGCATAAATACCTAGATAAATCATGGAAGCTCAAAAGTGCTTAAATTCTACTGTCAAAAGGAATTCACCCAGGCACGTAAGAGCTTTTGAATGTTTTGCCCTTACCCTCCAATTATGTGCCGTCTTTGAATGCTATATGTAATTGACAATTTACCACCTAGTTAATGGTACTGTTGAAAAATCTCTCTAACTATTGCTGTCCCTTTGGCTCTGAAGATTAGAAGCAAAAGCTGCTAGTTGGCCAGGGGAAACTGCCTTGAGTTGTTGTTGATATGCAACAGTTTCAGGTACTCTGACTGTTCTGTTCTTAATTCTGTGCTGTTCTGTTCTCTAAAACAGTTGATGTGCAGTACAGGCAGTCCCCGGGTTATATACAAGATAGGGACTGTAGGTTTGTTCTTAAGTTGAATTTGTATGTTTCAGGTACTCTGACTGTTCTGTCCTTAATTCTGTGCTGTTCTGTTCTCTAAAACAGTTGATGTGCAGTACAGGCAGTCCCCGGGTTATATACAAGATAGGGACTGTACGTTTGTTCTTAAGTTGAATTTGTATGTAAGTCGGAACTGGCGTCCAGATTCAGCCGCTGTTGAAACTGACCAGCAGCGGCTGAATCGGACACGCCTGGGGCAGAGCAGCTGGAGTGCTGCTGGGTTGGTCTGGTAGCGCCGACCCTTGGTGCGGCGGGACCAACCCGGCAGCACCCCAGCTGCTCTGCCCCAGTTGTTCCCAAGTCAGCCGCTGCTGAAACTGACGAGCGGCTGACTACAGGAAGCCCGGGGCAGAGCTGCTCTGCTTCCTGTAGTCAGCTGCTGGTCAGTTTCAGCAGCGGCTGACTTGGGAACACCTGGGGCAGAGCAGCTGGGGTGCTGCCGGGTTGGTCCCACCGCGCCTCGGCGTGGTGGGGCCAACCCGGCAGACCCCCAGCTGCTCTACTTCAGGCGTCGGCGAGAAAAACCTGGTTTGCTGGGGGTGGGGCGCACTGGTGGAGCGGCTTTTCTTGCCGCGGAGGACGCAGGCAGCGGGACCGCAGCGTGTCTCGGCGGGACCGTGGCGCGTCTCGGCAGGACCACTGCCCGTGTCCTCTGCGGTGAGAAAAACCGCTCTGCGTCTCCCTGGTCTGCTGGGGGGGGATGCTAGCTCCGCGTCTCCCTGGTCTGCTGGGGGGAAGCGCCCCCCACGCCGCCGGAGGCGGCAACAGTGGGGGAGGCACCCCGCACTAGCTGCGGCGCCCTCCCCCCCCCGTTCATAACTAGGGGTCCGACTTAAGTCAAACTGACGTAACCCGGGGCCTGCCTGTACATATAAGTGACTGTTTAAAGTGCTGTTATTGGAAGGCCCATCTATTGTGATGGCTTTCAATGCACTATCCAGCAAAATATTTTTTTTTTTTTTTTTTTTTTTCCCCTGCAGCAGTGTGGTTTTTTGTGGCTGGAAGTTTTGTTGCTTCTGATTGGTTTAGGTTCCTTATGTTTTCCACCAAGAGACATCTCATCAAAGAGCAATCATACAATTTAATTAATTTATTTGAACAATGTAAATATCATCTAATGTTGTGGCACATATGTTTAACTTCCTATAGTCACGTGCAGCGTATTTCTTTGTGTAATTAATATTTAGTGTACATCTATCAGAGGAATCTTCTTTTTATGCAACATTTGTCATAAATGCTTTGGGGATCTCTCTAGTTTAGTTTCTTTCCTCCTTTTGCATAAACTGAACATTTCAAAAGGGTTTTCTAGCCTTTGAGCTAACTTCCATGTATTTTTCGCCATCTCTAAGCATCACTGATTATTATTTGGAAGGTGCTCTCTGTGGTGGTGCTTTCTCTAGAGAATTGTCAAGCTTATTAAACCTACAAAGGAACTTTAATTCCCAATCCTGTTAAAATGTAACTCTTTTGTGTGGTTTTGGATTACTGCCCCATTATTGAGTGTCCTTGGTGGTGACCTTCTACACACACAGCAATATTTACATTAAGTTTGAAAAACACAGTGTGCCAGGTACTCTGGTTTGGAGGGGAATTATGTTGCTGATATTGCTGGTTCAATGTATATTAGTAAACAAAGCATTCTTTGTGCAAGAAATACATTATTTTATTTGTGTTTTCAGTAACATTTTTGATTATTAAAGATTAAATCATTTTAGAAAACGTAATTTCCTCTTCACAGCAGGTACTGTACTGTTTCACTTCATGCAGCTCAGACAGTGAAACTCAGTTGTTCTGTTTCATATGAAGATTCTAATGTGTTAGCAAAAGGCCATTAAATTGAGATTTTCAATGCAACAGGCAACACTTAGTAAAAATGAACTCATCCTTTAATATTTCCTTTAAAATAACTATTTCTATACATATTTAGTCCACACTCAGTCCTTTTTAAAATAAAATCAAAATTTTAGGGACTAGACTGGAGGCATTGCTTTACAAGAATGGGCTTAAGAGAAAATAGAAGAAACAAGGGGAAACCTCACCTTATAGCACATAAAATTAATATAAGATGACATTGAATTTAGCAAAACTAAATCTTATTTCTTTCAAATATTTTGAAACTGAGCTGTGTTCATTTCTTTTCAGAACTACAGTATCAATCACAGGTATTTTCAGATTAGATTTGCCATCAGGCTGCAGAAGCAGTAAGCATTCAATCATAAGTTTAAGTGCTTTGCTGAATTAGATCTTAAGAGACCCTTTGCATATATTAACTTTATATCTATAATAGGGATGTGACTACTCGAGTAATCTTAGGCTTATTGGGTAGTTGAGTCACTACTTGACTACTTGCTTTTCCTCTCCCCCCTTGTACCCTCCCAGGAAACTAATCCCGCTGCTGCTCTGCAGCTTAAATGTGGTAAGAGCTGGTCTGCCTGTGCATCCAGCTCCTACTATATTTAAACTGCAGAGCTTCAGCCAGGATAGTGAGTGCCCCCCCATCTACTAATCAATAACTTAATTAACCGCTACTTAACATCCCTAATCTATAAATGGATTCATGCAAGAGATTGTTTGGTCTTATGCAGATCCATTGATTTCAGTGAGCATATCATTAGGTGCAAAGGTAAGTGAATCTGAAGATAGAGACAAAATTGAGACTTGTATCAAACATATCAGTATATTCCCAAATTAAAGATAACACTGTTCACATTTACAGACGAGAACGACAGCATTCTGCATGTAGCAGTGAAGATTCTCCTGGAAATTATGAAATTTTGAATTTCAGTTCTGGTGGTGCTGGGAAGCTTACTGTTCACAAAGGAAAATGTATAGGTGAGTAAACAGCCATTGCAACTTGAATTTTTTAAAACCTGCATTGCTTACATAAGAGGCTTGGATGTGTAGGTATTTGCCAAATAGAAGGAATCAGGCGGTAGGGCTTGTTTGATAGTATAAAGCATGTGGGGTAACATGGGAGAGGAAGGATGTTCTAAGGTGAAGAGTGGGGAACCTCCAGCATACCAACCATATAAGGTTTGTCTGGGTTATCTTCTGGTGGGCCACAAGATGGTTTGTTTACCTGGCCATCTGCTGACATAGTCCTACAGCTCTCAGTGGTCACAGTTACTGTCCAATGGGAGCTTCAGGAAGCGGTGTGGGCTGGGCCACCTGTGGATGCTCAGGTTAACAAACCGTTGGTGTCCCAAAGAAACTGCGTGTGGCCCATAGGCTAGAGTTCCCTACTCTGATGTAAGGGCTCCAATAAGGTCATGGAGAGACCTTGTCAAGGGTGGGAGGGAGAAATGAGAGGTTCTACTTGAGTGAATATTGCTTACTTATTTTAGGAATATGCATCTAGGTCTGCAAATAAATGTTTCTGGGAGAGAAAAAACATTTGTGTGTTTACTGTTAGTTCTTTACATGACTGAAATATGAAATAAATATGTTTGGTTTTTGTATGTGTACATAGCATTGTGTACCACACTTGAAACTTTAAAACTATTGATGATGTACTTACCACCAATTACAAGAGTAGTGCTAGGCTATACTAGGATGCCCCGCACCATTGATAGCATAGGCACTACAGCATTAATGGGAGATTTTCACAAAAATCTTGGTGTAGACAAGGCTGGGAGGTTCAGATAAGCATATGAGCTTTTATACTGTGTCTGAATTTAACCATCAGACTTTTTCAACATTCTCTCACTATACTACTTTAATGGATTTGCTATTGAAAATACTACTTACTTTGAACAAACATAGTTTCATTATTTATTTTTCATTTTGAAGTCATGACTAAACTACTATATAGAGAGTTAAGCATTTGGTCAATGGAGGATGATGTTTGGTTATTGATATCTCAGATTCTTACATAAAATTGTAAGTAACATTTTATGTTAATGTGAAGTTTGTTGTACACTTTCCTATAGTTAGTTCACTAGACTTTGTTTTTGTTGTTAGTCATTTGATGTCAATGGAGCTGACATTCTGCAGGCATATTATATCAAAATCAGAAAGATTTTGTTTTCATTTTGATCAAACTTATATTTTAAGATTTCATTGAATTAGCTAAAAAGCAAACTTTGCAATGTTAATTTACCATTTGTAGAAACTCTTTCAAGACTCTCTATATTCTATTCCTCTCTCTCCCCCCACCCCTTTTTATGTGTAGACAAGGATGAACAGCTTGGTAAATCTGTTTACAATGCCTTGGAAATATATACTGGCAATTTTGTCTTAGTATATGAATGGGTTCTTCAGTGGCAGAAAAAAATGGGAAAATTTCTCACAACTCAAGAAAAGGAAAAAGTTGATAAATGCAAAAAACAGGTAATAATTAAAAACTTATTTTCTATTTAGCTTGATTTTTTTTCCCCCCATGTTTTTGGTCTGGCTTCCAGTTATACTGTATAGCATTGTATATTGAACTACTAACTGAGGTGCTGGTGATGAAATTAAAATTTCCAATGTTTGAAAAGTTTGCATCATTGTCTAACAGATGTTGAGTTGCTTAGGGGTCATTAGCATATTTTCTGTAATATTTAAGTAAAATATGTTAATATAGTATTAATGAAAATCCAAGAGAAGGGGCAATTGAGTTTCCCTGACACAGCTCTGTGGCAGAGGAAGAATTTTGCTATTGATACCTGGCTGTGATATCCTCACCTAACATTGGGGCAGGGCTCTCAATCCTGAATTTTTTCAAACAATAAGTATACTGCAGAACTGCTCAGTAGAACATATTCAAGTCTTATGGCTTGAAGTCTTTTTGGGGAAAACTGCTCTGATTTGAAACCCTTTGAAATCAAACATTGTGTTGACACCAAATAAGGTGATATTTCAAGGATTTTTTTTATAAAAGGCGGTCAGTTAAAAACAAATTGATTACATAGTTGCTATTGCATCTTAAAATATAGTGTTTGGGACTGTGAACTTAATATAGCACTACCTTGTGGATACAAGATATTTAAATAGAGATGTGGGATGCAAAGGAGTGAGTGAATTTTGGGAATATTTTAGAATGGAACTTACTTGGTAGCAGATAATTGCTTCATACAGATGATACTCCATTATTGATTTAAGGGCATGTTAATCAAACCCATTTCAGACTCAGTAACCACAAAAGAGAGGCAGAACAAGGGTAGATGAGGTAGGGAGGCCAAGAGTCAGGAAAAGGAGCTGAAGCAAACCTTAATGCTTCCAGAAACATTGCAGGAGCAGAATTTCAGGATCATGTATTCCTTTAGTTTTCCCAGTAGTCAGATCCTGGGTATTCAGTATAGTGACACAGAGTAAGATTGTAGCAGTTCTGAAATGTGTATAAAGTCAGTTCCCATCAGGACACATTTCTGCAGCCTGTTGGCCAGCTGCTTTGATCATACTGAGTAATTGAGGCATCTCCCAGGGCCTTAGTACTGTGTAACCCAAATAATACAGTGTTAGACTTTGATTTAAAAACTATTAATAAGTGAAGTTCAAAAGGCTCCAGGATGTGTTTTTTCCCTTTAGGTGGCACCCAAATATTTGGATGTTGGTTGAAACTTGAACTGAATCCTTTGATTGTGCAAGATTGAAGTTTGCTCTGCTGAGAGATTAGCCTTTGGTATTTCAGTGCTTCTATTCCCACATAAATTGTGAAACCAGGATGTGCAGAAGCATGAGAACACAAAACAGTTCTTTCTGAAATCATTCAGATTTTTTTCAAACCTCAAAAAAACCCCAAAAAACCCACCACCCTGATTTAGGTCTTGGTATGAAGTTTGGTTTTTCTCTTATTCATATAAGTTCACTTGTCCTTATTAAAAACATACTTTTTAATGTTTTTTTCATGAAATGTGAGATCAGTTACTGTATTTTGCTAATGCATGTTATGTTTCATTTCTCTTAAACAGATTCTGGGTGCAGAAACAGAGTTCAGCTCACTGATGAAACTAAATCACCCAAACATAGTACATTACATGTCTATGATCCTTAAAGAGCATGATGATTCAATTGTGGTAGACATTTTAGTGGAGCATATTAATGGATTTAGCCTTTCTACATACCTGAGCAAAGAAGTCCCAATTCCCATTGATCAGCTGCGCCATTATGCAACCCAACTTTTGTCTGCTCTTGACTACTTACACAGTAATTCAGTAGTGCACAAAGTCCTGTGTGCTTCTAGTATCCTGGTAGATACTGAAGAAAATATCAAGGTGACGGACTATAGCATTTCAAAGCGCCTAGCTGATATCTGTAAGGAGGATGTTTTTGAGCAAACCAAAGTTCGATTTAGTGAGGACGCTTTGCCTAACAAGCCTGGGAAAAAAGGAGATGTATGGCGTCTGGGTCTGTTACTGCTTTCTCTCAGCCGGGGACAAGTAACCAAGGAATATCCAGTCACTATTCCTAATGACTTACCTGCTGACTTTGAAGATTTTCTGAAAAAGTAGGTGTCTGTCATTTTGTTCCTTTTTTCTGACATCTTATTTTTTCCTTTTCTAACTTTGTCTGTAAGAAAGTTTTGTGGAATATATTTTCAACAGTAAAACCAAATCCATCTGTCTTATTAGTAATAATTCTATGGAAGAATGATGGATCAGTACTTCGGGAAATAGCCTGGGATGCTGGAAATGTGGATTCTGTTCACTGTTCCATTAGACCCTTCCTGTGTGACCTTGGAAAAATCACTTAGGGTGAATCTATTCAACAGCGTTATTTTGGAATAAAGACTGTTGTTCCAAAATCACAAAGCGAGCGTCTACACAGCAATTCTGTTATTTTGAAATTATTTTGAAATAATGGACGTCTAATTCTGACTTCTGTAAACCTCATTCCATGAGGAATAACGCTTATTTTGAAATAGCTGTCGTGTGGATGCTCCACTGCTGCTATTTCGAAATAGCTCCTCCCCAGGGCCTTTCAAACTAATTATTCCCCATTGCTTCCTGGGATTCTAAATTGAGGTAGCATGTTCACATTAGAGAAACCTGCTTCGGACTGATTTTGAGGCTTCCCTCTAGGGTAGACATGCTATTTTGAAATGAACTTTTCTGGAATATTTCTTCCGGAATAGCTTATTTAGAAATAAGCGTGAAGTGTAGACGTACCATTAGTCTCTTTGAGTATGTCTACACTTGCTCCCTAGTTTGAACTAGGGATGCAGATGTTGCCAACCGAAATTGCTAATGAAGCGGGGATTTAAATATCCTGCGCTTCATTAGCATGATCTCGCCAGTGCGTTACTCCGCTCAACAGTTGATTCAAACCAGGAAGTGTGTCCTGGTTAGTCCCCTTGGTTTGGACTAATATTACTCCTCATTTTTTGAAGAGTAACGTTAGTTCTTCTTTGAGTGATGTCCCCGTGGGTGCTCCACATTAGGTGCTGGGCTTGCCCCGGCGCCGCAGGATGGAGATGTTCAAAGCCGTAGTCATTCGGACCACACGTGCGCAGAAGGCGCATCTCGCGGCGTTCGCACTCTTGCACGCTGTGCAGTCCAATCTCAACCAGTTCCTCTTCAACTGCCTTAAGCTGCAGATGGAGCAAATCCTCTCTCCTTCTGGTTCAACCTTTTGTGAGAAAAACCCAGTTATAATTCTTCAGTTTACTTCTATAATAGTTCTTAAATAGTTCTTATACCTGCTCACGTTCATTTAAAAAAAAAAAAAAAAAAAAAAAGCTTTCTCCTGTTCATATATAGTCCGTTAAGTTTTCGTTTTCCCTTCTCCACCCCCCCCCCCCCCCGTTATAACTTGACTCTTGTATATACAAAAACGGAGCAGACAAGGGGAAGGAGCAACATTAACATCCAGAAAGCCGGGCTCTCCCGAGTTTAAAAAAATGTTCCCTGTGCCACAACGCCATGCCTGCATCTGACTGCCAAGCCGCATGCATCTGCTGTGTTGGGGAGCATCATGTACCTCAAAAATGCGTACATTGCTCGAAACTTACAGCCAGGGCCCGCTGTGACCACGAAATGAGGCTCCCCATGATCTTTTTCGATAAGGTGCTCCAGCTGGCTGGGACAGCCTCCCCGCCTCAGCCTGCACAGCAGCCTCAGAAACAGAGCACCTCCTCTCCCTGCATGGCTCCTCCTAATAGACCAAGGCCCTCCCCAAGTAGATCTCTGCCTTTGACTTCCCGTGGCAGAACTACTTCGGGCTCTGACTTGGGCACTTCAGTTTCAAGTGCCCATTCTGCTTTGAAAGCTCAGAGAAATTTGCCTGGTACATCTCGCCACACCGCTGCAACTTCTCCAACGGCAAAATCACCCTCGGCACCGAAGTCATCGGCACCGTGTATTCTGATGGCACCTCAGGCACAGTCGGCACCATTACGTGCCACTTCTATTTCTATTTCATGCTCCTCTTCGGAGGAGCCAACAACTTTGGCACAGGAGCAGGCAGTGCAGACCTCGGCATACGACTGTACGGCACCGACCGAATCCCGGGACAGATTACCACTGGCAGCGACTCGAGACCCACCGGCACCGGCCTCGGTGCGGGCTCACCACGATCCCAGTGGAACACATCATCGGTCGGCACCATCATTGGTGCCGACGCACACAGCACTGACTCCGGCACCGGAACGCGCAACGGCCAAAGCACAGGCAAAGACCCATCACATTTGCAGCCTATCCCCAGCCTCTCACCGCCTCCTGTATTTTCACCGGCTCCATCACCATGGCTCTCCTGATAGACTTCCATCTCCATTTTTTACTCCTCTCAGAGATGTGTGAGCATTTTCTCATAACTTCTCTGCCTCTCCCTCACCATCCAGGCTAAGATTGTACTCTCCTTCTCCATCCTTTCACTTGAGAAGATCATCCTCGCGCTATGATTACACCGCATGCCATCTTTATGGGCGTTCTCCGTCGTGCTCATCTTACTATTATCGGGATCAATATGGCTACTCCTATTATCATAGGGAGTACTCACCACATCATCATTGGCGTTACTCATTCATATCCCTTCCATGTTCCATGACGGCCTGTTCCTCTTCTCCACATTCTTCTCGTCCACCGTCTGGTCGAGACTTATCACCACACCATTTGCCGCCTCCTGCTCAAGGGCAACAGCCGTAGGCCACTACAGAGTCACATCCTCCTAAAGTCTTCGCCCACAGATCAGTCCTCCTCTCCTGATGAAGCTGTCATCCCGGGAGATGTCTCACCACCACACAACTTGAGACAGTTCCAGGATCTTTTTAAGAGGGTGGCAGTGTCTCAAGAAATCCAACTCACCGAAGTCAAGGACAAACAACATCGTCTTCTGAAAAACGTGCAGATTTCCCATACCGCCAAATAGCCTCATCCAAAGGTATGGCCAATCTTGGAAGTCGCTAACAAACTCTGGCAGACTCCTGCCTCTGCTCTTCCCACTAACAAGTGGGCTGATAAGAAATATTTTGTACCCCCAAAAGGGTCAGAATTTCTGTTCTCCCATCCACACCCCAACTCTTTGGTGGTCGATGCAGCCCAGCAACGAGCCAAGGCTCTCAACTATAAACCAAGCACGTCAGATAAGGAGTCAAAAAGCCTCAATTTATTTGGCAGGAAAGTGTACACCTCTTCAACTTTGCTCCTTAGAATCGCTAACTACCTTGTGCATTTATCAAATCATAATTTTGATAATTATGCAAAGTTGACAGACCTGATAGAAGCCCTTCCTGAATTTAAGAAGCCCCTTCTTAAATCTGTGGTCCAAGAGGGCTATGCCGCCACTTGAACCAGTCTCCAAATTGCCATGGACGTAGCAGACACTGCAGCCCACACCCACTGCCTGGAGCAATGAGGCCCTATGCATTACTACAGCGGTGGCAGTGGAGTGCCAAAGGAGCTACAATCCAAAGTGAAGGATTTGCCATTTGAAAAGGATTCACTATTCAGGGAAAAGACTGACTCAGTCTTACATTCTAGAAAGAACACTGAAACAACCTTGCACTCATTTGGAATGTACACCCCACGTACAGGAGGAAACGATATACACTGTTTCACAGGAGTTATGATTATTTCCATCCCAGGCAGCACTGGCAACCACAACACCAGCAGTTTGACCAGCTGCATCAGAATGAACGCCAAAGACCAATAAGACACCGGAATGAAAATAACAGTGCGCAAACGCACGCTGGCAACAAGCAGCATGTTTGACGCGTTGGTAGAGAGCAGGCGCACAGCCCCTCAGAGCCTTGGTCACATCTTTCACCATCATTTAATGCTCTTTTACAACCAATGGGCCAACATCACTACAGACAGATAACTAACCCGTCAGGTTATGTTATTCCATTCCATTCTCTCCCACTCACAACCCCCCCATCCCCGTCCCTCTTCAGGGACCCCTCTCACGAAGACCTACTACAGAGTGAGATCGCCCATCTCCTCCACTTAGGAGGAACAGAGGAAGTTCCATCTCAGTTCCAAGGGAGAGGCTTCTATTCCCATTACTTCCTGGTATAGAAAAAAACTGGCGGATGGAGGCCTATACTAGACCTTCGACAGTTTAACAAATATAGCCGAAAAAAACACGTCAGGATGGTGACCTTAACCTCTATTCTACTGGCCCTGGAGCAGGGCGATTGGCTTGCTGCTCTCAACCGCAAAGATGCCTATTTCCATGTGACTGTTCACCCCACTCACAGAAAATTTCTACGCTTCATGACTGGTGCAGGCCACTTCCAATATCAAATGCTGCCCTGTGGCCTCGCCGCAGCACCACGGGTCTTCACAAAGACATTCACGGTTGTCGCTGCTCATCTTCGACGCATGAGCATCATCATATATCCCTACCTAGATGATTGTCTAATAAAGGGATGTTCGTCTACAGAAACCTCAGAGATGGTGCGGATCACTATCGAAACTTTCCTTTTCCTAGGTCGTCTTCTCAATGAGGACAAATCCACCTTGACACCTACTCAGAACCTAGAGTTTATAGGTGCTCACCTCGACTCAGTCACAGCAATGGCATATCTACCCATTACCAGGTTTTGGGCAATGCAAGACCTATTAGACGAACTTCTCTACAAATGTTCAGTACAGGTCGTGACAGTACTCAAATGAATGGGTCATATGGCCTCCACGACATACGTCATTCCCCACACCAGGCTACATTTTCGTCCATTACAGCAGTGGCTGATCACAATATACGATCCCATAAGACACAACGTACACAAGCGGGTGATCGTCCCATCCACGGTCAGGTCTTCCCTCCACTGGTGGACGGTAGACGACAACTTGCTTTCCAGCATTCCGTTTAGTCATCTGCTACCTCGTCGTCTAATGACCACAGATGGTTCCCTCATTGGCTGGGGCATTCACATGGGCAATCTCTCCGTACAAGGTCATTGGTCGCCACAGGAGTCTCTGTTACACATAAATCTCCTTGTGTTGAGGGCCGTTGCCAACGCCTGCAGACATTTTCGTACACACCTTTGCAACTCTACAGTAGGCATCCTCACAGACAACATTGCAACCATATATTATCTAAACCGCCAGGGCGGTGCACAATCCCATTTGCTGTGTACAGAAGCAATCCGACTATGGAATTGGTGCATTGCCAACGGTACTACCCTTGTGGCATCCTACTTACCTGGCATTAGCAACATGATAGCGGGTTCCCTCAGCAGGAATTTTGCAATAGACCACGAATGGGAAATCTATCGGGATGTCCTCCACTCCGTCTTTCGCCACTGGGGCTTCCCTTGAATAGAAATATTCGTTACTGCCAGCAACAGGAAATGCCACCGTTTCTGTTCCAGAGCCGGCTTAGGTCATCATTCCTTAAGGGACTCCTTTTTCCTCAGCTGGAACGGTCCCCTCATATATGCTTTTCCTTCTATCCCTCTTATCTTCAGAGTCCTACAGAAGATCCAGCTCGACAAAGCCTCGGTCATCCTGATAGTGCCGGAGTGGCCTCATCACCATTGGTATCCGCTTCTAATGCAACTTGCACGACGTCCACCATATCGCCTTCTGTTAAACTAGAACTTTCTAACCCAGAAGTGGGGCTCTCTCCTTCACCTGCAATTGCACTCTTCACCTCTTAGCCTGGTACCTAGCTGGCTGAACACCTACAAGGCCTTATGCTCTGACTGTGTTAAAGTTGTTCTCATGCACAGTAGGAAACAAAGTACTTACCTTTCCAAATGGCAACGCTTCACTTCCTGGTGTTCTGAATACAGCATGGACCCTCATATGATCCCGATTTCCATTATTCTAGACTATATGATGCACCTGCAGCAGAACGGACTAGCCTTATCTTCTCTAAGAGTCTATCTAATAGACAATAGAGGGTTTTTTGCTGTTCGCTCACCCCATCACCAAGAGGTTTCTCAGGCTGTGTCTAGACTACATGCCTCTGTCAGCAGAGGCATGTAGATTAGACAGATCAGCAAAGGCAAATGAAGCCACGATTTAAATGATCGTGGCTTCATTTACATTTACATGGCTGCCGCGCTGAGCCGACAAACAGCTGATCAGCTGTTTGTCGTTTCGCCGCTAGTCTGGACGTTCCCCCTGTCGACATCAAAGCCCTTTGTCGGCAGCCCCGTTATTCCTCGTGGAATGAGGTTTACCGGGGCTGCCGACAAAGGGCTTTGATGTTGACAGGGGGAACGTCCAGACTAGCGGCGAGCCGACAAACAGCTGATCAGCTGTTTGTCGGCTCAGCGCGGCAGCCATGTATATGTAAATGAAGCCGCGATCATTTAAATCGCGGCTTCATTTGCCTTTGCTGAACAAACAAATCTACATGCCTCTGCCGACAGAGGCATGTAGTTTAGACGTACCCTCAAAGGCCTATTAAACCTAAACCTACCTTTGCATGCTTCCGGCCCACTATGGAACCTGGACTTGGTACTCTTAACCTTAACAGCACCACCCTTCAAACCTCTACCCACCATACCTCTTCAGACCCTCACTGTAAAGCTGGTCTTCCTCATCGCCATCAGTTCAGTGCACAGAGCGAGTGAGATTTCGGCATTAATGGCATTGCCTCCCTACGCAATCTTTAATAAGGGTAGTGTTATTCTAAGGCTTCACCCAGCATTTACTCCTAAGATTTGCTCAGAGTTTCATCTCAACGAGCCAATCGTGTTACCTGCCTTTTACCCAAAACCTCATACCTCACCACGTGAAACAATCCTCCATATGCCAGACGTACGTAGGGCCCTAGCCTTTTCTTTGGAGCATTCTAAACCATTTAGGAAGACTGACAGATTATTAGTTTCCGTCGCGGAATGGTCTAAAGGACAACCCTTATCATCCCAGAGAATCTCTAACTTAATCATTTCCTGTATAACCTAGTGCTATGCACTACAAAATGTTCCCCTCCCACAATGCCTTAGAGCCCACTCCACAAGGGCAGTAGCTTCCTCTACTGCTTTCCTTAAAGGCGTACCCCTTTCTGATATAAGCAGGGCTGCCATCTGGCCATCCTATCAAACATTTGCCAAACACTACGCTATTTAAACAAGATGGCTCTCGGATACTTCCGTAGCATCTGCAGTACTCTCCTCCTTACATACATAGAGACATCCAAATCCCACCTCCTTCACTTGAGTGGGTACTGCTTCTCAGTCACCTAATGTGGAGCACCCATGGGGACATCACTTGAAGAAGAAAACGAAGTTACTCACCTTGGTTCAGTAACTGTCGTTCTTCAAGATGTGTCCCGCCGTGGGTGCTCCACTATCCACCTGCCTCCCCGCTTCGGAGTCTGTTTCAGTTTTTTGCAGATCCTGAGGTGGGTCTGAGGAGCTGGTTGAGACCGGACTTCGCAGTATGGCAGAGCGCGAACGCCGCGAGATGCCCCCTCTGCACATGCGCGGTCCGAATGACTACGGCTTTGAACGTATCTGTCCTGTGGCGCCAGGGCAAGCCCAGCACCTAATGTGGAACACCCACAGGGTCGCACATCTCGAAGAACGACAGTTACTGCACCAAGGTGAGTAACTTCGCTTTCGAACCAAGGGGTTTGGTTCGAACTAATGCGTCTCAGTGCGCACTTCCTGGTTCGAATCAGCTATTGAACAAAGTAACACGCCGGTGAGATCATGCTAATGAAGCATGGGATATTAAATCCCCGCTTCATTAGCAATTTTGATCGTCTACATTTGCATCCCTAGCTCAAACTAGGGAGCAAGTGTAGACGTACCCTTTGTGCCTCTCTTCCCTATCAAACAGCGATAATAATATTTCTCCTCCTGCTTCTGAAATGTAAGGAAGCTTTCTGGTAGTTTACACCCCATACATAGTCTTTTGGAAAAAGGTTTGTTTTTGTTTGGTTTCTAGATGTGTTTGCTTGGAAGATAAGGAAAGATGGAGTCCTCAACAGTTGTTACAACACCATTTTATAAACCCTCCACAAATGAAAATGACTATAGTGGAAGAAAATCCAGATGGTAAAGAATTTAGTCTCTTCTTCTATAGCTTGGCATTAAGTAATTAATGAGAAGATAAACACAAACGCATATAGAAAATGAGATGCGCATAGGTAACGTGAGCTATGTTAGGAAGATAAAAAACCTGTTCTGCTTTGTGTAAAATATTTTAAAAGGTAAAAAGCATTGCATCTTTGTTTTGTGGTTACTTGGTGTGAACTGGCTCAATCTTTGTTCCTCTTTCATCACAACACAACTGACCCTGTGGTAGTGTCCACTCTAGCCCCTTCTTGGAGTCTGGCTTTATTGGTAATTCAGAAACAATAATGGAATGTAAAATCTCAGTGTAAACATTCATCCTTGAGCAAGGCTGTTCCCAGGATTTCCTTTCTCTGTCACAAAGATACTCTTCCATACCCTTTCATTAACAGTTAGGTCAGGGTTTTCGTATATGAGCCTAGGATAACCCAATAGAAGAGTCTTACTATTCCAGGTCTTAATATGCTGTTCTGTTGTATTTGATCTTGGTTCTTTAAAGTGTGTGTCGTTATTTCTTCTGATGATTTGTTAAAATTGCATTACTTCCCCACCCCTCCCTACATTCTGTACTCTGGTCAACTCTTTCCTTTGTTTCAGATTCTGCAGGAATAGACATTGAGACTGTTACCCCCAGCAGTCACATACTTAGTGCTTCATTCTTCACAGAAACACAGAGGCAGTTTTCACGTTACTACAATGAGTTTGAAGAGTTACAGCTACTTGGCAAAGGGGCTTTTGGAGCAGTCATCAAGGTTCAGTATGGAAAGTCATTCCCCTTGGTTTTATAGAACCATTCTTGTGCATGCATTTTTCAATTAAATGTATATCAAATGTTATGTGTAATTGGTGTTTGAAATACATGAAACTCTTATGAGAACTGGTATCCTTGCTGATAGCTCTAAGCAGAGGATAAGAATATAATAGGTCTAACTAAGCTTTTGCTCTGATTCCTGGAGTCAGTGAAAAGGTTTACACTTCAGTTGCTGTTGTTTCAAAGGGAAATGGAGGACTTCTTCAAGTGTTGTCATTCTGGCACCTTTCAGGAACTCTAATTGTGAATGAACTAACAGTCTGTAAGGTTAAATTTGTTTTAATTCACAGGTACAAAACAAACTTGATGGTTGCTGCTATGCAGTGAAACGTATTCACATAAATCCCGCGAGCAAGCAGTTCCGGAGAATTAAAGGCGAAGTAACATTACTTTCTCGACTGAATCATGAGAATATTGTAAGGTATTACAATGCTTGGATAGAAAAGCATGAGCTACCCCCTTCCGGTACCTCAACATCAGAAACTACTGAAGAGAAAAAAGCATCTGCCAAGTTAGATCTGAATGGGAAGAATGAAGAAGAATCAACAGATGATGTGGAAGCCAATGCTCCTCCTCCTGTTTTGACAAGTTCTGTTGAGTGGAGCACCTCTTGTGAGAGATCTTCTAGCACCAAATTTAGTGGACCTGATCAGGAGTCCAGTGATGAAGATGATGATGATGATGGCGAAGGAGTGTTTTCACAATCTTTCTTGTAAGTAGGCTTTAGCATCAGGAAGATAATTGTCAAGCCCAAATTCTGATCTCCCTTTTACATTCCATATCTGTTTCACAAATAACATTTATTTGAAATGCACATTTTTATGTTTTGTATAATACTTTATTTGCCAGCAGCCAAATAGCCATGATGAGCAATTTTTACAGTAGATTGGTGACAGTTTGCAGTGGGGGAGAGATTTCAAGCTGAAGCCTTTAAGAGTTTTTATAAATAGGGTTCATTTTGGAAGCTAAGATTGCTCAATCCTGCTTTGAATCTCTCCTCCCCCCCCCCCCCCCCCCATCTGACAAAAGCCTCATAAGCTGTCCAGGAGAAATCATTAGCAGTGCTGTCATCATTAAAAGCTAGAACAGAAAAGCAAAGGCAGGACCAAGTGCTTAATCTTGTAGGTATGCATGAGAATAAAGTCACTCACATGAAAAGTCCTCTTGATTCATTTGCCAAATCAGGCCGTACGATAGTTTTGTCCTATATCAGAAACTGTTATTTGTTGGGCACACACAAAAAGCAGTGGTTCCAAAAAAGTCAAATCAGATGCCAGAAAGTAGTAGGAGAAACAGGGTTAGAGCAAGATCAATTCATCTGACCTCAAGTAAGAAAAATAGCTGAGACATATTCCATCACTGACAAAAATAATATACAGACAGTCCCCGGGTTACGTACAAGATAGGGACTATAGGTTTGTTCTTAAGTGGAATCTGTATGTAAGTCGGAACTGGCGTCCAGATTCAGCCACTGCTAAAACTGACCAGCGGCTGACTACAGGAAGCCCGAGGCAGAGTTGCTCTGCCCCAGGCTTCCTGGAATCAGCCTCTGATCAGTTTCAACAGGCTGAATCTGGACACCAGTTCCGACTTACATACAGATTCAACTTAAGAACCCCAGGTGTCCCCAAGTTAGCTGCTGCTGAAACTGATCAGCGGCTGATTCCGGGAATGCCTCGGGCTTCCTGTAGTCAGCACTGGTCAGTTTCAGCAGTGGCTGACTTGGGGACACCTGGGGCAGAGCAGCTGGGGTGCTGCTGGGTTGCTCCAGTAGCGCCGCTCCTCGACGTTACTGGACCAATCCACCAGCACCCCAGCTGCTCTGCCCCAGGCGTCCTGATTCAGCCGCTGCTGGAACTGACCAGCAGCGGCTGAATCAGGACGCCTGGGGCAGAGCAGCTGGGGTGCTGCCGGGTTGGTCCAGTAGCACCCAGAGCAGTGCTGCGGGACCAACCAGCAGCGCCCCAGCTGCTCTACCACAGGCGTCCCCCTGGTCTGCTGGAGACCAGCAGACCAGGGAGACGGGGAGCAAAGCGGAGCAAATCCGCGGAGCACGCTGGCAGCGGGACAGCCACGGCGCATCTGGGCTGTCCGCTGCCCGCGTGCTCCGTGGCTTTGCTCCACGTCTCCCCAGACCAGGGAGACCGGGAGCAAAGCCGGGGAGCACGCGGGCAGCGGACAGCCCAGACGCGCCGCCGCTGTCCAGCTGCCGGCGTCCTCAGAGGCTTTGCTTCCCATCTCCCTGGTCTGCTGCCAGGGAGATGGGCAGCAAACCCTGTTCGTAACTGCGGATCCGACATAAGTCGGATCCGCGGAACTCTGGGACTGCCTGTAGTGGAGGGACATGATTCTCTGGGGACAAATTTCTGAAATAGACTTGAACCTCTTTAATCCAGCAACCTGGGGAAACAGGGTTTGTCAGATTAAAGATTTTGCAGGGCCAGGGATGGAGGGAGGGAGGAAAGGATGATAACCTACAGCTCTGTGTCTCCCCCACCACTCCCAGGCATTTTTCCTTGCCACTGTTGAAGTAGTGGGAAAAAGCCTCTGGCAGGCATTCCCAAATTAGGGACATCTGGAATACGGAGGTTATAGTGTATACATAAAATCTGTCTAAGAGGTGTAGTTATAAAATGTATGGTTGGAAATACATGAGGATCTGTCAAGAAATACTTTTCCTGAATATAACTGCACAGTTGGGGTTCTTTTTTGTCATTAATGTAAAATCGTTTAACTCTGAGCTCAGATTTTCTATGTTTATAGTAAATAACCTACTAATTCCCTTGTAAATAGGTTTGTCTTTTTCTTCTTTTTTCTAAACAGACCAGCTACAGATTCTGAAAGCGATATAATTTTTGATAATGAGGATGAAAATAGTAAAAGTCCTATACTGGTAAATATAAAATTACTAAGTACTGGAAGAAAAAAGGGGTAAATTAACATTTGGAGGTAGGAATATACATTACAAGCCACTGATCAATCCAACTCTTCCATACAGATAGGAACATCTTTTGGAGATATTTTCTGAAAGCATACTCTACAAACAATCAATGTGTAATATAACAATAATAAAATAAAGAGAAAATAGCCTCCTGTTTGTAAATGGAAACTGGGAGTCAGGACTCCTATTTCAACTGAATTATATATGACAACTCATTTGTAAAGATATTCATGAACACAGATACTTGCAAGTTTGGAGTTTTAGTTTTCGCATAATTTTAGTAGCTGGTCTCTGACTGCCAAAATTAAAGATAAATGCTTTATATCATTTGAAATTGGGATGCTGAGTTGCTTTTAGATGGTATAATCAAAATCTTTGCCTGATATCTCAAGGGCTACGTCTACACTGGCCCCTTTTCCGGAAGGGGCATGTAAATTTCACTAATCGTCGTAGGGAAATCCGCGGGGGATTTAAATATCCCCCGCGGCATTTAAATAAAAATGTCCGCCGCTTTTTTCCGGCTTTTAAAAAAGCCGGAAAAGAGCGTCTAGACTGGCCCCGATCCTCCGGAAAAAGTGCCCTTTTCCGGAGGCTCTTATTCTTACTTTGAAGTAAGAATAAGAGCCTCCGGAAAAGGGCACTTTTTCCGGAGGATCGGGGCCAGTCTAGACGCTCTTTTCCGGCTTTTTTAAAAGCCGGAAAAAAGCGGCGGACATTTTTATTTAAATGCCGTGGGGGATATTTAAATCCCCCGCGGATTTCCCTACGACGACTGCTGAAATTTACATGCCCCTTCCGGAAGAGGGGCCAGTGTAGACGTAGCCAAGTAGTTCTTAATTTTACAATTGAAATGGGCAGAAAATAGGCATTTGTTATTAAAATGTTTGTTTTAAGGTCTAATTCCTCCTCACTTGCTGCATGAAGTCATTGCAACATATCACTGGAATATAATTAAAAAGCCAGTTATTTTGTATTAGAGTGCATTTGGCTTTAGTTCTAATGGTTGACAAGATATCTGACTTTAAATCTAACACTCTTTCCTCCTACTACTTGTGCTTTTCTGGTGCTGTGGACAAATTTCTGAAATAGACTTTAACCTCTATTCTTTCAATCTCTAATTTTGTTGTGATTTAAGTCACAAACTCCAGTGCAATTCATTTTGGTCAATAAAGAACAGGGGTTTTTTTTTGTTTGATTTTTATATATTTATTCATTTTATGTTATAGTTTACTGAATTAACTTTTAACTGTTCTAGGTATATTACTCATGTTTGTTTTCCACAAATAATTTTTTTCTAAGATAGTTTGAGGTTCAGATTAAATACAGATACTCCACTGTGTGCCCTTTCTCTAATACTTGATAATAAGAATATTGGTTAATATTTTGAAAATGAAGCAGTTGTAATGGGTAGATAACATATGACATGACTTGTCTTGCTATGTTCAAAATCTAGCCACAGAAAGTAGCAATCTGAGAAAGTATTTTAACCATCCAAAGTGATTTGATGATTAAGGAACTGGACCACTCTGTGCAGGCTTAACTGATTTCTTGTGTTTCTGTGGTATAGGATGAAGAATGCCATCAAAAGAATGATCAGAGTAAAGAAGAGTCCGCTTCAGTGGTTCAGACAGTGCACTATCTGTACATTCAGGTTAGACATCTTGTGTTCATGGTATTTGGTTATGAAGACTAGCAAGATTATTGGATTAACCATCCATTGTGGAAACACAAATCTTTCTCTTTGTAGCTGGACAAGCAACCAAATGGAATCAAATTTGTGACATGAAACTGTGAAGATTAATGTTCCTTTAGTATATAAAACTAGGATTTTTTTTTAAAGATTTGGCCAATGAGTGTGTGTTCTTGTTAGGGAAGAAAGAATATGAAATTCATTGAACTCATCAACGTATATAGAATATGTTGACTTTTAAAGCCTTTGTTGATGCTGAAAGGAGCCAACTGAGGTCTATGGTCTTTAGAACTTGAAAGCCCTACCTTAATAATCAGAGAGCAGGAACAGTTTCCACCACTAGTCAGTGTGACATCACTTTTGCTTGCCATCTCCACTACAGGTTGGATCTCCCTGGTCCAGCACTTGGAGGACCTGACTAGTCCACACAACGGAGTTTGCCCCAGACCAAAGGAGGTTAATTCTGGTCCCCCTGCCTGACTCTGCTTCCAGTCCCTGAAAGACCATGGATGTTGCCAGACCATAGAGTCCTTGTTCAGAGAGATTCAACCCGTAGTAGCAATTTGTCTTGCCCTGATAGATGGGAGGAGGGATACATGAGGCATATGCTTGGAGTTAAGACGACCCACTAATAAAGAAGAGCTAAGCACTCCTACTTAAAGTTATTGCTATTATTTATGGTGAGATGAGATTAGGGACAATCCTTTGGCACGTATTTACGACTAGTACAAAAGAAGCTTAATTCTTGGGCGTGTGACATGCCTACACCTAATTTTTTTTTTAAAGTCTCGTAATCAACCTTTACTGTAGCAACACTTTGAAGGAGCAGCCTCATCACAAGCAGCTGCATACAATGAAAAATGTTAGGATAGCATCTGATATATTTTAAGCTTCTTACGTGATTTAGTGGATGAGAACAAGGAGAGGTAGAATCATGGACTCAGTCAGCTTTCCCGGAACCATAGTTAGTGAATTACTAAGCTAAGGGGCTTTACAAAGCAGTATGTTAGATACTGGTACTACAGTGACTGTCAGCAAACAAAACAGCCATTATACATTCAGCAATGCTTGGCCACCATCTTGAATATTACATCAGTTCAATTGAGGGAATGGTAACCAGGGTTAACCATGTGAGGATTATCCCCTAGTCTTTAGAAGGATAGAAAGCATTTGGGAATATTTAATCTTCAGTTAGACTGACAAAAAGGGTCTCTCTGTAATGTCTCATTAGAACATCCCCCTTTTGTGTTGTATCATGGTGTGGTGTGGATTCACTTAGATCTCAGAATGGAACTTGAACATAGTATGTTTGCTTGAAGTGGGTTTTACCCACAAAAACTCATGATCCTATATATTTGTGTTAGTCTCTAGCATGCCACAGGGCTGCTCGTTTTTAAAGTTACAGACTAACACAGCTACTCCTCTGACACATCCAAAGATGAAAGTCAAATGTTCTTTTAAAAGTTGGCATGTGTTTTGTTAATTAAGATGTAATAATTAGAAAGCTATTATATAGTTATAATAAATCCAAAAGATTAGTATTTTGAAAGCAATAAAAACCTCATGCCTCAGTGCGTAAGTCAATCTGCAATTGTTACAAGTTAGGAGGAAATTTCCCTCAGAGGCAAATGATCCTACCTGTACTTACATATGGGATTTTGTGCACTTTCTTTGAGGCATCTGGTGCACAACACTGTTGCAGGCTGGACACTGTACTAGAATGGTCTGACTGTCTTCTCTGCAATTCCTGTTGTGTATTTATATAGATATACATTGTTTTAATACAAGCAGATAACTAATCAAAATCAAACCAGAAATATTTTCTCTAGATTTCCACAAGGTGTATTTTGTTGTTTTTAAATTTGAGGTTAGGGATGGGTAGATTTTTAATTTTTTTAGTATAGAAATAACAGAAACTGTGATGATATCCATAGAGGACAATACAATATTTTTTTTCCTGAAGAAATACTTCTCTCAAATTCCAGATTGTTGAACATTACATTTATAGAGATAATGTGTTACATGTTGCTTTTAACTGCATTTGGTTGTAGCCATATTCTGGAAGGAATTTTGTGCCAAAAAAAAAATTATCCACACAATATTTTAAAATCCTGTGTATTTTATTTGTAAAAACATCCATATAATCACTCCAATTTCAATTATTTTGGTAATTTATTTAAAAAAATACCTGTCAACAAGTATGTCAACAATACAGACAATAGCAAAAAAAGATTCCATTCACAGTAGAGAGTTAAAGAAACATCTTGAGGAACTCATTTTCAGTTGTGGGGGTACTGCCAGGCTGCGTGGGGCTCCTAGAGTCCATCCGAGAGGCACACCCCCAGCTCAGACACCCCAGTCCCCCCCAGAGTCCAGCTGTTGGACAACCCCTAGACATCCTCTTCCCACAGAGCCTTGCCATGGGACACCCTCACACCCCTCTCCACAAAGCCCAGCCAGATGGTAGATACCAGTATATTCACCCCAAAAGTCAAGCCACAGGGTTCTCTCCAGACACTAGAACTCCTCTCCCCACATAGCCCAGTCACTGGGCAATCCCCAGATACCAGCACCTGCCATAAATGATACATAGGAGGGACACAAAGGGGAGCATGAGCTAAAGAGGGCACCTGACTTCCCCACATGACTTCACCTGTGGCCCCCAAGCTCTCCCCAGCTTGTCTCCTGCCTATCATACATTACCTGGTGGAGAGTGGGTGGGGCTCTCTTCCACTGCACTGGGCAGCCAGCACTATTCCATGCAGAAGGCCACCTGCTAATTCAAACCCTGCAACATGCACTGTAGGTGTTTTGATCTTATCTGCCGTGTACGCGTGGCCTAGGAGAATAAGGGTCAAAGAACGTGCAGCCTCTAGCCTAGCCCCACCAGGTTGGGTGCTTCATTCACTATAAATTGGGCTCTATTGAGTTCTGTACTTCCTGCTGGTGGCCAGAAATTCTTCAGGGTAAACATAATTCTGCATTGCACAGTGGCACAGAATTCTCCCACGAATATAGTACAGAGCTATATATTAATATATTGACTGATGAAACTTTCCAAGAATTTTGTTCTTAACTGAAATAAACTTTTTTCTCTTTCATTTGTGTCTGAAGATGGAATATTGTGAGAAGAGCACATTACGGGACACTATTGACCAGGGACTATATGAAGATACTAGTCGTCTTTGGAGACTTTTCCGAGAAATTTTGGATGGCTTAGCTTATATCCATGAAAAGGTTAGTAAATGTTACAACATCGACACTAGTTAGTAAATATCAAGTCTATACAATGATTTTTCCTGTTTCAAATCCATTATGTTAGTTTCCATTTATATAAGGTTCTGGAATAGTGTATTATAAACCTGCATTGTTGTTTTTAAATTGCTCTAGACTTCTGTTATTGTTACCACAGTTTTGTTCATTTTAAAATACTTTCTTAGGTATATATTGTCACTTAATATTATTTTTAGCTGTTGAGCTACAAGTGGGGTTGGGAACCTTTTTTGGGCCTGGGGCCACTGACCCACATGCAAGTCAGTTGGGGGCTGCACACAAGTGAGAAGCAAAAAAAAAAAAAAAAATCCCTGCAACAGCAACAAAAACCCCTGACTGATGTGGCCCCCGACTGAGAAGGAGAAAGACACTCCCCACATTCTGACGGCTGCATCTGACTCCTGGGCCTTGGGTTCCGCACCCTTGGGCTACAGCCTTTAAATATTTCCCCATTATCAATCATTGATGAGTTAATGAAATGGGTTGTTACAGATTGTACAGAAGGACTATGAATTTTCCAGAATCAGTGTGTCCTGGTGCAGTGCAAGGGAGGGGGTAGTGTGCGGCCCAAGTGGGCTTGAGGGAGTGGGGTGGGTGTGAGCTGAGCGCACAGTTCAGCTGGACTGCAGGGGTGGGGGCGGCGGGAGTTGGCGTGTGGCTCAGCTGGGCTGCAGGACAGGAAAGAAAGGGTGGCAGGTCAGCTAGGTTGCAGAGGGAGCTGGGAAGCCCAGTGGGGTGGCAGGACAGGAAGTAGGGCTAGCAGCCGAAGTGCTAAAAATGACCTCCCCTGGTCTGGCAAAATCCCTCATCTGGAACCAGTCAGGTCGCAAGGGTGCCGGATCTTCTTCAAGGAGTGTCCCCTTGGGTGCTCCACCTTAGGTGTGCCAGCCCCGCTGCACCCATGGTCGGCAGATTCTTAGTAGCAGTGCCCCTCTGGTTGGCTGTGCACACGGAACGCTGGCATGTGACAGTTGGAACTGTCACCCCACGTGCCCAGCCAACTGCCTCCTCAGTTCCTTCTCTGACCACCGCTGGCTTAGGTCACATAGAGCATTTGCTCTCTTTCCCCTCATACCTATTAGCTTAGCTACATTGTTTCTTTAGGTTACTCTGTATTTCTAGTGTTAGTTACTTAGTATCTCCTTCTCTGCAGTTACAAAATACACACCAAAAAAAAAAAGAGGAAAAACTGAGAGAAGAAAGACTGGTAGCAGGGGAAACTCTCCTGTACATGTTTCACAGCAGGCTCCCAGTGATAAGGAAACTTACATGAAATTGACAAGATTCAAGAGTCATCACTGAACAAATTAAGATCTCGTCCCCCAGGCTCATGTCCTCTGGGAAGGCCCATGCCAAAGGGGCTACCACACTCTTAAACTCCAGAGACCAAGACAGTGCTCAAATGCCTGGAAAGAGGTCCCAATTCTCATTGGGCTGACTCCCCACTGAGGAAACGCTAGGCAATAACAAGTCTGTCTCTGCGCCTTGTTCAGTTAAGGTGTCGGAGAAACAGGAAGAGAATGGGGCTGGCAAACACAAAAGCTGGGACCCCAAACAGATGGTACAACTGTCCTCCCCAAAGCTGAACAGGGAGCTGAGGCAGGAGCTCCATGCTGGCACCGGCAGGAGTGCTGTCAGCGGCACCAGCAGGAGCGCTATCAGAGCTGGCACAGAGCGCTTTAAAAGCGCTTAAAGAGCCAGCACCGGCTAAGAGCACGAATGTGTACAAGAAGCACCAGCTCGAGCTTCAGTGCCGGTGCCGACAATGAAAATACCCTGGTGCCTATCCTGCTTCCTCAATTCAGCTGCCCCAGTTTACCTCTATAGGGGAATTGATGGTGATTTTGGTACCAGGGTGCCACTATGTGAGACAGATGGCACCCCAAATACATCAGGAGTTAGTCCCTCTTCAACACCAGCTTCAGCGCCTACCTTTATGAGTGATGACCACAACAATGGCTTCCACTGCCTGTACCACCCCAACTTGCTTGGCAGGGACCCGTGGGTGACATGCACAATTCAACAACCTCAGCTATCACAGCTACCATAGGCGCTAAGCTTCAGGTTCTCCTGCTCAATCATCTGACTGTTCTGCCTTCTCAGAAGATGAAGAGGAAGTGGACATCTCAGGGCACGTCTACACTAGCCCCCTAGTTCGAACTAGGGAGGCTAATGAGGGCAATCGAAATTGCTAATGAAGCACGGGATTTAAATATCCTGCGCTTGATTAGTATAGTCCCTGCCGGTCACCATTTTGGAAACTGACTAGCCCAAAGTAACTGCCCGTGTATATACGCGGCAGAGAAGCGGGATTCCAAGATAAGCCCCTTAGTTCAAATTAACTGTTACTTCTCATTCCACGATGAGTAACAGTTAATTCGAATTAAGGGGTTTATCTCGGAATCCCGCTTCTCCGCCGCATGTAGATGCGGGCAGTTACTTCGGGCTAGTCAGTTTCCAAAATGGCAACCGGCCGGGAATATGCTAATCAAGTGTAGGATATTTAAATCCTGCACTTCATCAGCAATTTTGGTCACCCTCATTAGCCTCCCTAGTTTGAACTAGGGGGCTAGTGTAGATGTACCCTCAGAGGCAGAATGAATAGTGACTTGACACCAACTATGCACCCTCCATTCTTGCCACCCAAGGGCACAACCATGCCTCCACAACCCAATGCAGAGGATGATTTAAAAACCCTTCAGGAACCTTTTAAGTGGGTAGTAGACACACTAAGAGATCACTGTCAGATATGCCAGAGTCAGCACAAGCTGACAAATATTCTGCACACTCAGTCACATACCAGGT
This sequence comes from Pelodiscus sinensis, assembly GCF_049634645.1. Lineage (NCBI taxonomy): Eukaryota > Metazoa > Chordata > Testudines > Trionychidae > Pelodiscus > Pelodiscus sinensis. Next base: position 62,002,199 of record NC_134714.1, read on the forward strand.
TGCCAATCCCCACGATTGGAACATTCATGGATCCTTCCAAAACCTTATGGCAGACACCAGTAACAATTTCACCAAATTGCAAAGGATTGGACTGCAAGGATCATGTGGTCTCAAAAGTGCCGATTTCTTATTTTCATACTCCAGGCTAAACTCGTTAGTGGTGGAGGCAATCAATCAGAATGGCAAGCAGCGGGCCATCCCGTACGACAAGGACAGGAAACAGCTTGATCTTATGGGCAAAAACGCATACTCATCACCCAGTGTTCCGCTAAGAATTGCAAATTACATTGCCCTCCTTGCAAAATACATGCAACAACATATTTGACCAACTTTCAGTCTTTATTGAGTGTCTTCCTGAGGGAAAAAAAAAAGAAAGAAAACTTTAAGGCAAACATCAATTAAGGGGCATAGATTTCCAAGACAGCTCTCCAGGCTGTCCTAGATTTGGTGGATACAGCCTCAAGGTTCCTAGCCTCAGCAATTGTAATGAGGCATGCCTTTGTGAATCCAGATGTCTGGGTTTCTGAGGGAAGATATCAGGGATTCATATACAGAGATACAAACCAACTACATTTAACCAACAGCCAAGACATAATAACGGACGCCACCCAAGGCAGAGTAGGCGCAGACAGCCATTGGCATCTCGACAGCTGTTTTGAAGGTCTGGTTGAGGGTCAAACCAGATCTCTAAGTCAGCAATTGAAATGTCTACAAAATTTGCCAGAGACTCACTGCATTTACCCAAAGGGAGGGGCTTCCACTCCCACTACTCCCTTACCACCAGAAAGTCAGGGGGTTGGAGGCCGACTCTAGATCTTCGAAAACTCAACCACTTAATATGTTACCAGCAATTCAACATAGTAACCCTAGCCACCATCATTCCTGCCTTAGAGAAAGGAAACTGGTTGTCCACCCTCGATCTCCGCGATGTGTATTTTTATATAGCCGTACATCTGTTCCACAGACATTTTTTGAGATTGACCATAAAAGGTTGACATTTCCAATACAAAGTGCTGCCCTTCGGGCTATCAACAGCCCCAAGAATTTTTTTCAAAGGTTCTGGCAGCGCACCTCAGGAAGGAGGGGCATAACTACATTGCCGTACCTGGACAATTGCCTTCTAAGAGTCCCACAGCACAAGACACACAAAAGGCACTAGAGACCACCACAGAGCTGTTCCAATCCCTTGGTTTACAGATAAACTGTGAAAGTATGTTCTTACCCCAACACAGACTCTAAAGTTCATAGGAGTGCACCTGGATTGCAACAGGGCCCTGGCATTGTTACTGGAACACAGGTTCTCAGTGATCAAGGACCTTGTGACCCTAATACAGACCAGCCCAACTGTAACTGTAAGGCAGTGTCTACAGCTACTGGGTCACAGGGCAGCAGCCACATTGGTGGTACCACATGCCCGACTACATATGAAACCAGTACAGGCATTGCTCGGAACAGTATAAAGAATACGCACACATTACCTGAACAGGCAACTCTCCATGCCAGACAAAAGAAGGGCCACACTTACATGGTGGAGACTACACCGCAATGTGTGTAGCAGGATTCCCTTTCAGCGGCCACCCGCAACATGAACAATAACCACAGATGTCTCCCTGATAGGATGGGGAGCTCACCTGGGAAAATGAGTGGTACAAGGCCGACACATGTACGAGGCAAATGAACACATAAGCCACCTTGAACTCTGGGCAGTCCACAAGGCTTGTGCCTATTTACAGCCTGTAATTCAGAACGAAATGGTACAAATAGTAATGGACAACACCACGATGTTGTACTACATCAGTCGATGAGGGGGAGCACAATCTTGCTGGTTATGTATGGAAGCAATAAAGCTCTGGGAATGGTGCATACCGAGAAACATAACACTGATAGCCACCAACCTCCCATGCAAGGACAACATCCTGGCGGACACTCTCAACAGAGACTTCTTTCAACCATGAGTGGGAGATCAACTCCACAATCCTTTGCTATCTATTTTGGAAATGGGGAGCTCCTATGATAGACCTATTTGCCACCTACAAAAACAAGAAGTGACCATATTATTGCTCATACACAGACATAGGCTCACGGTCATTGAGAGACACATTCTGCATAAGGTGGGAAGAACCGCTACTGTACACTCTCTCACTGCTCCAAATGATAGAAAGCATGATCCTAAAAATCAGACAGGATAAAGCGAAAGTCATATTGATAGCCCCGAAGTGATCCAGATAGGCTTGGTACCCCTACCTACTGCGGATGAGCTCTTGACCACCCTGCGCTCTTTCACTACTTCGCTCTCTGTTGAAGCAATAGGACAGACAGACACACCACCCAAAAGCGAACATACTTCACCTTCATGAATGGTTGGTGATTGGTTGATGCGGTCGGAGGCTGATTACCCAGACAAGGTCCAACAAATCCTCATCAACCTCCGCAGACCTGCAATTAGAAAGACATGCACTCAGAAATGGCATTGCTTTACACTATGGTGTTTAGAACACACACTCATCACAACAGAATCGGTGGGTCTCAGACATTTTGGCCTACGTACTACACGTTCATAAGACAGGACTATCATTGAGCTCACTCAGAGTACATCTTTCTGCCATAACAGCATTGCACCCACCGATACAGGGTTACTCGGCCTTCACTCAACCATCTATCAAAACATTTCTGCGAGGCCTGGAGAATATGCTTCCACCAAGATGGGACCCAATCCCGACATGGGACCTTAATTTAGTTCTAAGGGCTCTTAGGGGCAAACCCTTTGAGCTACTGGCTACTTGCTCCCTTGTACACTTATCTATGAAGGTGGCATTTCTGGTAGCAATTACCACCACAAGAAGGGTAGGGGAGATAGGGTGGTTGTGTCATGAGTGCACTTATGTACACACCCTAAACTCCTGCCTAAAGTACTTACCTCATTTTATTGCAACGATCTGATCCACTTACCTATTTTCTTCCCCAAACCACACAAAGAAGACAGGGAAAGAGCACTACACACACTAGACGTCTGCAGGATGATAACCTTTTATCTACAACACAACTCTTTGGCTGTGTCTACACTACATGCCTCTGTCGGCAGAGGCATGTAGATTAGGGTTGTAGGCAAAGGTAAATGAAGCCGCGATTTAAATGATCGCGGCTTCATTTACATTTACATGGCTGATCAGCTGTTTGTCGGCTCAGCGCGGCAGCCATGTAAATGTAAATGAAGCCACGATCATTTAAATCGCGGCTTCATTTACCTTTGCTGAATAAACAAATCTACATGCCTCTGCCGACAGAGGCATGTAGTGTAGACGTACCCTTTGTGTCGCCTATGGTAAGATCAAGAAAGTTATCCATATCCAAATAAGGACTATCAACATGGATACAGGGATGCATACGACTAGCTTATGACATATTCCACAAGGAACCACCTGCCAACATACGGGCTTACTCTACGAGAGCAATGGCAGCTACAACTGCCTTTAACAGGATACCAACTGAGAACATATGCAAGGCCGCAGCATGGGCCTCAGCACTCATATTCATGCAACATTACACAATTTAGGAGTTTGCTGATACAGACACGCACTTTGGGCGAACTGTTCTCGCAGCTACTGAGCTAGCACAACCGAAGCGCCCACCACCAAGTATGGACAATGCTGTAGCACCCATGGGGACACGCCTTGAAGAAGGGGAGGTTACTCACTTTGTGCAGTAACTAGAGTTCTTTGAGATGGTTGTCCACGTGGGTGCTCCAACACCCACCCTCCTCCCCTCTGTTATCTCCAGGTCAGAGAAGGAACTGAGGCGGCAGTTGGCTGTGCACATGGGGTGACAGTTCCAGCTGTCACATGCCAGAGTTCTGTGTGCACAGCCAACCAGGAGGCACTGCTACTAAGAATCTTCCGACCATGGGTGCAGTGGCACTGCACATCTAAAGTGGAGCACCCATGGGGACAACCATCTCGAAGACCTACACTTACTACACCAGGTGAGTAACTTTCCCATCCAACCTGCATTGTATATAGAACCAAAAGTGTGTGTGCGGGGGGGTTTCTTTTTTATACTGTTTTATAGCCTGTAAAAAGAATTTTTAACCCCTCTGATTCAAACTTTTTTTAACTGCATTTACAGGGAATGATTCATAGAGATTTGAAGCCTGTGAACATTTTTTTAGATTTTGATGATCATGTGAAAATTGGTGATTTTGGTTTAGCTACAGACCATCCAGCATATGCAGTAAGTATTAAGTAAAATTAACTTTGCTGCACATCATCTAAGCCATTATAGAAAGAGAATGAAATCATTTTAGTTTGGTATGGTAATAATATATAAAGAATTTTTTTAAAATAAAACCTAATGTTGTTCAGCAAATTTTCATTTCAGTCCATAATTTATTTATCATTTCTCTAGTGCATATTGTAGTGTAGTATTATAAAGTGTGTAAAGAATTTTGTTGTGTTTACACATCGATATGCCAAAGATTAAATGGATTTCATGCTCATTAATTGGTTAGTGTTGTCTAACAGTGTGATAGTTGAAAATTTTGACTTTAATGTCTGAAGATCAAATTTAGGTGCCAAAAGTTACAGACTTGTATATAGACTTGGGAATACTGGCTAATAAATAGTGAAAATGCTTTATTCTGAAGATGTATTTACAAGTAAGTCACTATATTCATTGCATTCATGAACATGGGTGTCTGTTTACTTTTCTGATTCAGGCAGACACTAAACCAGGAGATCATTCAGACAGCCAGCTGGCAAAGCCTGACCCTTCAGGTAAGTGCAAAAAATATTGTTTACTCTACCTCAGTGGTGGGCAACCTGCAGCTCATTAGGGTTATATGTGTGGCCTGTGAGGCATTTTATTTACCATTTCCCACAGACAGGATTGCCAGATTCCACTGGTTTCCATCTGCATGGTTTCCAAATCATATGGCTTTGTGCAGGGATCTCTTCATGTTATGAGCTGGAATAGCAGTTGCTGTCCTTCCATACTGTCTATACAAGGAGGTCATTCCCACTTGACCTACATCTGGGCTATTCAGCTTTGGAAGCCCCAGGGGTCACAACAATACAGCACATACCAAGGGCTGCAACTTAAGTGTGGTTGCATATGCATGCAAGTATATGCAGATAGCTTATTTCAGACTGACGGGTATTAATACAAAGCACTTCACACAATGTTCTGGCACTCCTAGCACCTTCTTCCTGAGTGTTATAATCTACCCTGCCTGGGAGATGCCCTACTGTTGTGGAGCGTGTTTCCATGTGTTGAGCCCTGTGTAAACCCAAACCGCACTGCAAATGGGTTGCAGGCTGCATCTCTCTCTCTCTCTCTCTCTCTCTCACTCTGTCTCTCTGTGCGCCTAGTCCTATAGGTCAGAGCAGATCCAGTCTCTGATCTACGTGGATTGCAGAAATTCATATATGGACACTCTGCCTATACTTCTCCCTTATCCATGCAGGGCTTTTGTAAGACTTCAGTGGTACAAACCTCCACAGGGAGTGGGTAGGGAGGGGAATTGTAATACATTCTCATTTGATCTACCTTGCAAAGATATTGAGAGTGATTAAAATGGGAATTTAATTTACTTGTCTCTAGTCTTAATATTAACATGCTGTATCAGTGTCATAATGGAATCCTATAAAGACAAGGTGATTTGGCATGCAAGATGAAGGAGACATGTCCAAGTTGTGCCTTTTTTGTCTATAAATAGGAAAGATATTTCATTCCTAAACTTTCATTAAGACTGAATTCCCATTTTAAAAGAAGATTTTTAAAAAGCTTAAGTTTTCTTAACTATTTGATGCTGTATTCCACTTACAGCTTCTATGAAACTAGTAACTCATTTATATCCATACAGGCAATTTGACAGGAATGGTTGGCACAGCACTATATGTGAGCCCTGAAGTCCAGGGAAATACTAAATCTACTTATAATCAGGTAACATTAATAGGACTTAATTCAAAAGCATTTTGAGAAAATAGCAGTTGAGTTTTCTGTTGTGAGTTGCATACTGTGTGATTACCTGTTGTAAATAAGGTCAGACCATCCATAGACTGTCCAGTGATTGAAATGTAAAGGCTTAAAGTGCCACGTGCAGTAAGTTTAAAAATGTATACAATATTCATTTTCATTGAGATTTTTTGAATGAACAACTCTTGGAAACATTTGTTTGGTTTTGTAAAAATAGGCTGTTTGCCCACAGTTGTCCCATTTTTTATCAACTAATATATTTTCATTAAAGAAAATCTATGAGAATTTGGAAAGATGTATTTATTTAATATGCAGAAAAAGATCATTTTGAGGTTGTTTTTTTTTTAATAATACACTATGGTGAAAAATCATGCCTTCATAGCAGTTCCAAAATACTTGCTGAAGTAGTCTAACTTTTATAGCACTCCATTCTGAGAGTTGCTGCAACTTTTGTTGAATCAATGAAAACCGTAGATGACTGACCCCAGTCTATAGTTTGTCATGCTAGTTAGAAAATGTTTTGTTAGCAAAACAAGTTTCACATGAAATATATCTTTCCCTTAATTCCATTTTAGACTTGCATATATACATAGGAAAAAATGTACATGTCCAAAATGTCTTTTGCCTACTTTAATCACTCACTTAGTGGAACTAAAACGTGAGCATATATGATATATAACTAAAGAATAGGCAAACTGCAAGCTTTAGAAAGTGAAAATATATTTGCTAATAGGGTTGAGCAAAAACAGACTGTAATAGTGTAAGTGTATTCACAGTGAAATCCAGAAAGGACTTGCTTTTTTGGTTCTTTCTCAGAGTACAGAATAGCACTCCTGAAAAGGAGGACAAGGCACAGCTCCTTCTAGGAAGTACAGAGGAGATAAATACTTAGATAAACAAAGATCCTCTTTTCATAGAGATGTGGTTCGAGAGAAGAAATATATTTGGTGCAGTGTATAAGCAGAATATTTTCTAAATAAGAATGTTTTCAAAGTAAAATGTAATTCTTACCTCATTAGAGTGTAATGAGGATAAAGTACATTTAAAATTGTGAGGCACTATCTACTGTAGCCATGGGGGCCATCTAAGTACATAGAATAGGATGGAAAATGTTTATTTTTGTCTGATAATAACTTACTATCATTATGGATCACAAATACATCTATTGCAGTTTGGTTTACTACTTGATTTTTTTCCCCTAGAAAGTTGACCTTTTCAGTCTGGGAATAATATTCTTTGAGATGTCCTACCACCCCATGAGTACTGCTTCAGAAAGGATCTTTGTTCTCAGCCAACTAAGACTAGTATGTATAAGTATTGGGGGAGGCGGGTTGAGGAGAGGGATTCCATCAAATATTTAACTGAGTAACAGAAAAGAAAAAAAGTATGCAGTATATTAACAATATGCTATATATAGCAACCAAATGTTTGAAGGTATTTTTATAGTAAGCTAAAGGGGGGAAATTACGTTACTTGTCTCATGAAGAAAATTGGGTTTTTCTGTGTACATCACATTAACTTATTGTGGTATTTGTCCTCTTCTAGTGACAGAACCACGTATTTGGTTTGCGTAAGTTGTTTCCTCTAGGTTAATGGAAGCACAAGAATCACAAGCATTTAGATTAAGAGGTCACAGGTTTAGTCCTTCCTGGTTCACCCATAGAGGCTATAGGGCCATGGTTGTATCTTGTAAACTCTTACTCTGTGTGTTACAAAGCACCATATAAATGCTTATGAATAATTATAGAACACTGTCTTGGCAATCTTAACTATAACAGATAACTAAATTTATTTGCTTTGAGTAATAAAAATATCTACATTGTTTCTGATATATGCATGTTATAGTAAGATTAGCTTGCTCAAGTTTGCATCCTTATTCTAATTCAAATATATTTACCTTTCTTAGCGTACTATTGAATTTCCAAAAGACTTTGATCATGTGAAACATGAAAAGCAGGTAATTATAGACATTTTAATTATTAGGTGTTCTCCATTTAAAAAAAGGTAACGATTAATTTTTCGCTTCATTTTAAATTAGTAATCTCTGCCAAGTCATTACATGACACTAGAACAAAGTAAAAAAGAAAGCTCAAAAGGCTAAAGCAATTAATACAACTGACACTGAAATACTATTTGGAGATTTTCTTTATACTAGGAGAATCCTTAGGTAGTAGGGATGTAAAATCCTGATTAATCAGTTAACCGGTTAAATGTTTAGCTGGTTAAGTGAGATCCTGGGCCTGTGGGACTGGCTATCCGCTCCCAGCCCCATGGGGAGCACGTTGCCAGCCCTGCACGAAACTGGCTCCAGACCACTGGAGCAGCTTGGGCCACTGGCTTACACTCTCGTGTGAGGACCTGGCAGGGTTTGAGAAGCCCTTCAGCCATGGCAGGCTTCTCCTGGGTACTGGTTAACCATTACCCGGTAAGCATCATCTGGTAAGGATGATGCTTACTGGCTAATGGTTAACCAGTTACTCATTCACATCCTACTGCATAGCCAATAATTTCAGTTTTCTGGCTTTTTTGCTCTGCTGAACAGTGATCTGGCTCTTTGTTAGAGTATCATAAGAATGGCCATACTCAGTCAGACCAAAGGTCCATCTAGCCCAGTATCTTGCCTTTTGACAGTAGCCAATGCCAGATGCCCCAGGGGGAATGAACAAAACAGATCATCAAGTGATCCATTCCCTGTTGCCCATTCCCAGCTTCTGGCAAACAGAGACGAAGGACGCCACCTTTATTTAATTTTTGGCCAAATAGCCAACAAATGGAATCTTCATCTGCCAGAAAGATTCCTGCTTTTAAGTATGTATTACATATGTATTTTTATAAATCCTTATTAAATGCTTTTTATCAGCATTTCTTCTGTCAAATATAGTATTTAATATCTTATTTTACCTTGTATTGTGTTTTTATATCCTTTTGAGTCTGTTATGATGTTATACAACATCCCAAGAGTCTTGTTCTGGGCAGGGATGTGTTTTTAGGCATATTAGCATTCTTTCTTTGTAGATATCCTAATTAAAGATTTTCAGAAATAAATGAGGAAAGAATTTTTTTCTCTCAAGATTCAAATAGTATCTAAATTTTTCGATACATGAATCTCTCACTGACATAGTAATATAACTGACACTACTTACTTAAATATTCATACCAGAAGATGTTTTTAATAGGAGTTAAATTCGTAAATATATTTTGTTTTAATTGGTAGAAATTGGTTATTACTTGGTTGTTGAGCCATGATCCTGCAACACGACCAACTGCTGTGGAGCTGTTAAAAAGTGAACATCTCCCACCACCCCAAATGGAAGAATCAGAACTTCATGAAGTGCTTCATCATACCTTAGCAAATGTTAATGGGAAAGCTTACCGGACTATGATGGGTCACATATTTTCACAACGCATCTCTCCAGCGATGGATTACACCTACGACAGCGATATGCTGAAGGTTAGTTTTAAATTGATTGTATAGTAACTCCAACCAAGGAAATATAGATGTAACTCAGCTCAAAACTGTGCATCATAATGTTTTACCTCAGTGCTTAATGTCCCCTTATAACAGTGATTTTCAAACGTTTTGGCCTACTGTCCACCCTTCTCAATGCATCCCTTTTACACAGACCACCAGCCACCCACTCATGATGACAAAATGCCTTTGCTTATCTCTAAATACCATAATACTAATTTATTCGTAGTAGGCTACTGGAGTATAAAAACAGAAATATGCAGCTATATAATTAGGGGGCATAAATAACCATTAAGAAAGGAAATATTAATCAAAATCATTAAACTGATTAAGCTCTTTAAAGTTATCATATTGGTTTACCAAACTTCATTTTAAATAAAATATTTATTTATATCCATAAAAAAAGGTTTCAACATTGTCTTTTATTTATGTTGTGGGTGGGGAACCTTTTTTTGTGATCAGAGACCATTGGCCTACAGAAAAATTTGTTGGGGGGCTATACAAAAGTTAGAGGCAAAAAACCAAACACCTCCCTCCCCTAAACCCCAAATCCTCACTGTGGCCCGCAAATGAGACACCTCGCTCTCCTTGTGCTCCAGCCTCACAGGGGTGGGAGAGAGGGAAGTGAGGAGGTTCAGGGGCTTTCCACAGGGCTAGTAGATTTTGTGGAACCCCCTTGGGCTCTGGGATGGGGCCAAAAGTGAGGGGTTCAGTGTGGGAGGGGGCTGCCAAGGAATGAGATAGGGATGGGGGAGTTCAAGGTCTGGATAGTAGGCTGAATGTAGAAGTGGGATGGCAGTCTGGCAGGAAGGTTGGGTGCAGGAGCGGGTTGAGGGTGGGGTGCAGGTTGGGAGTATGAGGTCTAGGTAGGAGGGTGGGTGCAGGAGCAGGGTGGGGGGAGTGTCTATGGGAGAGGGGGTGTGAGGGCAATGGGGGTGTTGGGTCTGGGCATGAGGAGGATCGGGGGTGCTTACCTGGCTCCGTGCGCCCTACCAATCCTAGGCATCTCCCCCCACTGTTTGAATTAGCTGCGATTCTGGTCAATGGGAGCAGCGGGGAAAGCCTCCAGGGTGAGCGGTTTCCTGCACTGCCGTTCCTTCAGCCAGGGAAAGGAGGAGCAGGAGTGGCAGTGCATAGAGCTGCTTCTTCCCCCCCCGTGAGCCAGATCCAGCCCAGCTTTCCCCTACTCACACAGCTGGAAGTTGGTGCTGACACTTTAACTACGTGGGAAGGAGTGCAGGGCTGGAGCACAAGCATGGGCTCCCCTCCACAGGGGAGTGAGCCTTAAACCCATGGCCCACCTGCAAGACAGTTGTAGACCACGCTTTGAGAACCACTGCCTTATAAACTGATAAGTTAATATAATTTTCCTGATGTCTCCAATCTCATTCATATCTTGTTCTCCATTTGAATTTTACATACTCAGGGAAGAATTAAACTAAATTTGGGTAAGGCAATAAATGGTCAAAAAACTGTGTGTGTAGGGTTGCTCTTGACTATTATAAATCATGATATTCACATCTAAGTGTCAATAACACATTTTTGTAGCTGTTTCTAACCAGTCTTACAGTCCCCTTCAATAGCTACTATCAAGATTTACTTCTGATTTAGGGATTTTAAATATTGGTTAATTGAATAGTCGACTAACCTTATGCATTCTAATCAGTTACTCAAATATTCTATAGTTCCCAGGGGCAGGGCTGGCAGCCCATGCGCTCTGGCCCTGCTCCTGAGGAGTAGGGTTGCCAGGTGTCCGGTTTTGAACTGTGGACAATCCAGTATTTGAGTTTTCTGTTCGAGAAACAAATTGAGAAAATATAAGTGTCCGGTATTTTCTAAATAAGATGTAATGTAGATGGTGATGTAATGTCAAGTGTGTCTGGTATTTTTGTTAAATCCATCTGGCTACCCTACTGAGGAGCCCCTTGCCACTCCGCTCTCCTTCCTCTATATCAGAGGCAGCAGCATGGGGTGCCAGGTGGGAGGTGATCTGCGAGGGTAGCCAGTTTAAAAACAAGCTCGCCTCATGGACCAGCAGCCTGTCATCCCGCACTGTTGCCTTTGACACAGAGGCAGCAGTGTGGGGTGACAGCAGCCCCTGTCCAGGGAGGGGCTGAGCTCCTAGGTTCAGCTCAAGCTGGAACTGAGCTGGGCTGCCTGTCCACCTGGCTCCTAATACGCTTTAAATGCAAAGCCACAGTGACAGTAGGTCCCGGAGCTAGCGTGAGCCTGGAATGAGCCGGGCTGCTGGCCAGCCTGCTAAAAAATTCACTGGCCAGGGAGGAGGAGGGGAGGGGAGAATGAATGTACTCTATAGCATTAACATATAAGCTTTTGCTCAGTTAATTGACTACACTATTACATCCCTATTCTGATCATTCTAAAACTCTTCAAAATCACTGTTCTAAATGTATCAATATGTTGATGTGTGCTGTATTTGAATATACTTTAGAGCTCCTTATTTTGTGGTGGTGGTTTTCAGGGTTGTTTTTCAGTTCGAGCAGCCAAGATACAGCAGCATGTATGTGAGACTGTCAGCCGGATCTTTAGAAGACATGGTAGGTTATTGTTTTTTGCTTTCTGGTACTGAATGGATTTGAGAAATGGTCTTTGAATGTATACTAAATTATTTTGTTATAATGACCAGTACATCAGAGCTTTTTTCAGGGTAGAGAATGTTATATGAATATAATTTTAGGTTAACATGTACACCACAGTAAGACAGTAATAGAGATGTAGCCATGTTAATCTGGTCTTGCTGAAACAAAAGACAGGACTATGCAGCACTTTAAAGACTAACAAAATGGTTTATTAGGTATACATGGTCATGCCAATTTTCTTCCACAATTTGATCTGAGGAAGTGGGTCTGGCCCATGAAAGCTCATCACCTAATAAACCATCTTGTTAGTCTTTAAAGTGTTGCATAGTCCTGTCTTTTGTTCGCAGTAAGACAGTGATAGATAAAACTTGCTAAGGCTAGTTCAAAGAAATGGGGCGGGGGAAATCCATAAAAAATTTTGAAAATTTTGAAACCTTTTCAGTTACATTACAAGAATCATTAGTTGAATTTTTCATGAATTATTTCCAGAAAAAAAATAGAATTTTTTAAAAATTTTAAATGGAAAAAAATTGATGAGCTCTTATCATGTGACTAAACTCAGCAATCAGAAGCAGAAAATGAGAACCAAAAACCCAAAACATGTTAAGCCAACCAAAACACGTTAAGACAAAGAACCAAGTGGCTACCTTTCTTTAATTTAAAGTATGTCTTTTGAATATATTCTGAAACCAACAATATAGGAGAAATCTAAATATTTTCACAAAATATGCTTTTTTTAAAAACATCGCTAATATTTATATTTGTTATGGATGAATCAACATGTACAGATGTTTATGGGTATATACTTTGCTCAAAAGTGTTTTTAGAGCTGAAACAAATATTTTCAAGAAGCAGGGTTTGATTCATTTATATATTTATAATGTTTATAGGATTTAGGTCTGATTAGAAGGCAGGTAATGTACCTGAAAAGTGCAGCAGATGCTGAAGTTCCAATTTCTCTGACTTTTTAAAATTTACTCATTTACAGTTGAAAAGATTTGTTCTTGCGTATTATAGCAAGTAATAAAAATTCTTCATTGGAACTTGACAATAGCATTGATTATATGTGAGTCAGAAAATAATCCAAGTGGCTGTCCTGTATTCCTAGGGACATCCAATTGTATAAAAGATCATATCAATTACTCTTGGGAGAGTAGCCATGTTAGTCTATAACTGCAAAAAACAACTTGGAGTTCTGGCACCTTAGAGACTTACAGATTTCTTAGGGTATAAACTTTCATGAGTAATGGCCACTTCATCAGATGAATTGGAGTGGAAATTAGAGAAGCAGGGATGCAAAAAATGAGGAGCAACGTTAGTTCGAACCGAGGGGCTTGATTTGAACTAATGCATCCCAAAGGGCACTTCCTGGTTCGAATAAGCTGTTGAATGGAATAATGCGTGGGCAAAATCATGCTAATGAAGCACGGGATATTTAAATCCCCACTTCATTAGCAATTTCGGTCGCCGACATTTGCATCCCTAGCTCGAAGTAGGGAGCAAGTGTAGACGTACCGAGTACAGTAGAGTCCCTATCATCCGACCTAAACGGGACCGACAGGTGGTCGTATTACCAAAAATGTCGGATGATAGAGACTCTACTGTAGCCAGGGCTGCTTGATCCCTATCCCTGCCTGGCCCTGGCCCTGGCCCTGGCCCCTTCCCTCCCTAAAGCTCCCGGGCGCCCAGCCCCGCTCGCTACCCCGTCGCTCTCCTGGAGCCGCTGATGCCTGCAGCTCCCGGGGATGAAGCAGTGCTGGCAGGAGCAGCATCAGTGGCTCTAGGGCGCGGGCCGGGAGAATGGCCCCACTTGCGGCCCCGTCGCTCTCCTGGCGCCGCTGATGCCGCTCCTGCCGGTGCCGCTTTGTCCTGGCAGCTGCAGGCATCAGCGGCTCCAGGAGAGCGACGGGGCAGCAAGCGGTGCCATTCTCCCTGCCCATGCTTTATCTGACCCTGCAGCTCCCGGGGACGAAGTGGCGACGGCAGGAGTCGCATCAGCGGCTCCAGGAGAGCGACCAGGCAGCAAGTGGGGCCATTCTCCCGGCCTACACCCTGGAGTCGCTGATGCTGCTCCTGCCGGCGCCACTTTGTCCCCGGGAGCTGCAAGGTCAGATAAAGCGGAATGTCAGATTACCGAAGGTTGGATAATCCGGATTCTACTGTGTTTTTTTGATGACGTGTCTGCTGGTGAGTATTTGTTTCAGTTGGTGGGTTGTTTGTAGGCGAGGATTGGCCTGTCTCCCAAGGTGTATGAGAGTGAGGGATTGTTTACCAGGATAGGCTGTAGATTGTCAATGATGCAATGAAGGGATTTTAGCTGGGATTTGAAGGTGCTAACAGAATTATCCTGGCAACTAAACTGCAATACTTTGTGCTGCCATGTGGGCCACTCTGTGGGATTCCTAGACTTTGCCTTTCAGTACCTTGGAAGAAGGATCCTCAGCTCATCTTACTTAGTAACAACTATACCTAACAAATACAATAGTATTGACAAGGTTAGTGAGACTCTTACCTGTCCTTCTGTAAGTCTTTGTGGAAGCTGAAGTTTGAAGAGGGAATTAAAACAGATGATGATTTCAGAATTCTATCTGGAATATGAAATTTGTTCATGGTATTCTGTAATTATCCTCACACACTTCTTCTCCCTCCCTTTCACAAGGATTAAATAAGAAAGATAACAGTTTCTTTCCAAAATTAATGTATTTCAAAGGGTAACACATTTTAAACAAATATTACTTAAGATTCTTTTATAATTGGATTTTTTTTCTTTGTAATGGCTTTTGAAGAGATGGTGCACACTCTGTTTGAATTGTATTTTACTGCTTTTGCATAGGAGCTGTCAAGCTGCACACCCCACTTCTAATGCCTAGAAATAAGAAACTGTATGACCATAATGAAGCTTCATATTTCATGGATCACAGTGGCATGCTGTTGATGCTTCCTTATGATCTCAGGGTAAGTGGTATATACACTTTATAATTTAAGCTAGTGGGTTTGGGGAATGTTGTCGTTTCTATTATTGTTTTTTATTCACTAATCAAGGTTTAGGCACAGACTTCTACGTCTTCCTCCCATCATTTAGGCTTCTGATTGTACAGTGTCTGTCCTTTAATCCTTGGTTGCCAAACTCTCTCTTCTAGCCCAAATTGATTACATTTCCAGAAATGATAAGGAGGATAGAAAAAAATAGCCAGTGTAAAAAAGTAACCTTTGCAAGTGTGGCTTACTTTTTGCATCATAACTGAACTTCACCAGAGTATTGATTTGAGTATTAGTCCATTGTCACAGTGTACATATATATATAGTGGTGCGGTGGCGAGTCTGTTTGCTGACAACTATTATTGTACTACACTTGGCAATAAACCTAGCTGTGTGCTTTCAATCCTTATCTGATTTGTGGTCTCTGGGGGCTTTCTCGGAGTCTGTCGTGTTGACTAATTGTGCATGGTTAATGCACAGGGCTCGCCGAGTGACGGCGAGTCCCGCTTGCCAGCCGTGCAATTCTGCGCTCTGTGCATGCACAGATCGTTCCATGCTGGCTCTTCCGGGGTGTAATCTACTCGCCACGGGCAGCCCCTCTGGTGCCAGTGTGCGGCTGAGCGCCCCTTGTCTGATGGGTGCCCAGCCAGCCCCTGGCTCGGGCAGCCTGGGGAGAGGCACATAGCACCCTGGCTGGAGGCTACAGAGTGGTTACGCCGGAGGCCACGGGCGAGTAGATTACACTATTTGTTGAGCCCTGTTAATCCATTATGACTGGAGCGCACGCATGCAGCCAAAAGTTTATCATCATAGACTGAGTAGGAGACCTGTCAGGAACCCATTGGGATGACCCTGCCTGACTGACAACACTGGTGACCCCGACATGAGTGTCATCAGTCAGGCGGGGTTATCCTGATGGATTCCTGACAAGTCTTCTACTGGTGGGGAGTTCTGGCCCCAGTGGTTCTCCCTGGCTCCAATAGCTGGGAAGCTTTAGTTTGGCAGTGGCCAGCGAGCTTTGACCCCAGTGGCAACCAGGGGAGCTCTCGCCCTGACCCAGGCTACAGAGCTCCGGTCCTGTTCTGGTTCCAGCAGCCAGGGAGCTCCAGCCTCAGTGGCTGGGGAGCCAGGTGGCTGCAGAGCTGTGCCCTAGTTTTCAGCTCTGGCCATGGAACTCCAGCCCCAGCAGTAGTGGGGCCAGGAGCATCTAGAGAGCCCCAGGGGACCTGGGGCAGCAGTTGGAGCAGGCTGGAGCTCTAGTTTGGTGGCAGCACAGGCCATGAGGGGAGGGACCTTTCCTGATCTGGCAAATCCCCTTGTTCAGGATCAGTCAGGTCCTAAGGCTGCCAGGCCAGCAAAACCCAACCTGAATTCAATTTTCATCAAGTGTTACATACATAACTGTTAGCTGCTTAGCCTTTGACCCTCATGTCTGCATGACATTTCCAAGAATCCATGTATTTTATTTTTCTCATTATAATATCTATTTTGAAACATCACAGCTGCTGATTATCTTCTGTCAACAAAACAAGCACTGTCTGACTACAGCTAGTCATTTATTTTGTTTGCTGTCTTTGTCTCCTCTGTAATTATTAACCAGATGTTTCTTTGCAGCTTTATCAATTACATATGCAACTACCTTGTACCCAATTTCACATTTATAGTTTTAAAAGTAAAATGAAGAAGGCTAGAGATGTTTTTAGTGTCATCCTTCAATAGTGCTAGTTAGAATATCTAATTCCTTCTGCCTCTATTACTCCGGTTTTAAACCAATGATATACCATTAGTGTAATAAAAAGGAAGAATTAGATGAAATGCTATCCATATTGTGAGGACCACCAAAATTTTTCTCTCTGTTGGAATGAGTGATTTCCTAAGATGTGTTGGTTACAGAAGTATTAACTGAATAAGGAAGCTTATTCAGCTTCAGTGTCCCTGGAATTAGGGTTTTGTTAACAACACGTAGGGATCATCTACACTACAGAGAAGATTGACTCTGCCACAGTTGATTTTCTGGGGTTCAAATTAGCGGGTCTAGTGAAGAGCTTCTAATTCAAAGTGAGAGGTTGTTCCCACTGGCGCCAGAAGTCCTGATCTTCATGATGAGTAAGGGAAGTCAACAGAAGTATGTGCTTCCATCAACTTCCTGCTGTGTGGGGCAGCATCAAAACTTGATTTAAGGTACTTTGACTCCAGCTAAGTAATTAAGTAGCTGGAATTGCATATCTTAGGTCAACTTTCCCCTTTACTGTAGACCAGGCCATAGAGTCTTGGTTAATATTTTGGGATGTGTGTGTGTGTGTGTGTGTGTGTGTGTGTTGCTAACGCCATAATCTCTTGCAATGTTTACCTCTTGCATCTGCACAGTTGAAAAACTGAGTGCTTGCCCTCTCAATGGGTGAACACCATTTTTCTAAAAGATACACCAAAGATACTTAAAACCATTTAGCTTTGACAAATACACATTTTCTGAGATAATATTACAGATGGGAGAATGAAAGTACTTGCATGATGTATAATTAAACATTATCCTACAAGCATAAGTGAGACCTAAGCTATGCGTATTTGTCTCACCCACCTTTTTTTTGTGTGTTTTCAGATTCCTTTTGCAAGATTTGTAGCTAGAAATAATATATCAAACTTGAAAAGGTAAGAAAATGGCTGGGAGGGATTATCTCATATCCAAATAGGACTAACATTCACCTGTTGCACATGTAACTTCTACACAATGAGTAATAAACTACAGCACTGAATATATTGCATTGATTCCTCCTTTGGTGTTTTTGTAGATATTGTATAGAGCGTGTATACAGACCTCGGAAGTTAGACCGTTGTCACCCCAAAGAACTCCTAGAATGTGCATTTGACATCATCACTTCTACTGGAAACAGCTTTTTACCTATTGCAGAAACAATCTACACAATTTCTGAAATCATTCAAGAATTTCCAGTACTACAGGTTGTTCCCTCACCCAACCTCCTTGACTAATGAACATTTTTCATTCTTTCATTTTTTTAACTATAAAAGGCTATTTTATTAGATAGGGAATTGTAAATAAAGAAATATGTAGGAACAATGACTTGAAAAAGATCTTCTCACCTTGTAACACACTAAATATTTCAATTTTTTTCTAAAACTTGAAAACTGAGTCAGTGTAATATAAACTGTAAATGAAAAAATGTTTTTGAAGTACAGCATCCAATGAACAGTCTTTTTGACAATATAAACAATATTGAACACTTTCACAGCACTGTTTGAAATAATGGCTATCTTCTTTTAGGTGAGTGAGAGTCTGTCTCTCTTAATCCTCACATTGAAGATTTAAAATGGTACAAATTCTGTACACAGTTCTGTAGTACAGGCAGTCCCCGGGTTACGTACAAGGTAGGGACTGTAGGTTTGTTCTTAAGTTGAGTCTGTATGTAAGTCGGAACTGGCGTCCAGATTCAGCCGCTGCTGAAACTGACCGCCAGTTCTGACTTACATACAGATTCAACTTAAGAACCCCAAGTCAGCTGCTGCTGAAACTGATCAGCAGCTGATTCCAGGAAGCCCGGGGCAGAGCAACTGTGCCTCGGGCTTCCTGTAGTCAGCGCTGGTCAGTTTCAGCAACGGCTTACTTGGGACGCCTGGGGCAGAGCAGCTGGGGTGCTGCTGGGTTGCTCCAGTAGCGCGGCTCCTTGGCACTACTGGACCAACCCAGCAGCACCCCAGCTGTTCTGCCCCAGGCGTCCTGATTCAGCCGCTGCTGAAACTGACCAGCAGCGGCTGAATCAGGACGCCTGGGGCAGAGGGCTGGGGTGCTGCCGGGTTGGTCCAGTAGTGCCCAGAGCTGCGCTGCGGGACCAACCGGCAGCGCCCCAGCTGCTCTGCCCTAGGGTCCACAACAAAAGCCTGGTCTGCTGGGGGGGGCACACTAGCTGCACACCCCCCCCCCCCCAGCAGACCAGGGACACGGGGAGCAAAGCCGCAGCGGCGGGGTGCTTCGCTTCTGAGGCTTTGCTCTGGCGCGGGACCCGCTTTGCTTGTGGTGCCCCTGGTCTGCTGGGGACCGTCTCCAGCAGACCAGGGGCACCGTGAGCAAACCCGCAGCCGTGGCGGGGTCCCGCGCTTCTGAGGCTTTGCTCTGGCAAAGCCTCAGAAGCGGGGGAACACGCCGCTGCTGTGGGTTTGCTCAGTGTCCCTGGTCTGCTGGAGACGGTCTCCAGCAGACCAGGGGCACCGGCAGCAGTTTTTCTCGCCCCGGAGGTCAAGGTGGCTGACCGCTGCCTGTGAGCTCCGGGGCGAGAAAGCCCTGTTCGTAAGTGTGGATCTGACATAAGTCAGGGACTGCCTGTATACAGAAAGGAGTTAAGGGGATGGGGAGAATGAGAGTTAGTTATGAGAAACAGAAAAGCTATTTTGCATATGGGAATGCCAGTAAAACAGGATATTTTTTCCTCTGATAGGAAAGAAACTATAATATTTACTTGAACCACACTTCCCTATTGAAAGCTATACTTTTGCACTGTGGGATACCAGAAGATAAACTCAATCAAGTCTACATCATTCTGTATGATGCAGTGGTAAGATATAAATGACTCTTGTAGAGATCAGTTTAATAACTAAAGTGCCACATTAATTATGAATCCATCTTTAAATATATGTAATAATACTTTCATAATTTACCAAGGAATATATTAAACCTAACCATATAGTAAAAGTGGTGGATTATTCCAGATCATCAGTTTGTATTAAATCTTTTCCTGCGATCTCCTTATAGGAGAACTGTTATCTTAAAACACAGATGGGGGATTCTTTACCTATTGATTAATAACATCCTAGATTGTTAAACCTCAGAACATTGCATTCAGATGTATTTTTATTGTTTTATAGTCTACTTCAGAGTTTAATCAGAAAAAATGGACTAGTCCTTTTTATTTGTGAGCACTATAGAGGGTTGTTCAAATCCCAACAAACAACTACCATAGATTTGATTTTTTTTTTAAGTTAATGTAATATTTCTGTTTAGTATTACATTTTGTATTCGTTTAAGCAGAAGCTCACTTTTAAATAGACCTTTTTACCTGTAAAATGACCAAAAGCAGATATGGAGTCACTGAGACACAAGTAAACATTTTGCCATTGTTTTCATTATTATTTCAGAGAGTAATTGATTGAAATGGGGAGGAAATTTTTTAATTAAATTACAAAATGCAACCAAGGAGCTGCATTATTAATTTTTGTCACAAACAATTAGTAAACTTTTTTTCTCAAAAGTGAATTTTCTAAAAACATGCTACAATATAATATTTTTTGTTGTACTTTAGACTGAAAAGTTAACGAAAAGAGAAGTAGAAGCTAAATTTTGTAATCTTTCTCTGTCATCAAACAGTGTAAGTAGTTCATCACTCCACATATTTTTATTTCCCTATAAATTGATATAAATACTTTATTTACAACAAAACGCATTAAAACCTAATTTAAGCATGTGCCATGCCTTGTATAGAGATGTCACTTCTGCATTTGCAATTGAATTGGCATTGACCTCTTTGCTGTCTTAACTTTTTGGAAATAGCCTGTCTTGTCTCTTTCAGCATCACTTTTTTTCTGGGTTTCTCCCTTTTCTTTAAGATTTGTGTTTCAGATTATGCAGATGTTCAAAGCGCAAATGGAATATTGCAGAATTGAGATTTCTAGAAGGAAAAATGTGTGAGATTCTAAATAGTATTATGCAAAGTTAGATGCATGAGTATAAAGAACAGGTTGAGAGAGATCTCTTGTCATCCAACTTTTTCCTGTCCTGATTAGGAATTCTCATGTGTCCACTCCCTCCTCCAAATTATTAAGGAGAATTAGTCTATTCTGCAAAACAAGTATACATGGTAAACCGTTAGCCACAACAAACCAAATGCTATGTTGTTGTTCATATGCCTTCTGCACAAGCACGTGAATGGTATTCTATCTGTGTATATTTTCAGCTATGTCGACTGTACAGATTTATTGAGCACAAGGGAGAATTGAATGATGTAACCCCTTTGATAAACACAATGATAAAACAAAAAACTGGTGTCACCCAGCTAGTAAAGCATGGCATGAAAGATCTGGAAGAAATCATGGGTCTTTTAAAGAAGCTTGGTATAAAACTTCAGGTTTGTATAGCAGTTGGACTATAAATTCATTGATTTATGTCTCTGTACATCATCTCTGCCTTTATAAGCCTTTCCTCAGGCATCAGAATTAGCACCATTAAATTGTGATGTTGTATATGATAAACACCAAGGGTACATCTACACTGCACACTTATTTCTAAACAAACCATTCCGGAAGAAATACTCTGAAATACCTTTATTTTGATATAACACGTCTACACTACAGGGAAGCCTCAAAATTAGTCCGAGGCAGGCTTCCCTAAGTGGATGCAGTATCTCGATTTAGAGCCCCAGGAGGCACTGGGGAGTAATTTGTTTGAATGGCCCTGAGGAGGAGCTATTTTGAAATAGCAGCAGTGGAGCATCCACCCTATAGCTATTTCGGAGTAAGTGTTGTTCCTCGTGGAATGAGGTTTACAGAAGTCGGAATAAGCCTTCCGTTATTTCAAATTTATTTCAAAAGAATGGAATTACTGTGTAGCATTGTTATTTCAAAATAACGTCAGTTATTTCAAAATAACTGTGCTGTGTAGACGCACTCCAATAGTGACTTCAGTTTTTAGATTCTTCCTTTCAGAGTAGGACCTAAAAGTCAGTCAGTCAGCTAAAGAATACCTATAGCTATGTATTTGGATTATTTCAGTTGCATTCTTATCTGAAAATTAATTCTCTCTATATACAAATTACTGATAATAATAAGGGGTTCTTTGACAATTTTATATTCTGAACATATAACAAATGTCCAAAATACAAGTGGTAATAATTGAAGTCATTTGTTTTCTCTAAAGGCTTGCTATTTGGGACTTATACACAATATTTGGTAGTTCATGTCCCCTTATGATGCTTTAGATTTAAGATATTGTTTTCTCTGCTCAGATTTTTTGGCTGAATCCATTTTTCTTCAGGGATCAATATTTTAATTACAGTATTAAATCTGCTCAACACCAGAGAAAATGTGTTAGCTTTTCAAGAAATGCTGATGTGTACATTTTCATATTTTACATGAGATTCATTTTTCATTTACAGGTATCTATAAATTTAGGACTTGTTTACAAAGTGCAACAGCATAATGGAGTCATCTTTCAGTTTATAGCATACATCAAACGCAGACAAAGAACTGTGCCTGAAATTCTTGCAGCTGGAGGCAGATATGACCATCTGGTGTGTATACTTCAGCTTTTTTTTTTTTTTTTTTTTAAGGATATACTTTTTTGATACTTTATTAATGACATCGTTTCTTGTCTTTTCAGATTCCACAGTTCAGAGGGCCGCAAACAGTAGGACCTCTTCCTTCTGCTGTTGGAGTCAGTATTGCTATAGATAAAATAACTGCTGCAGTTTCTAATATGGAGGACTCTGTAAGTTTTTGATTTCTATCATTTCAGAATCTAGGTAGCTATAGATAGTCAAGAAATATTAAGAGGTTAAAATGTGTCTCAAAATAATTCCATACAATAATAGAAACCTCAAGATATGGTGCATTTTATTTGCTCCCATGTAATTCATAGCTTGTTTAATTGCATAAAAAAATCCTTTTGAAATGTATTCAGTGTTTTGTATCTTTTTCTCTCCCTCTTGCTTCAAACAAGTATGTAGTCTCATGTTCTCTCTCCTCTATTAAAATATGTTTTGTCCCTAGCTCTTCTTTTCATCTACATAAGTCATAGAACAGTTTCACTCACAGCAGAAGGTGTATATTTTTTGTGAGGAAGAAAATTAATGCTTCTAAATGGGGAGGAGGCACAGCTAGGTAACTCACTGGGTTAGGCTTTGCAAGTGCTTTATGAGGAACAGGGTAAGATTTGCTAAAGAGTTCAGTTTTAAAAAATGCTTAGTAATGAAGCATCTCCTAATCTCTGCCTAATTTGCTTGAAAAGCAGCACAAAAGTGCTTTGGCTCTCCAGTAAAGTCAACATTTTTACACTGGAAAACAAGCTTTCATTGCTCAGACTGTTCCCCTCCCTTCTTCTTTTCTTCCAGGTTACTCTGGGCTCCTGTGATCTGTTGGTTGTGAGTGTGGGACAGATGTCAATGACAAGAGCCATCAATATTGTTCAGAAACTCTGGAGTGCGGGAATTCCAGTGGATATCATGTATGACTGGTCCCAGGTAAAGAGGCTATCTACTTATTTGTTAACTGTGTGTTAGTTTCACAAAGTCTGGTGTTGCTAAAGCTTCCTCTTAGAGGTTATTCATTTATAGAATCATAATAGTGAGCATCTGGGTGCAATTCAGCTATCCTTAAGTCATCGAAGATTACCTTTCCTTTTATAATATTTTTCCTCTGTAGTGCTCATCACCTTTTACAATGTAAGCATCATAATCTTCATTTTAGAGTGACAAATTAGGTGACATGGCCATGTTTACTCTTTGAGGGCATGATACAAAGCCACTGATATCAGTAGAAAGACACTTACTGAATTCATTGGGCCCTGAATATGTCCTGCATAGGATCAACAGTGAAAGCAGAATTAGGTCTCCTCATTCCAAATACAGTGCCATATCCACTGAGTTATGCTGCTTCCATGGAATGACATGTAGCGGAGACAGCTTTATTGAAAAACACCCAAGATTCTGGAGATCCTGGACAAGCATTTGACAAAAATCTTTCCCAAAAATGCATTTTATCAACATACATCAACAATATAAAAACAAAGTATACTTTCACCCCCAAAAATGAAACTATCCATCAAAGAAAATAGAAACTCTCTTTATTTAACAAAACTGGGGGGGTGGGGGGGAATTAACCTCTGGGGAGACTGGGAAAAGGAGGTGAGAGAGGGTGGAAGAGGAGAGGTGGAAACGTGGGAGGAGGGAACTGGAAGGGGAAACCAGGGGAAGAAGGAAGAGGGGAAGTATAAAACTATGGTACGTCATATCTTCAGTACTGTGTACAGATGTGGTCTCCTCACTTCAAAAACGATATTTTGGCCTTGAAAAGGGTTCTGAAAAGGGCAACTAAAATGATTAGGGGTTTGGAACAGGTCCCATATGAAGAGAGGCTAAAGAGTCTGGGACTTTTCAGCTTAGAAAAGAGGAGACTGAGGGGGGATATGATAGAGGTATATAAATCATGAGTGGTGTGGAGAGGGTGAATAAAGAAAAGTTCTCCATTAGTTCCCATAATAGAAGGACTACAGGACACCAGATGAAATGAATAGACAGCAGGTTTAAAACTAATAAGCGAAAGTTCTTCTTCACACAGCACATAGTCAACCTGTGGAACTCCTTGCCACAGGAGGCTGTGAAGGCTAGAACTATAACAGAGTTTAAAGAGAAGTTAGATAAATTCATGGAGATTGGGTCCATGCAGTGCTACTAGCCAGGGGGTAGGAACGGTGTCCCTGGCCTCTGTTTGTGGAAAGCTGGAGATGGATGGCACGAGACAAATTGCTTGGTCATTGTCTTCGGTCCATCCCCTCCCGGGTACCTGGTGCTGGCTGCTGTTGGCAGATAGGCTACTGGGCTAGATGGACCTTTGGTCTGACCCAGTATGGTCATTCTTATGTTATAAGCTCAGGGTTGGGGGTCTCACTGGACCATCTTGATTTTCATGCAAACCTGCTCCTGGGTTCACATGTGGCCTTTGGTAGCCAGGCTGGCAGCCATCTTGCCCTAGACGGCTGCATTCCTGTGCCTAGTGCGGAGTTCGTGGATGCTGGAGGCCTCCCCCCAAAACTCGATGAGGTCCACGGTCGCCGCACTAGACCAGGCAGGTGCCCGCCTCTTACGGCCCCGGGCAGGCTCCTGTGAGCCGCCAGCCTCGTCCTGGGAAGAGGCGGAGGGCTGGCTCATGCCGTGCCAGGTGCAGGGTCTGTTGGCTGGGTGCTGGCAGGCTTGCAACTGGCACAAGCAGTGTAGCCAGACTGTGCCCCTTTAAGGGCTCTGGGACCGGGAGGGAGGCAGAAGAGTTTCCCTGGTTTGTCCCAGAGTGGTTACCTGGGCAGCCTGGGAATGGCTAGTCTCCAACTAGTTTGAATTAAGTGGCTACACAGCCCTTAATTCGAACTACTTAATTCGAACTAAGTGTTAGTCCTCGTATAATGAGGTTTACCTCGTTCGAATTAAGCGCTCCACTAGTTCGATTTAAATTAGAACTAGCAGTTTGTATGTGTAGCCCCTATTAAAGTTAATTCGAACTAATGGCTGTTATTTCAAATTAACTTTGTAGTGTAGACATACCCTTTGGCAGTCTGGTTCAGTTGATTTGTACATATGCTTCTTGGTGAATGATAGATGGTAAATGGGAATTGCCCATTCTCTCAAATGCAGTGAGCTGTACTTCTACACACTCAGAATGCTTTAAAGCAGAGAGTTCTCAACCACTCAGCTGCCTTGCTGACATTACAGTACTCTTTTGCCATTCTACCATCAACAGTTTCCCTACTTTTCATTCTTTTTTCTACATCTGACCATATGCTGTTGAAGGGCAAGTATAACTGGTGTTTAATACCCTTCAGATCACTTGTTTTTTTCCTGTTTACATTGGCCCTTGCTGGCCTCCTTGTGAGGCTGTTCAGAGATGATATGTTGCAGTTTCTTGATTGCACTTAATCTTGGACAGTGTTCTGCCTCGACAGCTAATGCTGACAAACTGATTCTTCACTGAGAGCTGCACAGAGAGTCATCCTTTGGAAAGTCCAGTTGAAGACAGTGAAACTCCACACAGAGACAGGGATCCATCTGGGCAAATCTCTATGTACAAGTAATGAGTTACAAACACTGGGAAAATAGATCTTCATAGTCTATTCTTGCTAACAGATAAAAAAGACACAAATATCCAGCTTCCATTTCCAAATCCTGGTGCAACATACTCTAGTGAGTTATATGTTTTGAAACTTTAAAATAAAGACCTCCACAAAAAAAATTATTCTTCCTGTACTGATGTTTAAAGCTTTTCATTACTCAGAAGGTTGGTACATATACTATAGATGTATTTCCAGTCATACATGTGATTTTGATTGTCTACATTGGCATTTTGTACTCTGTCCCACTTCTCTACTATTATTTTTTCTTGTTCTAGTCCCAAGAAGAACTGCAAGAATATTGTAAATGTTCTGGGATTACATACGTAGCTCTTGTCTCTGAGAAAGAAGGAAGTCACGTAAAGGTAAAGGTTGGATTGGGGAGAATTTTTGTAAATAAATCAGATGAATAATCTGTTCTTCTGTCTGTTTTTATAGGGCTAACACAATATTTTCTGGGAAAAGTGTTGTATAATTTAGAACTTGGCCTTTAAGCCAAATATAGTTTCAGAATTAATAAATAGTAGAAAATTACTCTGAACAATGGATAGTGGATGCATAGTAGACCCATCTTCCTAGTTTTTCCACTAGCCCCAGTCTTCTTCCTCTTTTATCTTTTATCTGTGATGTATTTGTATATATTTTTTAAAAGATCGCAATCTTTGCTCCTATATGGAATGATTATATAATACAGCTATTATGTATAATATTAACATGCCTTTGACTTACTTCCATTATCTATCTTCTTCTTACGCTAATTGATCTTGACAATCATTTGATCACAGTGATGTATCTAGGCATTAAAAAAAAAGTCTGGTGGCACTTTAAAGACTAACAAATTTATTAGGGTATTAGATCATAAGCTTTTGAGAGCTACAACTCACTTAAGATTCAGTTTAAAAAAACACATTTAATCTTTTAATCTCTAATGATGGTATTTCTTACATCAGAGCAAAAATATAAAGAACCTGTTGTTCTGTTAAATGGCATAGGGATTCTCTAGTTTAATTAGTCTTTTCATAATTAATTAAAAAAGAGCAAATCTGTGTAGATTTAAATGCTGGACAGTTATCTCTGCAAATTCAGTGAAAGTCAGCCACATTCCAAATTAATCCCTTAATTTAAAAGAGAACCCCATGTTTAACATAATATTTTCCCTTGTA
Source organism: Pelodiscus sinensis (assembly GCF_049634645.1). Classification (NCBI taxonomy): domain Eukaryota; kingdom Metazoa; phylum Chordata; order Testudines; family Trionychidae; genus Pelodiscus; species Pelodiscus sinensis. The sequence continues at coordinate 62,029,256 of NC_134714.1, forward strand.
CACTAACCAAAGGTCATTCTCCTATTTTAATAAGTGCAACTTGCTAAGTCTAAGCAGTGAAAATGCAAAAGAAATTATTATTCAGTTGCAGAAATCATTCCAACTAACCCAGGGGATTTAATTGGCCAGTGATCAGATAAACAGGTTCTCTGTCTTACTCTATCTGATAATTATATCTTTAATAGGTGATAACTGTAATCAAACTTAATTTTCTTTGTTTCCACAGTATATTTATGCAGATCTTCAGATTTAGCAATCTGTGACTGATTAAAATGTTAAATTACCATTTTGTAGGTGAAATCCTTCGAGAAGGAAAGGCAGACGGAGAAAAGGATTTTAGAGACTGATCTAATAGAACACCTGGCCCAAAAACTGAAGACCAAAGTTTGTGATGAAAGAAGTAACAGGTAGCTGCATAAATAGGGAACAGGAGTTGTCAAAATAAGAGGTCATTTAATAAAGCAAACTAAAGTCGTATTGCAGTAGCACCTATTAGCCTCATGAGTGGACTAGGAGGACCGCATTGTAACAGATACTACACAAAAACAAAACAAAAGAGGTTCCTGCCCCAAAAAGCTTACCGTAAAATTCTTCCATTGTCTAGAATCATTGAAGTATGCAAATGGGCATGTGAAAGTACAAGTGCAGACCGAGTAATTATGTCCTTACTTTTATACTATCACACATGTACATGCAATAATTGGCCGTCAGTATTAGTCTTGAATGCTTTCCAAAATTTACCTCTGTAAAAAGAAATTTCTTTTGACACACATTTGAAGCAAAGTCTAGCTTTGTGGGTGTGTCTTAATAATTTTGTTTGCAAGAAAAGCTCTTTCTTCCGCCCATCTCCTCATGTTTGATCAGGCCATAAAGTCCAACTATCTTTCCTGTTTGACATTTATTCATTGACGTTAACATGCCAGTCATGTCACAGAAGCAATATTATATGATATAAATCCAGGATCCTATATAAGAGTAGATAGGTTGTGAAAGAGAAAGCCGGTATCTAAAACATCCCCTTTTACAAATAGTGAAAGTGGCAAGAAACTTTTGCTGTTTAATTTGCATGCTGAAGATAGGCTTTTTAAAAAATTATTTACTTGTGTCTTGGCATTTCTTAACCAATCAAAAATACAGGACTTAATTTGTAAATATATGCTGAAAATCTCCATTACATTTTTTTTAGAAAATTGGAGTGAGAAACAATGCAAAATACCTTTTGTGATTGAAAGTTTGCCAACAGTAGCTTACATTACTGTACTGCTTTTCCGTTGTGTCTATTTTTGTAACTGTTCTTTGTTTGTTTGCTTTTAGAGACCCTTCAGATAATCTCTCAGTACAAAGTCTAAAAGGATCATTTGCTAGTACTTCAGGTACATAATCACTATTTCTAGGCTCAAATTGACTGTCTTTGTATGCAGTAAATATGCTTTGCAATATAGTAATCACATTACTAAAAATGATAAACAAATTACGAATTTTTCCTTTCAATTTTTACCTGGCTAGAGTAATTCCTTTCTAATCTCAAATATTGTGTAAAATGTGAAGTTTGAATTAAATTTTCCTATAAAATGCAGAAAGTTTTATAGAAAACGTGCTTGGCCCACCAATCAAAATGTTCACAAGGCACGAAGCACTTCTTGCCAGACTGAGGCACACTGAATAAACTGAAACTTTGTTCATAATAGACATTTCTCATTCTGTAGTCGGAAGTGACAAACTTGCTGCAAAATGATGTGACATATAATGCTGACAGTTCAGAAAGCTAATGAAGGAGATTGAGCCATTTTCCATCCTGTTTTTAATATTAGTTTAAGAATCAGTAGATTTTCCAGGATGAGTCCATTTAAGTTGTAGCCACAAAAAGCACATATGCTTTCAGGCTTTATGGAGTGGCTCACAAATGTGAATACCAGTCTTGGTAAACTGCTACAAACCAGGACACAAGCTAAGAATGTAAATGGTTAACCAGTATGCCTTACCCTTAATGGGTGAGATTTACCAGTTCCAGTTAACCAGTAGGGGCTGGAGTAGCTCCCCGCCCACTCTGTCCATGGCAGCCCAACCAGCCCCCTCTGCCCTCTCGCCACAGGTTACACATTGACTCCCTGGGACCAAAGTCAGCAGGAGCTGCTGACCCTATGCTCAGGGAGCTGGGCTGGCAGGAACTGTCCGCCCCACTACCTAGGAGGCTTCATGGCAGGCTTTGCAATATAAAGCTTCAATACTGCAGACCCTGCAGCATGCGTAACTGCTAGGGGTTTAGGGGTTACAGAGTGAGATTTTTATACAATTATTTACATCCCTAGTAAAAACCCAGACTGGTTCTGTTTGTAAATTTTACCAATCAAGTATGAATTCCTTAAGCACTCTTCATAGTCTTGACATGGAGTAACAAACAGTTTGCATGGATACTCCAGTTCATCTTGCCATTCAGACAAACTTGCCTTTGTGAACTCATCTCATTCACCAAAATCACAATATGCAGATTATTCCCAGTCTCAAAAACTGGCCACTTAGAATCATAGGACTGGAAGGGACCTCGAGAGGTCATCGAGTCCAGCCCCCCGCCCTCAAGGCAGGACCAAGCTCCGTCTACACCATCCCTGACAGATGTCTATCTAACCTGTTCTTAAATATATCCAGAGAGGGAGATTCCACCACCTCCCTTGGCAATTTATTCCAATATTTGACCACTCTGACAGTTAGGAATTTTTTACTAATGTCCAATCTAAACCTCCCTTGCTGCACTTTAAGCACATTACTCCTTGTCCTGTCCTCAGAAACCAAGAGGAACAAATTTTCTCCTTCCTCCTTGTGATACCCTTTTAGCTATTTGAAAACCGCTATCATGTCCCCCCTTAATCTTCTTTTTTCCAAACTAAACAAGCCCAGTTCATGAAGCCTGGCTTCATAGGTCATGTTCTCTAGACCTTTAATCATTCTTGTCGCTCTTCTCTGTACCCTTTCCAATTTCTCCACATCTTTCTTGAAATGTGGCGCCCAGAACTGGACACAGTACTCCAGCTGAGGCCTAACTAGTGCAGAGTAGAGCGGCAGAATGACTTCACGAGTTTTGCTTACAACACACCTGTTGGTACAACCTAGAATCATATTTGCTTTTTTTGCAACAGCATCACACTGTTGACTCATATTCAACTTGTGGTCCACTTTGACCCGAAGATCCCTTTCCGCCATGCTCCTTCCTAGACAGTCGCTTCCCATCTTGTATGTATGGAACTGATTGTTCCTTCCTAAGTGGAGCACTTTGCATTTCTCTTTATTAAACCTCATCCTGTTTACCTCTGACCATTTCTCTAACTTGCTAAGGTCATTTTGAATTATGTCCCTATCCCCCAAAGAAGTTGCAACCCCACCCAGTTTGGTATCATCTGCAAACTTAATAAGCGTACTCTCTATCCCAATATCTACATCATTGATGAAGATATTGAACAGTATGGGTCCCAAAACAGACCCTTGCGGAACTCCACTTAGATTAATTGCACCCCAGATCCTACACCAAAGACAACACTTGCAATCAATCCCATAATAAATTAACTATTTATTAATCAAGAAAAAATAAAATTTAGTTATTTAAAAGGTTACGGCAGGTAAACACACACAAGTGAGTTATGGTCTTCAGTTCCAAAAGGTGGTGGTAACTGCTGTAATATGCAAGATGCACAAATCCTCCAAGATTAATCCTGGCCAAATAGTTGGGGATCCCTTGTTTATACTTACATATGTTTGCCCTTCATAGCTTAGCAATAGAGTTCTTTTTTATCACAGATTTTATATTCCCGTCTCCCAGAGTTCAAGCTGATGGCATGAGCGCTTGTGCATATCTCCTGTTCTTGAGGAGGGGTGAGCAATCAACAAAGTCTTTTGTCCACTGATGTTTCGCAATGGCTTGTTCGGTGTCTATGGACCTTCTTTTACTGGAGAGGAAATGACACCTCTTGTATATTTCACACCTTGTAATACTTCTCTTCTGACTGGGTTTATAGTTTCTGAGCAAATACCTTTATAATTAGAGAACAAGCATTTAAATATTACCTTATAACACGGGGTACAGATATTAAGTAGGATTAATACATGCAGCATCCTTCAAGCATTTCATAAAGACTAAACATCTACTATAACAATGCTAACACATGCATAAACTAGATGTGTTTCTAGTTATGCATTTGCCAGTGTTGAGTGATGCCTAGCAGCCCCTTCATGAGATGGAACCTGATCTGCCTGTGTTACATATGGGTTATCAAGAACAGAAATTTCCATACACAAATTGTGTAACTGTGTGTGCCTAAATTCAAATTTTGTGCGTGTACTTTTTAGTAAATTTTTGTTTTATATTGATGATTAAAAAAAATGTTTTTAAGGCTAGTAGAGTGGAATTTCACACTGCTAGTGAAAGCAAAGACCTCGTTTTTCAAATGGTAGGTAAAAATGGCAATTTAGTTAGATTTCAAAATACTTAATTTTACAGTTTATTCAGTGTTGCTTCTTTCCTTTAAAACCTTGTACTTATTGGGGGTGTGTATAAACAGTTGTAGTTTTATTTTACACACTGTTTTCATCTTCTTTAATATCAGATATGCTGCATATGAAAAATAAAGTGTGGGTTCCACGTATTGTAGGATTTTTTTTTTAAACATGAATTTTCTGTAGAATTAATGCCAAAGATTGTCCCAAATTACTGTGCTCTTTTTACATAGAATGTGAAAACCTATAATTGATATAATGAAGAATGAACTCTTTTTATAATAATGAAGTTGGAAGTTCATGATTAGCTAAACAGTTAATCCTATATATTTCCTGACGTAAAACTAGAAGGATTTTTCTTACTGATGATTCTGTGTGATTCATCTGATAATCAACACCAGTTGCGCTGGTATTCGATGGGAGATAAATATATAGAAAGATATACAGATATAAAATAGTCTGTTTTTAAAGTTAAAACATAACAGAATGTATCTTCATTGACATTAAACAATTTAAAATAGAGTGAGAAAGCCCTTGACAAGGGTTGTAATTATCTTTCTGGAATAAAATTCTCTAAATTATTCTGCTTTTCTGTTGGAACCATCTCTTTTTGTGTTGCAATGAAATTTGACAATGTATAATAATGTTCCTCCCTTGTCATTCCTACGGTTGTTTCATAATCACAAATCAACATGAGGAAATTTATTCAGTTGACAATTCCATCTGTAATAATTTTTTGAAAAATCCAATGTCTTATATGATGCTTATTTATGCAAGGAAAACTGCTTGCATTTTAGGTTTGTTTGAACCACATGGAACTTCTGTAGTACCAAATGTGAGTGTTATAGCTCCTGAAAAATTGCCTGCCAGTCTCAGACGACGTTATGAAACGCAGGTATATGTGGTTTGTTTTTCCTTTCAGTTTTGTTTCGAATTTTCATTCAGCCTGCATGTAGTCTTGATTTCATGATCACAGGTTATTTGTCCTTCAGGATATGTGTCTAGTTTAATCTGCAGAATGGGCAGTGAATAAGGCAAAGGACTGCAAAATGAGGAAAATGGGTTTTTCATAGCTGTAAAACATTGAAATGGGATGCCAGGAGACCACTTCTCGGCTCTAACACAGACTTCCTACGTGCCTGTGTACAAGAGTGCTCAGCAAAGATTATGTGGGAAACTTTAATTCTGGCATTTCCTAACTTTTGAGTACTTAAGAAAAAGTTACAAGTTAAACACAGATTTTGTATTTAATGTGTATGTATTGGACTCAACCCTGTGCCCTTTATCTTTAATGTTTGATTATTTCCTCTCAAGCTTGGAGGTAGAGGTAAAAAAAGTATAACATGGTGCATACAAAGAGTGCTTCACGTTGCCTAAAACAAAATGTTTAGTCGTATTAATGTTAGACCACTGTATAAAAGAGAGATGGATGGTAATAATATAAAATTATGTAATGGGACTGAATGCACCAATAGATCAGTATCCTATTATCCAAAATTGCAGCCATCTTTTCTGAACTGCAGAGAAGGTACAGTGCATTCCAGGACTGCCATCTGTGATTTTGCTGCCAATCTGATTCAAGTGGTTTTCTCTTACCTTTGCGAACAGTGGCCTCCACTAGCACCCATAAACAGCTTAGCTTTGACTCTAGAAAGAAATTCACAATCGTATGTGAATTTTTCTTAACCTCATTAGTTATAATATCATCTTTCCTACCACTATACTCACTACTGTTGTATCAAAGTTTATTATAAAAGTGTAAATGTTATGTTTTCTGAAACTAAAAGAGGTTCTCAACTTCAGTGTAATGGAAGTTTGTATACTACTTTTACCCACTATTTAATTTTAATTTTTAGGTACAAACAAGACTCCAGATGTTCATAACTAATCTGCAACAGAAAACAAATGAGATTGAAATTTTAGCTGTAAGTCTGCAAAATGGGAAATGCTTGTTCATTAGACAGGCTAACACTAGAGTTATTAATTTTAGCTAGCAAGATAGCTGTCACCACTGGTAATCTTAAACTTTAGAAATGGCAATTCTAACCAAATTTAGAAATGTGTTGTAAAATAAAACCCACAGAATATTTAGCTAATATACTGAGAAGTGTTTCCTTTTGTGTGAATTGACACCATTGCATATAGCAAAATATTTATATTTTAACTACTTTTCCCTAGGTGTACAGTTGCTGTTGAAGTTTGCTGTTATTTTATCAGTATAAAACACATTTTTAAATGTTATTTTCTGGATTGCCTCTCATCACTTTCTTCTAAAGAGCTGAAACATGAGTTTTCCCATTTGCCCTTTAGAAATAAGCACGTTTATCTTTTCTGAAATACAGGAAAGACCTTTCCTGTACACAAATGAGCTCTGTCCAATATAACTTGCCTTTGAAAGCGTGTAAAATTTGGTAGTCCAAATGTGTTTGCATAATTTTAAATCAGAGATTAAATTTTGACCTTTTTTTGTGTACTGAGATTTTCACGTCCTAAATGATGACAGAACTGGAAAAAAAAGTTACTTTTGCAGGTTGAACCTCTGTAATCTGGACTTCTCTGGTTCAGAATTATCAGGAACTCCATGGGTGTTTCGGGGCTGGAGCACATCCGGGAAAAAATCAGCAGGCTGGAACCAGGAGTGTTGCTGGACCCGGGAAGAACAGAGCCACAGCAGTCCAGGGGCTAGTGCAATCGTGGCCAAAATATGTCCCGCAGGCCAAATCCAGCCTGCCAAGTCACGGGATCCATCCCTGTGGATGCTGTGGGGAGCCCCAGCAGACTCCCTGCGTGCCGCGTCCTACCCACATGCTGCTCAGATAAGCGGCTGCTGGGCCGTTTCTCTTTCAAAACTGTGAAGCTGGAGGGGAGAGGGAAGGCTTCCGGTGCTGCCCCTACCCCCAGCACAATCCCATTGGCCTGTTTGAATAACAGCACACGAAGCACTATGCCTCCCTCCCCTCTGGCTCATCTTTATTTGCCCCACCTTTCCCCAACCCTCTGTCACCCCTTCCTGCTCCCCTACTGCACATACCCAAACCCTCTGCCCCCTTCCTGAATCCATATATACAAGAGCTCTCAGTGGTCAGAAATCTGCAGCCTCTTATTTGTCCACTCGGCCACTTCTCTGAATTAGTTACTTTAAATCATCTAATGCGTAGTTGGCGAGTGCATTGTCCTAGGTCACAACCTTCTCCTTCACCCAAACTCCCTCCCAGATCCTATTCTTCTTCCTCGACCCCAATCCCTTACCCCAGGCTCCCTTCTGCACTCAAGCTCCATCCCTGCATCTCCTCCATTAATATCATGGAAGAGTGCAGCCCTCGACCACTTTCCAAAATCTTGGATTGTCTTCCCATAAAAAATTATTGCTTACCCCCGGGCTAGCAGTTGGGAGCAAGAGCTGAGCCAGCCACCAGGAGAAGAGAGATTGGCATTGACCTCCCCTGGTCCAGCAAATTCCCTGGTTTGGGACTGGTTAGGTCCCAAGAATGCCTGACTAGGGAGGTTCAACCTGCACTTGTTAAACTATGGGACATTCCATTCCTTGATATTGACCTCTTTGTCCTGCTATTGTTCCAGGTAGACCTGTCAAAAGAAACTATAACCCACTTCTTATCGCTGGAGGTAAGCAATAAGTAGTGTGTATGTAATTTATTTCAAAGGTTTAAAGTTAAGGGGGTGAAATCCTATCCTTAATAAAATCAGTGGTAAAATTCTCACTCAGTTTTTCTTTTAAAGAGTTTAAAAAACTCTGTATACAGGCAGTCCCCGGGTTACGTACAAGATAGGGACTGTAGGTTTGTTCTTAAGTTGAATCTGTATGTAAGTCGGAACTAGTGTCCAGATTCAGCCGCTGTTGAAACTGACCGCCAGTTCTGACTTACATACAGAATCAACTTAAGAACCCCAGGCGTCCCCAAGTCAGCTGCTGCTGAAACTGATCAGCAGCTGATGCCAGGAAGCCCGGGGCAGAGCAACTCTGCCTCGGGCTTCCTGTAGTCAGCGCTGGTCAGTTTCAGCAGAAGCTGACTTGGGGACGCCTGGGGCAGAGCAGCTGGGGTGCTGGGGGAGAAGGGGGGCGTACTAGCTGCGCCCCCTCCCCCCCCACCCCAGCAGACCAGGAAGACGCGGGCGGCGGACCAAGACGCACCGCAGTCCTGCCACCTGGGTCCTCCGCGGCTTTGCTCCCCGTCTCCCTGGTCTGCCAGGGAGACGGGGAGCAAAGCCTCTGAGGACGCCAGCAGCGGGACAGCCGTGGGGCGCTCCGGCTGTCCCGCTGCCGGCTTCCCCGAGGCTTTGCAAAGCTGCGGGGGGGGGCTCGGGCAGCAAGGCAGCCCAGGTGCTGCCCAAGCCCCCCCCCCCCCGCGGCTTTGCTCCGCGTCTCCCTGGTATGCAGACCAGGGAGACGCGGAGAAAGCCCCGGAGTACATGGGCGGCAGGACCGCGAGGTCCCGCAGTCCGTCACCTCCGGGGGAGCCCCGTTCGTAACTACAGAAAGTCGGGGACTGCCTGTATACACAAAGGGTTTAGAAATGGCCTGAAAAATCCATTTAGGAAATTTCCCCTTGAGGAGGTAGGGTCCTTAACCAACAATTTTTGCAGAATTTCTGCTTTCATTTAAAATGAAGAAGAGGTGTTAAGTCTTTATGAAGATACTCTGCTGAATGTGAACAGAGCAGTGCTGCCTCCCAAAGCCTGGCTCTGTCAGAACCTGCCACACTCTAGCAACCTAGCTCTGAAAGTAGCATGTGCCCCTCTCCCCCAAAAAAATCCCCAGTTTGAGAAACATCGGTCTCCCCCTCCTCATGAAATATGTATAATATAGGGTAAAAGCACAAAAAAGACCAGATTACATGGTCTGTTACACATTTTTCATGGTCATGAATTTAGTGGGACCCTATATGTGAGCCTAAACCTAAATTATGTTCTGGTATAGTTGAAGCAAAATGCAGGACAATGTAGCACTTTAAAGACTAACAAGATGGTTTATTAGATGATGAGCTTTCGTGGGCCAGACCCACTTCCTCAGATCAAATTCTGGTATAGGTATTGATACTATAGTGCCACCTGCTGACGTGCCTAGAGAATTGTAAATAATTCTTGTGTTTATATACTAGAGTACTGCAGGAACTTATTTTGTTAAAATATGTGTGTAAAATACATACCATGAAATCAAGTAATGTTTAAGTAAAGATGCTCATAGAAATGTTAAATTGGCTACACAAAATTGCATTAAGTCTCCAAAATATTAGAAATCAAAGAAACATCAAAATTGTGTTCATATGAAGAATTTTTTATTTTGCATTTATATCCGTTCAGAAGGGAAAAAACTCCTCATATGGCAGAAGGTATCAAATAATGTGTAACTGTGAAAAAATGGGTGGGAAAGGAGGATGAAAATGTTTCTACAATAATGATAATTCTGTATAGCAAGTGTGAGTGAGCTACTTCACCCTTGCCACCATGATGCTACTGTCATAATGTAGGAGAGGAGAAGCTAATCATCATCAGCCTCTGTATAGAGATCTCTGCTCTAACACATGCAAGTTGTACATGCAGTTTTGTGCATTTTGTTTCAATAAACTAGTTCTTTGGGGGGTGAGGAACTAGAGTATTGCTAGTCTGTCTGCATGATCTTCAAAAAAGCGATCTCTCCCTTCAGTGACCCCATTTTTCTTTAATAATGAATACCAAAAAAAATTGCTTGTTTTTTCCCTTATAGTATGATGATGAACAAGCCTTTTACGCAACCGAGAGACAACTGATGTCACGATTGCCAAAGCAGAGATACCTGAAAACTATTTGTGATGAAATTTACAATATCAAAATAGAAAAGAGGTAAATGTATTTATTAAACCATTGAAAGTAATGCAACAATTGAGCTGCTTTACACATTTGCACTCTGGTAATTAGGCTGCTGTAATTTTTTTTCCAGAGAAAGGCAAAGAATGCACCCTCTTGAAAAGTGCCTTACTCCACTCACCCCAAAGATATTTCCTAAAATTATTTTACACAAGATTGGTGTTCCGGTCCTCATTTTTATGGTTATAAAATTAATCTAAACACCATAGTTTATACAACTATAAGTGACAATGAATTGTAAATTCTTGACAGGGAAATATTAGCCCACATTTAATCATTCGATTTTCCTCTTCAGGTAGTTTACACATTTGTCTTTTGGCAGCATAACTAGTTACAGATGGGATTCTCATAGCTGGGAACCTTTTATTCTCTTGTCAGCTGTGTAGAATTTCCCTTCTGATTCTGACATACACAGACTTGGACTTCAGAACTGTTGAATATCCAGGGCTCCCTCTGATTTTGGTGGAAACTGTGGGTATATCTGGCATAGCTGAAAAGACTCTTAAGAACCTTTTAAATAAACTCTTTCCACAGACATAGTAAAAACTACTTTAAAATACCCTAAATACAAATGCAGAAAATACATTTGTAGATAAAGAAAATAATTTAGAACAAAAAAAAAATCAAAATCTGGTTTAATTTTTCATTGACCATTTCATTCAAAGTTTGTATCTGACTTTTTGTGTATTGTTGAGAATGACTCTTTCCCCCTCCAGCATGAGTGGTGTTCAGTTAACTTTGGTCAGCCATTAAATGAGACTAGAATTTGTTTTTCTAGTAATAGTACCTTTCAATACTGGAGATAGCAAACACTTTATAAAACAATTGCATTTAAAGCTTACAGAGCTCTGACTAATAGAATTCAGTAAGTGCACATTGTCCTTTAGTAGCCTTCAAGAGGATCTTCTCAACTTTTGTTAGTTTATATTACACTTGCACTTAACTTCTACTTTATCCAAGAAGAAAAAACTAAATTTGAGGCAGTGTCTTATTGGAAAAGAAAATGTAATGTATTAAATTTGAGTACGGAGGTGCTTCTAACTTGATTCTTCAGCACTTAAGTCACTATTGAAAGCCAATGTAATAGTGTTTAAACTACTCGTTTTCAGTCCTAACCTACCCCTCAAGTTCAAGTGTTTCGCACATTAACACTTTCACAAATATTCAGCACAGCTTTCAAGAGACAGTGTTCTTTGAAGTGATACATCTTCTCTTACCTTAGATAGCCCTTTGTGGTCTAAGTTAAATCTCTATCCCATCCTTCTGCCTAGTGGAAGAAAACTAAATAATTCTATGTTCTAGAATTCAAAGTCTTGCTCATCTGGAAACATTAAGGGATGGAGATAATGGTTATTTAGGATAGCAAAAAGAGATATGGAGAAAGGTCTGAAATTGAGTAATTTAAGATAAACTTTAGGAAAAGCTTTTACAGTGAGATCTTAGTCCCTGAACAGCATTGTAGAAAAGTACCATTAACTGGATTATTTCAAAAATAAGTGGACATAGCATAAGTTAAGAATAAGGTTGCATTTGCAGCAGGATTTACTAATCATGTACAGTAAGATTTTTTCACTTAATGTAAATTAATAGCCTTTGAATGATCCTGGTTCCAGAAATGTTTAGAAGGCTTAGAATAGCACTACAATAATTATTCTGCTCTCTTGAGGGTAAATTCTAACTTGTCCTTTTTCTTTTACAGAATTCCTTTGCTTATTCTGTACTCTTATCGAGAGGACTACTATAAAATTCTGTTTTAAAGAGGTATCTCTCGGTGGGATGCTTAAACAGCATGTGATTGTTGCCAAGATACATAATCTGGAACCAAAACCATTAATCACATGTGAAACAATTGTTGCACATTAACTTTTGATATGGATTATATATACTTTATGGAATTTCAATAAGATGTGACAAACTGGCACTTACTGCCTTTATTTTTTTAGTGTCCTGCTTCATGCTTTGTATTTTTATATATATATGTAAAATATTGGCATTTAAAAAGCTCAAAATAAATGTTAAATGGTCATGTTTCTTAATGCACAGATAGATTACAAGTGTAAGGTACAATGTGTCTCTGTAAACTTCATCATATCAATGTTTACAAGGAAAAAATGGGCCAGTGAAACAATCACCAAGAGAACTGCAGTGCTGTTCCAAAATGTCTAGAGCTTACAGCTGCCTTACTACTACAGCCTTACTCACTTAATGCTACAAGCTACTGAATAGTATTATAGGTTGGACCTCCCTAGTCTAGCACCCTCGCCATCTGAGCAGTCCCAAATGAGGGGATTTGCCAGAGCAGGGGAGGTCCCTCCCTTCATGGCCGGTGCTGAACACTGCCTCCTTTTAGGACTTCAGCCCAGCCACTGTAATCATGGATGGAATGCCACAGGTGCTTTGCAGCTGCTGCTTGCCCCCTTGCTACTACCCAGCAGCTGGGGCCAGAACTCCACCTTGTACCACCCTCCCCAACATGAAGCTCCTGGCTGAGTCACTGGACCCCATGCCATGCTTCTGCCCCACAACCAGACTCTCTCTCCCTATGTGGTCCTGCTGTACCACAACTGTTGCTGCACAAGAGAGTCCCAGTTATGGGAGGTACAACCTACATAACTTAAAATATTTTTTTCAAAGAAACAAACTGAGTAGCCAATAGTTTTCAAATATGAAGGACATTAATTATTAGTACATGGAATGAAAACCCTAATGAATGCTCTTACTAAGCTGTGATCTTAAAATAAGAAGTCTTACAATCCTCTTATCACTTATTCATTTCTCATGTAAGCCAGCAGCAGGAAACAGCAGAACTGAATTTAACACAAATAAATCTTTTTTAAATGGAGGACAGAGTTGCTTTGAAAATAAACACCCTTGTGTCCCAACAGCTTAAGTACAGTAAGAAAAGCATTAATTTATACTGTAATGATTTTTAAAAGTAACAAGTAGATTTTGCATTTGTAGGGGAGTTTTCTAATGGTAACAGACCCACCCTTTCTACTCTTCAATCATATGGCTTTTGTGACATGTTTTCTCAGCATTTATATCTGGCTGCACTGAGGCACAATTTCAGGGAAAGTCTTAGGCCAGAGCATATCCAGTACAGATATTTAGGAAACTTTGCTAACGTGCCTCTAAGCATATGCAAATTGATTTTTTTTTTTAAAAGGCTTAAAATCATGGTTGAATGAAATTTCTCCAGGACAGCACACCGCTGTTCTCAAATTTCCACCTGCCTGCTGCAAAGTTTGAGGTACTAAAAGTGATCCAGTAAGAAAATTAAAATCTGTGGGTAGGCCTAGACTACAGGATTCTTTCGCAAAAGCCTTTTGAAAGAGTGAAACCACTTCTTTCGAAAAAGCGAGCTGCTTTTTTGAAATAGCACCCAAGCAGTCTGGATGTTCTTTTGAAAAAGTCATGTTTGCATTCAAGAATGCCTTTTTTTAAAATAGCACTTTCAAAAAAAGGCATTCTTCCTCCTAAAATGAGGTTTACTGCAGTTGAAAAAAAAGCCACATTTTCGATTTAATTTTGAAAGAACGTGGCGGCAGACTAGACACGAAATTTTTTTGAAAAAAGGCCATTTTTTTTCCAATGTCTATATTAAGGATACAGCTTAATCCTGGAAAAAGTTTGCCCTTTAGGAGGGAGAAAGTCCTACCCCCTAAAAAGTCCATCAGTTCTCCCTGTTCTGAGCATTTTTTGACCCTAGGAAAAGTACATTTGGCTTGACTACACAGTTGAGGAAAGGCCCTATGTACCTATGACTGATTTTCAACAAGTACAGTACTTTTATTTCGATCCTCTCTGCAAACGTGCAAATATATGATCAGATCTAAGACCAGTAAAATTACAGCAGTCATTTTAACTAAGTACACTTATGAGAAACAGGTAATAACTTTTAACAACACTTGTTCATACTAACCCAGGAAGAGTTACTATTAATATTTACAATAAAACTATTCAAAGAAAGAAACACCAAAGCCCTGACCACATTCATAAAAAGGAGACACTTACTAAAGAGTCACTGCATTGAAGCACTAGGGCTTTATGGATCATAGTGACCTATAGCCTCAAACCACAGCTAGAAGCTAAATTAATAGAAAAAAATCAATATCCCCACTCATTTTAACTTCCTTACTTAGTTTACATTGGGCCCATCTACAGATTTAGGCTTTAATTTACTACCACTTCAGATCTATATTTACTTTGTTACACAATGATGGTCAGTGTAAACAGTTTTGGGGATACAGTGGGTGATCACAAGGGCAAAGAACATTGCAACTGAGAGCGAAGAGGTTTCATTGTAATCCAGTGAGTATTCCTGCCCAACAATCTACAGAAGCCACCTTTTATTTTCATTTTAATTAAGTGAAAGTATTGTTCACATATTGGTATTCTACAGCCAAAAGAAAGTGGTGACTCAGGATGAAATGGACTTTGAAGGCTAGAATGCAAGTCTTGCAGTGATAGAAAGATTCTCTTCCATCACTGTGTTGCTTTACTTTTCTTATTTTTGCTTTTCTTGTCTTTCTTCTTCAGGCCATCCATGTTAGCTCTCAACAGGTTGGAATAGGCCTGAAATTATGAAATAAGCACCTTTTTAATATAGACCAAATACTATGAGGCACTGATGTCAAAAATAAGTTTAAAAAAATCTCCATTTTAGATAACCTATATTTCCACATAGTTCCTTTATTCATCAGGAGTGATACAAAAGATGCTCTAGAGCAGGGGTGGGCAATATTTTTTTGCCATGGTTCACTCTGAAAATTTTTGAACTAGCACTGGGCCGCACAGGAAGGGGCAGGGCTGATATTTCTGGATTCCTCACCCCTAGACAATGATTGGTCTGGGGGTGAGGGAGTGCCTTTGCCCCCACCACAAGTTTCCCCAAGGTGCCCATGCCCTGGCATGGGAGGAGACCTCCCTTACTCCTGTCCCTAGGCCAATTAGGGCCTGGGGGAGGGTCCAAAGCCTCTTACTCTCACCACCCCTTCTTCCCCTATCCCCATAAGCAAAACCCAGCCCTTCAAAGCACTACAGTGCCTGGCAGAGCAGGAGGAGGCTTCACAAGGAGTGGAGAAGGTTTCTTGCACTCCCCTGCCCCCAGACCCTAATTGTCGTGGGGGCAGGAGAGCAGCAGGGCCTCTAAAGGCCAGATCCAGCCCACAGAGACCCTTTTGTCCACCCCTGTTCCAGGGAATTTCATGTAATGGAGATACACCTACATACCAGGATATGGAGCTACTCTTCAAGTTATAGGAGAGGCTTTCAACAAACTGAAGTACATAATCAACCTACCCATTTAGAGTTGGAACAATTATTTGTAGCTTTCCATGACTTTTTTAAATTACTGAATACTTCTCCTTACAATACAGAAAAACAAAAAGGGAAGAAGAGAGAACACAGGAAACTTACCATCTGGAATTTATTTACTTCCTTTGAGCTTACCTGTGAAAAACAAGTTAGGGTGTTAAGCATGAAATACTGGAAACATTTAATCCTAGGACTAAAACTTTTAACTGACAGGCAAAAGTGTATTAAGCACCAGGTCCCACCAAGCTGTGCTTCACTTGATCAAACAGCTTCAGGTTATCACATTCAATCTCATGAAGAGACATGTATGGAGACCATGTGTGAAAGGGATCTCAGGAACGTACTCTTGGTAACAGATCTAGTATTTGGAGTACTATTCTCTCAACCACCACCATCACCACCTTAAAAGTCACCAATCCATAAGATAGTATTATGTCCCCAAATCTATCTACACAATCTTCAAAGTAAAGTGTCAAGCCAATTCTTTGTTTGCTTATTCCACTTCTGTTTGTGTATTACTCACAAAATCATCCTGGCTAGTTTTTCAACATAACGTACTCTCTTCAGATTCCTTTTCATGCATGTGAGACATCCAATCAAGTTCTCTCTTGGTAAATTCCATCTCTCACAGGAACAACTGAACTCCATATACAGGCAGTCCCCGGGTTACGTACAAGATAGGGACTGTAGGGTTGTTCTTAAGTTGAATCTGTATGTAAGTCGGATCTGGCGTCCAGATTCAGCCGCTGTTGAAACTGACCGCCAGTTCTGACTTGCATACAGAATCAACTTAAGAACCCCAAGCGTCCCCAAGTCAGCTGCTGCTGAAACTGATCAGCAGCTGATTCCAGGAAGCCCGGGGCAGAGCAACTCTGCCTCAGGCTTCCTGTAGTCAGCGCTGGTCAGTCTCAGCAGAAGCTGACTTGGGGATGCCTGGGGCAGAGCAGCTGGGGTGCTGCTGGGTTGCACCAGTAGCGCCCAGAGCGGCGCTGCGGGATCAACCGGCAGCATCCCAGCTGCTCTGCCACAGGCGTCCGGAGAAAAGCCTAGTCTGCTCGGGGGGGCGTACTAGCTGCGCCCCCCCCCCTCCACCCCAGCAGACCAGGAAGACTCGGGCGTCGGACCGAGATGCACCGCGGTCCCGCCGCCTGGGTCCTCCGCGGCTTTGCTCCCCGTCTCCCTGGTCTGCTGGAGACCAGCAGACCAGGGAGATGGGGAGCGCCACTGAGGACGCCGGCAGCGGAGCAGCCCAGGCGCGCCTGGGGTACCCCGCTGCCCGAGCCCCCCCCTCGGCTTTGCAAAGCACGGGGAAGCCGGCGGCGGGGCAGTCCAGGCGCGCCTGGGGTGCCTCGCTGCCCGAGCCCCCCCCCCCGCGGCTTTGCAAAGCGCGGGGAAGCCGGCGGCGGCGGGGCAGTCCAGGCGCGCCTGGGGTGCCTCGCTGCCCGAGCCCCGCCCCCCCCCCCCCCCCGCGGCTTTGCAAAGCGCGGGGAAGCCGCCGGCGGCGGGGCAGTCCAGGCGCGCCTGGGGTGCCTCGCTGCCCGAGCCCCCCCCCCCCCCCCCCCCGCGGCTTTGCTCTGCGTCTTCCTGGTCTGCAGACCAGGGAGACGCAGAGCAAAGCCCCAGAGTACCCAGGCGGCAGGACCGCGAAGTCCCGCAGTCCGTGTACTCTGGGGCAGCCCCGTTCGTAATTGCGGATCCGACATAAGTCGGATCCGTGTAAGTCGGGGACTGCCTGTATCTCTAGCATTGAAATACCCATATTATCTTCATATACCCAAACTGTGACTGTTCTCATTCCTGACACAGATGATTTATCCACCACATTAACTCATAAAATTGTCTGGAATTTTAAGTCAGCCTTCAGCCTAAATGATGCAATTATTTCAGGAACAAATGAGTCTGCAAGCTCTCTCTGACCAGATTTGCTACTTACCACTGTACTAATCTTCTTCTTTCCATCCGTTGCTCTCAGAAGACATTTATTGTCCGCTGGCTCAAAACCTTCCACGTGGCCCTTACGTGGAATGGGTTTTGTTCGACCATCATCTGTGTTAAAAACCAAAAGCATGTCTTAATCTGTTTATCCAGTTATTAAAAGATACATTTTTCTAAAATCTCAGTGCATCAAAAAGAGGGCAATCACCACCTTACCAAACTGTGTTTAACTACCTTTTAAAGCAGTTTGAATTCGAAGATACCATATCAAATATTTTTCTGCACAAGTTATACCCTGAAATTATGCAGCATATGAAATGCATTCAGAAACAGCTATTCTGTTGAGCTATTTTGCTGACCCTGTTCAACTCCTCTCTAGCATTTAAAAATCTGAGAATAAAATTTCCAAAATACCTATTTTTAAAGTTATGAGAGCTGTTCAACATTTACCTGCAATGTTTAAATTTCAAACACTGCATCACTAAAGCTCTGAAGTGAAACTAACTTGACTTTTCTCTCTCTATTTGCAGTATTCAAAAAACATAAGTAGGAACAAGTGGATTTTTTTAACTCATTAAATTATAACAATTTAGGAACAGGAGAACTTTAATATAAACTGACAGTATTGCTTTAATCCAATATAGAGGCAGAGATACTTACATTTTTTCAGTGTTATGTAAACACTCCCTGAGGTTCTGCATTTTTGAAAAAGCCTTGTTAGTTCTGTCAAGAACTACAAATGAAAGAAGAGACCCATCTTTGGTTAAGAGCTACAGAGCAGGAGGAGCAAAAGACAGGACAATTTTATGTTTGGCAATATTTGCTACCATTCTCAATGTAATTAATGGCAGATGTTTCACTAAAGTAGCATTTTTACAACCCAATGCTTCTCAACAACCTAGACAAATAATCTGCCTAGGTTACACCAGTGTAAGCCCTTGTGTTACATGTTTCTGAAGTCAACGAAGAACACTGGCTGCTGTTCGGCTGGATTTTGAGTGTCCGCACAAATCAACCAGGCCAGCGATTTACTGGCCAAGGACAGGCAGACACTCAGGCCGACCCCATTAGTCCCTGCTGCGCGCAATGCCAGGGGAAAGCAGCCACGTAAGTGGGGGAGAGGGCGCCCCGAGCAGCTCTTCTTCGCCTGCCGCCCCGGGGCTCGGAGCCGGGCACCTTCCCCGCCCCGGGCGGGGCTTCCAGGAGGCCCCCGAGCGCCCGCGGGCAGCGCTCACCTGCTCGCTCTCCAGCAGCACCATCCTGCCCCCGGAAGCGGAAGGGCCGCTGCGAGCGCGCCTCATAGAGCGCGGGGCGGGGCCGCGAAGCTCCGCCCCGCTCACTGCCTGGGTGGAGCGAGGGGCCGGGCCGATCCTGAGCCCAGCGCCCCCTGGCGGGATCCCGCCCAGGCTGTGCGAGGAGCCGCAGCGCCCCCGCCCTGCGGAGCGGGCTGGGCTGCTTGGTCGGCCCCGGCCCCTTTTATCTGCAGCCTTTTCCCCGGGCCCACCAGCATCCGTCGGGTGCCTCCCGCCTGGAGGATCCTAGTCAGGCCCTGGCCGCTGCGCCAGCGACTGCTGGTCCTGGGCCATTGCCCGATGCTCTGGAGGCTGGTGCGGGAAACGCTGTGTAGGCAGTTCCGGCATTTCCTACTGAAAGCGAGTCCCAGAAAGTGAGCGCGAGTTACAGCCTGAAACATAAAGGATTGTCTCTTTCCCACATTTTGTAATAGACTTTACTAAAGCAAGTGGAGATTGTCAGCATCCACATACACATCCAGGGAATTCAGCCTCCCAACCTTTCTTTGGTGTTGGGAACCATTATTCCCATTTGACAAACCGGGAAGCTGAGGCACAGAGGAGATCTGGCATTCGGGCTGCACCACTCAGCAAATCTGTGGTGAGCTGGAAATTGAACATAGAACTTCTTATCCTCAATCGACAACCCATGGCTTGAGCTGGGGGACAAGGGTGGGTGTGAATGGAAGTCTCTTCTGGGCACAGAGAACATGTTCAGAATGATTGTGCACGTGAAGTGCAACTAATGAAGTGCTCAAACCTGCTGAAAGAAAAGCTCAGAAAAGTCTGAACTGCCCCACTTCATTTCCATGAGATGTATGTTCAGAGGCCCAATAATGATTTTAATGGCAACATTGTAGTCTATTTTCTTGCTGATGAAAACATGTAAGAAAGGAAAAGAATGATGTTACAGAAGTCTGCATCATGTATTGTGAGTGAGTGCTCATTCAAATTATGCGCAAGTTACTCCCGTCTTATTTTTCTTCCAGTGAAGGGACCTAAGCCAAGCTCAAGGAGCCTCATGGCTAGATTTTTGCACTGATAAGCAGTTCAGTGTGAGGAGCCCAGTAGTTCATGTGTGCTCATACAGCATCCTGGAATCTTGCCAATAATAATAATAATGGTGGCATCTCATTCTGGCTTCTCAAGTGAGTGGAACTTGATTTATTAAGGAACTTGGAGAATGCCATTACTTTTGGCATTTCCAATTTGGAATTCTGTCTCTGTGCTTTACTCACAATGCAGTTGTTCCTAACTCTGCTCTCCACTGCCACACTGCATCTCCCTTTCCAGTTTAAACTCTCCAGATAAATGTTTCACCAAGAGCTTCCTGAATGGACAAAAACATAAGACATTCATATTTAAAAAGTCAAGGAGTTAATAATATGGATCAACATTTGTTTGTGAAGGAGGCAAGTTTTCAAGCTACCTTGTCTCTTGCTTTGTCTATACTACCAAGTTTTGTCACCAAAAATGCCTTTTGGTGACAGTGTTCAGACTGCAATGTGACTTTTGCCAGGAAAAACATCCAGTTTTGGTGACAAAAACTTCCACCTTTATGAGAGACTTTTTTATTTTCCCCTCTCTTTATTGTCAACAAAGAGCCAACGTAGACACTGCTGTTCGTTTTATTGACAGAACTGGGTTCCACTAGTATCCCACAATGCCTGCCCTGATGGCTGTGGTTATGTTTTGATCGCTGCTACCCTGCAGACACACATTGCACCCATTTCCAAGCTCTGGGAAGTATCTGACAGCTAAGTGTGCTGCTCCGTTTAAGGTACAGGCCATCCTCACTATAAGTCCAAAATACATTACAAAAAACTTATAGCGTAACAACTTAAAGCGGGGAATTTTTTCCCATGGCTGACTTCCATTTAAGCAAACTGGGGGGGAGTGTTTCGCATGACTTACAGCAGGGAATGGGAGGACTTATGACACAGCACTTCCTACAAACATCAATGACTTTAGTGTAGAATGGATGTATACCAGGGTGACTTATAATGGGGATGCCCTGTACAGCAAATCACTGGAATGCTCCTGTTCTGACCTGCACTAAGAACACCAGGACAGGCAGATGGCTGCTGCAGGGAGAGGAGGACAGATGATGTGCTGCTTTGACAGTCAGCCTGGGAGCTCATATAGCTATTTGTGATGCTCCTCCCAGTGGCTGACAATGCTGTGAGAGAACTTGGAGCGAACCACAAGATGCACAGGGTTTAGCTCTGCCTTCCCACAACACTGCTCTGTGGGATACATACCCACAGTGCACTGTTCACACTTAATAAGGATACACCCAGATCTGCTGAGAAAGCAAGTGTGAACACCCTCTGACAATTTTTGTTGACTTTTAGGTGTCAATACAAGTTTGTCAACAAAACTTTGTAGTTTAGACATACCCTCTCTAATATCTTGAGACCAACATAGCTGTAACAACAAACAAGCATTAATATGTTTATTACAGTCTTCTTGGAAAATACTATATTGTTACTTATAACAAATATTCATAAAGTGCGTCCCCAAGGGAATAACCAAAAGTAGTATAGAGATGGTGGATCATGAACCAACTCTTATTCCCTTTCAGTTAAATTGGAGTAGATTTTCCAAGTTGCTTATGGCCTGAGAAATGTCCCATATGCTAATTGCTGCTAAAGAACATAAAGTCCTGCAGGATAGGACACTTTCTCTGAAGAGCTATGGACAAGTTTTGTGGCTATGTCTGAGAATGTCTGTTAATGGTTTCAGGGAATGGCAAATGTAACTTCAGACTATGAAAAGGATGAGACTCTTGGCCTTGTACAATAAATGGCTAAGTGAAAACAAAGTGTATTAGGGTGGAGAGAAAGGGCACTTTCCATCCATAATACTTGTAGTTCTTGACTAAGGTCAAAATTCCAAAGAGTGGAAATTTCCTGTCAGTCCTACTCTGGTTCAGTTGTAATGATAGGGCTCTTCACAAGAAGTGAAATTTGATCTAGTGCTTCTTCACATTTTTAACAAAGCTGGGAAACTGACAACTTTGTCTTTTGCTCTTCACTGACCTGACAGAATGGATACCAAAGAAATAATTTTTCACCAATGCATGAACAAAGAAAAGAACCACGCAAAATATCTTAGTTCAGGAGATGAATAAACCTCTGTGTGTACAGTTGCACACTCAAAGGTAAGTTTCTTCTAAGCACATAATTTTAATGGTACTTTAAAATGATCTAAGCAGTTCTTAAGAGGGAAAAAAATTACACAACAGTTCCTTCAGAATTAAGGGTCAATACAAGTTGGAGAATTGATTTGCTTCAGCACCTATTCTCAGTTGCAGTCTGTTTACACATTGCATAAGAGGCAGTAGAGGGTGCTATGACTGCACAAACAAATGAAAATCAACAGTATGGGCCTGAAGTACAAGTAAAGAAATATATGAGAGAGATCACAGCAGCGACCAAAGCTTAGACAAGGCATATCACTTCATACAGATCACTCATTTACACTGTTGTCAGAGCAGGTTTCAAGGTAATTCAATCATTCTTTCACAGATTTCTGATGCTAAAGGGTCTCAGTCAGTTTTCTCCCCTTATATTTACCAGAGTAGGGAAAATATTCTACAAGTGCTTGTTCACATCAATTCCAATCAGGTGTGTGTGCGCTGCATGCACAATCATCAGAAAGCTTTTCCCTTAAAAGCACCAGTCAGATAGGGAATGAGCCCCCTGGAATGGCACCTTTATGGCACTCAATATATGATCCTGCTGACCTAACCCCCTCTGGGTATGTCTACACTACAACGTTAATTCGAACTAACTTTTAGTTAGTTAATTAGTTAATTCGAACTAAGCTAATTTGAACTAACGGATCCAGACTAAAAAACTAGTTCGAATTAATGTTTTGCTAATTCGAATTGGAATGCCTACATTAAGTGGACCCTGAACCGGGCTTAAGGATGGCTGGAAGCAGTGCCGGCAGGGCATAAAAGGAGGACTTAGAGCGTGGAGATGCTGTCTCAGGCTAGCCGAGGGCTGTGCTTAAAGGGTCCCGACCCCCACCCCGGACAGACAGTTCTCAGGGGTGCCCTGCTTGCAAAGCAGTCCTGGCTTGGAGTGCCCGGACTACCCTCACTGGGCACATCACAGCACTCGGCCATCATCCCGGCTGCAGTTGTCGCAGGCTGCCATCTGGGGAGAGGGGGCAATTGGGGGACTGCAGGAGAGCTTCCACCCCCAGAAGCCCGCAGAGCCAGCCCAGTCCTCCCCATCGGGGGCTCGTGCCCCATTCCTCCCTCACCTCCTTCCACTTACCCTTCCCTAGCCCCTCTTCTTGATGTACAAAATAAAGATAACGTGTCTTCCAAAATGGAATCTGTCTTTATTGAACAAAAGTGGGGGAGACTGGGAAAAGGAGGTGGGAGAGGGGAAGAGAGAGGCTGGGAGAAGGGAGGGCAACTAAAATGATCAGGGGTTGGGAACAGGTCCCATATGAAGAGAGGCTAAAGAGACTGGGACTTTTCCGCTTAGAAAAGAGGAGACGGAGGGGGGACAGGATAGAGGTCTCTAAAAGCAGGAGTTGGGTGGAGAGGGTGCATACAGAAAAGTTCTTCATTAGTTCCCATAAAGAAGGACTAGAGGACACCAAAGGAAAGGAATGGGTAGCAGGCTTCAAACTAATAACAGAAAGTTCTTCTTCACAAAGCAAAGAGTCAACCTGTGGAACTCTTTGCTGCAGGAGGCTGTGAAGGCTAGAACTAGAACAGAGTTTAAAGGGAAGTGAGATAAAGTGATGGAGGTTGGGTCCATGGAGTGCTATTAGCCAGGGGGTAGGAGTGGTGTCCCTGCCCAAAGTTTGTGGAAGGCTGGAGAGGGATGGCACGAGACAAATTGCTTGGTTACTGTCTTCGGTCCATCCCCTCCTGGGTCCCTAGGGTTGGCCGCTGTTGGCAGACAGGCTACTGGGCTAGATGGACCTTTGGTCTGACCCAGGACGGCCATTGTAAGCTCAGGGCTCAGAGTCGGGGGTCTCAGTGGACCCCCTTGATTCTCTTGCACACCTGCTCCTGGGTGGCTAGGCTGGCAGCTCTCCTGCCCTAGACGGCCACTTTTCTGTGCCTAGTGCAGAGATCGTGGACGAGGTCCACGATGTCTGCACTAGCCCAGGCGGGTGCCCGCCTCTTGCGGTCCCGGGCAAGCTCCCAAGAGCCGCCAGCCTGGTCCTGGGAAGAGGGGGAGGTCTGGGAGGCATCGGGTGGGTGGCTCATCCGTGCCAGGTGCAGGGTCTGCTGGCTGGGTGCTGGCAGGCTTGCACCTGGCACGGGCACCGTAGCCAGCCCGTGCCCCTTTAAGAGGTCCGGGGCCGGGAGGGGGGCAATAGAGTTTCCCTGGTGTTGGCCAGAGTGGCCTCCAGGGAAAGCTGGGGAGGGCTAGCCTCCCACTAGTTCAAATTAAGGGGCTACACAGCCCTTAATTCGAACTAGTAAGTTCGAACTAGGCTTAATCCTCGTAAAATGAGGTTTTCCTAGTTCGAACTAAGCGCTCCGCTAGTTCGAATTAAGTTCGAACTAGCAGAGCGCTAGTGTAGCACCTATCAAAGTTAATTCGAACTAACGTCCATTAGTTCAAATTAACTTTGTAGTGTAGACATACCTTCAGTTTCTTCTTACCACTTGTGATGGTAATTAGAACTGCATTCACTTGCCTCACAAGTTCTTCCCTTTTCTTTCTTCTTTTGTGGTTGTAGTATACATTTCAATTAGTAACTATTTTAATTTTTGTGTGTCAATAGTGTTTGTATGCTAAGGTTAGGGAGTGGGGTCTTACCCTCTCCCTTTCCTCTCCTCAGCTCTGGGGCATGCCTCAAGGCCAAGAATTTAAATCTTGTGGCACCTGCAGTAAGCCCATGCCAACGAGTTACACCTTACCCTCAACAGATGCCTGAAGTAAGCACCAGACAGGTGCAAAATCTGCAGGTCTTTTTGCCTCTGGTCAAAGAAAGAAGGGGATTTCTGTGTCAGCTTCTGATGGTGTCCGCTCTCAGTCCTTACTTCCACGTTGGAGTGCTGGGATCAACAAGTGATCCCCAACCTGAGTGTCCAGATCAAGCACAAAAGCACAGAGGAAAGACACAAAAGACCATCAGCACTAGTTGGTGCCACAGAAGCCTCAAGAAGATTGATAGGGGACACATACCCACAGTGCACTCCACACTGAAGGCAATCCACAAAAGAGCATTTGGCACCTAAGGAGCAGAAATTGGTGCCACTGACTTACAGTTCCCTAGAGGGAACTGTTGAGTCTGGCACCAAGTAACTCCTCCAACAGAAGTTACCTTCCAACTTGGAAACTTTTGAAACCACCAGAGATTTAATGCAGATGGTGACCCCTTAGTTTATAGTGGTCAGAGATAACACTCCAGTCCCGCTACATCCAGCGCCATCTAGAAGCAAGCCGGTGATGATGCAGCTATCTACTTCACCAGTAAGGCTCTCTTCTCCTTGGCATCACTCACACTCAGCATCACGAAGGCACCAACACCCAGTCCTGGACTCCGGACGCAGCTCCCCAGCTCCAGCTAGACAACAGTGTGGCTGTGTCTACACTGGGCCACTTATTCCGGAAAATCAGCCGCTTTTTCGGAATAAGCTGCGAGCTGTCTACACTGGCCCTTGAATTTCCGGAAAAGCAACGATGCTCTACTGTACAAAATCAGCCACTATTCCGGAAAAACTATTCTGCTCCCGCTTGGGCATAAGTCCTTATTCCAGAACACTGTTCCGGAAAAGGGCCAGTGTATACAGCCCAGTAGTCTTTTCCGGAAAAAAGCCCCAATCGCGAAAATGGTGATCGGGGCTCTTTTCCAGAAAAGCGCGTCTACATTGGCCACAGACACTTTTCCGGAAAAAGGGCTTTTCCAGAAAAGCAGCCTGCCAATGTAGACGCTCCTTTTCCGGAAAAACTGAAAACGGAATAGTATTCCGTTTTAAGCATTTCCGGAAATTCATGCCAGTGTAGACACAGCCTGTATGTCTCCAGCATCAGCACAGCAGCATCAGTCCTCAGCACAATACAGGTTGATGCCACCGTGGTCATCTCTGTCCAGATCAAGGTCATCTGATTTGGATCCAGATTCCTTCCATCCCATAGTAGTGGGCACAGATCACATAGGCACAGAAGTGAGACATCTGTGGCATCACCTCCACATTAGCAACTGCAGCTTCAATGGCCCTTTTGGACTTGTCACGAGGTTCAGGGCTCATTTTCCAGGGGCTCCCAATTGGTGGTCTCCAAAACCTGAGCACTTCAGCCCATTAAAGGTCAGCTGGTCCCTTGGGGATCAGAAACAGCACCACCTCAGGAGCAGTCAGACCAGATCATTGCTGAAACATCCACAGTAACAGCCCAGACAGTTGACCCTGCCACCACAACCACCAGTCCAGAGGCCCCAGGCATCAAAAAGGAGGACACTGGAGAGCTTGAGAGTCAAGAGGACCCTGTACTACCTTTAGCTTCCTCATCATTCCCCCACAAGGCGATCACAGAGACCTCAGCCTTGGGACTTCCTATGATAGATCACCAACCATATCAGGACCTCCAGCCTAGAATCGCCTGCAACTTGGGCATACAGGTGGAAGAGGCTATCAAACCAGAGGATCCCACGTGAATAGACTAATACCAGAGGGTACCTCTAGGCTGTGTCTAGACTGGCAAGTTTTTCCGCAAAATCATCTGCTTTTGCGGAAAAACTTGCCAGCTGTCTACACTGGCCGCTTGAATTTCCGGAAAAGCACTGACGATCTCATGTAAGATTGTCAGTGCTTTTCCGGAAATACTATACTGCTCCCGTTCGAGCAAAAGTCCTTTTCCGAAAGGCTTTTGCGCAAAAGGGCCAGTGTAGACAGCACAGTACTGTTTTCCGCAAAAAAGCCCCAATCGCGAAAATGGTGATCGGGGCTTTTTTGCCGAAAAGCGCGTCTAGATTGGCCACGGACGCTTTTCCACAAAAACTGCTTTTGCGGAAAAGCATCCTGCCAATCTAGACGTGCTTTTCCGAAAATGCTTTTAACGGAAAACTTTTCCATTAAAAGCATTTTCGGAAAATCATGCCAGTGTAGATGTAGCCCTAGGGTTCCTCTGCTCCTGATAAAAACTATACAGAGCAAGGTCAAAATGTTATGACAGACTTCTATACATGTAGTGGCACTTAGACCACTTACATCCAGAGATAAGAACAAGTGAGCTCTCCAGCCTAAGCTGCAAGCCAGCTCCAGCTGTAGAGGCTCCTATATTCAGCTTAAGAGGTTTCAGGTTCATATCTGCCTAGTGACAGTTACACATCCACACAGGTCTCAGCCCCAGCTATTGGGGCACATCCCACAAGGGCACAAGCATTGTCAGCTGTGTTCCTGGCCCATATCTCCATAAAGGAGAGCTGCAAAACAGCAATTTTTTCTTCAATGCATACATTCACCTCCCACTATACTATCACCCAACACACCAGAGATGATGCCTTGACTATGACCCTACCTCCAAGGTAGAGTTTCAGAGTTACCTGATTGTAATTGATGTGAACAAGCACTCAGAGGAGCAAACATGTTTACTCACCATCTCATACCCGTTGTTCTTCACATCCATTCCAATCAGAGTAGCTCTCTCAGAGTAGCTGGCAGTAATGAGCTGGAGGAGAAAAAGGTTAGTGTTGATGCAACATCCACAGAGTTGGTAGGGTCATATACTGAGTGCCATGAAGCTCCACAGCCAACCCAACAGGTGCTGCTAAGGGAAAAACTTTCTGATGACCGTGCACCTCATTTCACGAGGCATAAGGGATTGGTCAGCAAAGGCTTCCCCAGCTGACCGATCCGCATCTAGACTACCGTGCTGTGCTTGATCAGCTAATCGTCAGCACAGCGCAGCGCAGCGGCCATGTATATTTTAATGAAGCGGGGATTATTTAAATCCCCGCTTCTTTGCCTAAACCGGGTAAACTAGTTTACATGGTTCCGTCGACGGAGCCATGTAGTCTAGACATACCCATAAAGTGCAGGTTTTCTAACAGAACATCAACATCATCATTAGTAATAGTATTAGTACTGACCAAAATCCCATTGTGTTATCACCATCATCATGATGGCAAATTCGAAATGGATGCAGCCTCCTAGAATATTGAGTGCCACCCAGAGAGATCTCTAGCTAGGTCACAAAGGCAATCTGGCTGGATGTTCAGTCTACATCTGACACTGGCAATCTTATCACGCTACCAAAGCTTTTTTTAACTATGTGATCACTGGCTGCATAGCAGCATGCCTCAGTAAACACATTTCATATTTTATTGATCTTCCATCCTAAACACTTGTCCATGTGAAGAAAGCCACTAAAACTGAACCAGTGCTGATGGAGATGGTGAGCTCGTATCCTCATTGCTGATCTTGTCCTACCATTTAACATGGAGCAGCTGATGAAGAAGCCAAGAATCACAAATGTCAATCTAGTGCTCTTCAGCTTTCCTCAACACCCCAGTTTCACTGAGGTACAGTGAAGTTGGGATAACTGTGGTTCTAAGGAGATACTGCTTTGTAGCAAGCTTAATACCATAATATTTTTACAGAGGCCACAGAAGGGCCTGAAACAACAGCAGCTTCTGCTCAACAACCAGCTACTTCTTTTGAGCATCCTCCAGGATTCTGATTGCTGCCCAGGTATTTGCCACCTGCTGAGTATCCCATCCAGCCATGTTACTACTATATTGGTGGTATTTTGGAATTAGACTTAATTTTATCTGAATTAATAACCAGACCAAATCATGCTGCCTCTTGTCCAACCAGGCTGGCTATCAGCTACACTCCCATGGAAATAGAAAATCATACCATGTGTTTGCCATTGACACAGAAAAGCTCAATAATGGAACAGAAAGTTTGTTTGTCAATGCTATTGTTTCTCATGATGCTAAACACTGTACAACTGTATAACAAAGAGATGGCCCCTGCCTTAAAGAGCTTATAATCTAAGTAAAAGACAAGACAACATGAAAAGCTGCAGTCACAGCATCTCACATGCCTAATCATTGTAAGAGACATTTATAGAGTCATGAGAGAGGAGAGCTTAAATCAGGAATTTGAAGGGGGACACTGTAATTACTTGATGGAATTTTATGGGGAGCTTGTTCCAGGCATAAGGGATAACATAGGGAAAGACACAAGAATGCTCTCAGATTTGTAGTGTAGATCTATGGAAAACTGTCCAATAATTGCATTTTGCATGTACTGCTGAAACAGAAGAACAGAAATGGGGGGGCGGGAGGGGGGGGGAGGGAAGGAACACAGCAAATGCAATATGCACCCTTTTGGAAACTTCTGTGATTATGGACACTGAAGCTCATTTTCATACGTACCTGGTAACAGAAATTAAGAATGGTCTTTTGGCCAAAGCACAGCAGTGGGGTTTAGATCTGAACTCTGTCCCCAAGCTCTGGACAAGTCACTTATTTCCCCAGTATCTCAGTTCCCC
Source organism: Pelodiscus sinensis (assembly GCF_049634645.1). NCBI lineage: Eukaryota > Metazoa > Chordata > Testudines > Trionychidae > Pelodiscus > Pelodiscus sinensis. Next base: position 62,058,630 of record NC_134714.1, read on the forward strand.
TACTTATAAAATTGAGATAATTCCCTTCTTTACAAGGTTGTCCAAAAGGGATTTTTTTCCTACAGTTCTCTCATGCTCCCACTAGGAGCCACTGCTGTAGCTGCCTGTGTTTGCCCTTCTTTCTGCTTCTTTGCTTTCTCAAGTCTAATGTCTCAAGCAGGGGTAGATGCACCACTAGGGGTATGCAAAGTTCTTCCAGGGAGTACATCAAGTCAGCTGGATATTTGCCGAGTTTTACAACAGACTACATAAAAAAATTAGCGAAGTCAGTACAATGCAAAAATGTCATACAACTGCTGTTTTATACTGCTTCATATATTGTACACTGAATATAAGTACAATATTTATATGCCAATTGATTTATTTTATATGGTAAAATGAGAAAGTAAGCAATTTTTCAGGAATAGTGTACTGTGTATTAGTTTTTAAGTGAAGTGAAACTTGGAGGTACACAACATAAATCAGACTCCCAGACTACTTGTACTGTAACCGTTTCAGGAACATTGAGAACCACTGCACGAGGTGTTTTAGTGGAACATTAGAGTGTTACCAGGCCCCAAAGAAAGCAATTTTTCTGAGGGGAGTTTGGGAGAGAGGAAGGAGAAGCACAGGGAAAACAACCAAAGGATATGGGGAGAAAGGAAGAAACAATGAGATTTCTGGAGATAAGGAAAGTAAATATATCCCTAGATGGAGAAGAAAGGAAAACACTCCAGATGGGAGGGATGAGAGAGAGAAATCACAGAGAGAAATGTTGCAGCTTCCAGAAGTAGGGAACATCAAAGATTACAGTGGGAGAGAGGAATGGAAGAACATTGCAGTGACTGAATGGGAGACAGCCTATACAATGGTGGCAAGAAAGGCTGTCTCCCATCTGCCCCTACTCTGCTGCTGCCTCACATCTCCAAGACAACAGGTAAGAGCTGTGACTATAGCAAGCGGAATCAGTGGATACTCACATGTGACTGGAGTACTGCCCTTTTATAATCCTGATCCATGTCATGTGACTGGGGTGAGGCAATGAAGTCTCTACTTAACACTCCTGATTGCTACCCTTTATACATAGTGTCAGAAAAAAACCTACAATTTTGGCAAAAATGGAGCACTGGAAGCCACCTGAATCATTCAGTCTGGAAGGAAAACTGTCAGAGAACTGGAATAGGTGATTGCAGTGCTATCAAATTTTCCTGGAAGCTAGCAATATTGAATAGGACCAAAAGGGTTAAATCAGCTACACTGCTACATGCAATAGGCTCAGAGGCCGGAAGCAATGTGTAAGAACCACTAGAACTAAAATAAAGTTGTGATCACCTTTGGTCAGACATTGGCAAAGATCTATTTGCATGACATGGAAAATATTACCAGATTAGTGGACTTAGTCTTTTTTTCCCCCAACTGAGCTATTGCATACTATCATTTGGCAACAATGTAATAATACAGTGTAAATTACAGTTTTCTCACCATGGTAGTCTACATGAGTTAATAATAGATAATGGCCCACAATTCACAAGTGGTTCATTTTGGCAATTCTCTTTGATCTATTATTCAGGCACATCACCTCAAAACCTAAGTACACACTGTCCAACAGGCTAGCAGAAAAGTGAGTACAGATGCAAAGAATGCGATAACAACTACAAAACCCCAACATGTTCAAGAGGTCTATAATTAGCATTGTTAGAATATTGCAACACACCTCACAGTTTTATGAAGATCACTTCGCAGTTGTATGAAGTTCAGAGACAAATGGGTGAAGGAAAAACTTTTTAGTGTCAACATCTAACAGATGCCCTTTAAACAAAAGAAAATTAACCCTAACATAGCTACTGAAGAGATATATGTCAGAAAATTAGTAGAAAATAAATACTATAGCAAGAATGTCAGTTAGTGTATTTACAAGTGGGGGGTCAGGCCTGGCCTTTGGGCAAGGTGAGTGAAGCGGTCGCCTTGGGCCCCGTGGCTCTGTGCATTCAGGGCCTCACGCTGCCCAGCTCCCAGCCCTCCTCATCCAGCGGGGAGCTGTGTGACCGTGCAGCTCAGCGTGCTGCCTTGGACCCCGCACACTCTTTGGCCGGGCCTGGTAGGGGAGGCTCTTAAATTTCAATTGACTGGCAGGTTGCTAAGGTATTAGGTGTGTACGAAGGTCATATACCCATCCCTGACCACTTGTGTGGGTCACTCCTACAGAAAGAACAAAAAACATCTAAAGAAAAATAGGGAAGACTTTGGTTCTCTTTTCTTAAGGACATCCAGAGTACAAGGGATTTGGGCTAGTGGGGCTTGTGCTAGCACTCTACAGATAGTGACTTGTGGCTCTGGCTGGCTTCAGAGCCTAAGGCAGTGGCAGGCCACATGCAGCCCACTTGGGCTCCACCTGTGGCCCAGTAGTCTCCCTGTCTGTCCTCCTCTCCCATGTGCCTCTCACACACTGGCGCACTGGAGCCCTTCACTACCTACTCCTTTCCCTCCTGAGCACTGCAAATCTGTCCCCAGGATAGAGCGCAAATCACTCATGCAGCCCATTCCCTATTCTTTGTTGCTCTTGCTGGCCTAAGCTGCAGCCCAGGGCTACTCAACAGGCTGTTGTTGGTGGCCTGCGGTGCGGTTTGGGTTTACATGGAGCTTAACACATGCCCGCGGGTGGGATCCTTTGAACATGGCCTCCACTGGGAACACGCTCTACAACAGCAAGGCATCGCCCAGCAAGGGTGAGCATTGAAAGATGCAAGCAGATGGGCTGGCTGGACCAGACGGGTACAAGGTGTCAGAGTTTCTAGCCTCCAGGGAGGAGGTGCTGGCAGCACTGGGGAATTATGAGAAGTGCTTTGTATTCATACCCATCATTGTGAAAGAAGCTATTTGCATATATTTGGTTCAAGCTTCTCTTTTCCAGTGATAGCGCACCTAAGAAGACCGTGTCCATTCAAGTAGAGTGAAGCCTTTATTCCTCAAATCATTAGAGACTGAAACATGGGAACTCCTCAGGGGAGGTAGAACCAAAAATAAATAAATATAACAAACATTTGCTTAAAACTGAGAGAAAAAAAAAAAGGTTTTCTTAAAGAGAGGAGATAGAAAAGAGAGTTCTTCAATAAAAATGGTGGGGAAATTACTCTGATGATTTTGCAGCTGGCATATACAACCCGAAGTGAAGGGGAGTGATGGAGGTTGTGTACTGGCTGCTATGTTGTTTAATATACACTTCTCATTCCTGTTTCAACATGTGTTCTGTGATGTTCGAAGGAGCGTCTGTCTTAAACTAAGCTCCTACATGTCTAGTGCTAATATTGCAAGATTCAGAGTAGTACAATAGTGAAGATCATCATAAAGGACCTGTTGTTTGTAGATGATGTAGCCATTGTGGCTCACAGTGTTAATGCCCTATAACATCTTATTATCAAGTTATCTGATTCATGCAAAATCTTTGGGCTAACAGTAAGCTTGGAGAAGACTGTTATCATGCACCAAGTATCTTCAGAGCCAGTTCCAGATATCAACTTCGATGGTATTCATCTGGAAGTTGTTCATCAATTTTGCTATCTTGACTTTACTGTTACCAGCTGTGTAAATCTTGATTCTGAGATCAGCAGTAACATCAGCAAAGCAGCCAGAAACTTTGGTCTTTTTCAAGACTGAGCCTGGAACAATAATAAATTGTCAACTAATGTGAAATCCGTCTTTATGAGACATGTTTTACCTACTCTTTTATATGACTCAGAAACATAGACAACTTATGCCAGATATACCAAAAGACTAAACAGCATTCATATTAGATGGAAGATGGCAAAAAATATAGAAATGTTAAATCATGCTGGTATGTCATTCTTGGGAACATTGATTAGTAAGAAAAGCCTTAGGTGGCTCGGACATGTCAAACAAATGCTGGATTACAGGATCCTAAAGAATGTGCCGTACTCTGAAGACCACAAAGGGTCTAGAGGCAGACCACTGTGCAGATTTTGGATGACTTAATCTCCTTTGGAATCTCTATGGTTGATTGGGAAAGGAGTTCATTCTGGTTGGCAGAGCCAGCTTGGAGCTGGAAAGTGGCATTGCAAGGTGGACTGGATCAAGCTTTCTGATGACCGGTATCAGAAGAGGAAATAATCTACATCAGTGTGTGGAGAGAACTGTCTCTCACACATCAGACTTAGTAGCTATCAATTCCTAGGAACGTAAACCATGCTCTAGGAATAGGCAATGCTCTCATTACTATTATGCAATCTGATTACACCATTTTCATCCTACTCTTTTCTTATCAATTTACCTTATTCTGGCTATCATTATTTCTTGTTCCCAGCTCTTCAGAGAGAGGAGTAGCTTTCACTGGCCTGTCTTTATTAATACCGTATTTTCCGGCGTATAAGGCGACTGGGCGTATAAGATGACACCCTAATTTTCTAGTTAAAACATAGGTTTTCGCCTATACTCGCCATATAAGACTACCCCCCCTTAAGAGGCCAACCGGCAGCGCCCCAGCTGCTTTGCCCCAGGGTCCACAACAAAAGCCTGGTCTGCTGGGGGGGGGGGGCACACTAGCTGCGCCCCCCCCCAGCAGACCAGGGACACGGGGAGCAAAGCCGCAGTGGCAGCGGGGTGCCGCGCCTCTGAGGCTTTGCTCTGGCAAAGCCTCAGAGTCGCGGGACCCCGCCGCTGCTGCGGCTTTGCTCCCGGTGCCCCATGTCTGCTGGGGACCATCTCCAGCAGACCAGGGACACCGGGAGCAAAGCCTCTGAGGACGCCGGCAGCGGGACAGCTGCGGCACGTCTGGGCTGTCCCACTGCCGGCTTCCCCCGAGGCTCTGCAAAGCTGCGGAGGGGCTCGGGCTGCCCCGCTGCCGGAGCCCCTCCATGGCTTTGCTCTGCGTCTTCCTGGTCTGCAGACCAGGGAGACGCGGAGCAGCTTTTCTCGCCCCGGAGTACACGGGCGGCGGGACCGCGAGGTCCCACAGTCCGTGTCCTCCGGGGCGAGAAAAGCCCCGTTCGTACCTGCAAGTCAGGGACTGCCTGTATGTTTATACCCGGCGTATAAGACGACCCCCGATTTTTGGGGGATGTTTTTTAGTATAAAAAGTCGTCTTATACGCCAGAAAATACGGTAAATAGCATGGCTCCTCACTCACAAACTTCCATTGTATCTTCGATTGGTCTTTCAGGCTGTCTTTCAGCTTCAAGATCCATTCCCATTACTTCATTCACATTAAGAGTTGGAGCCCCTTCCTCACTCTTATAACTGCAAGCCAGTTGGCCATGATGGTGATGGATGTCAGGAGCTTTTCCAAATCAGGGTCTCCATGCTGTCTGATCTTAAAGTCAGGATATGCATAAATATATGTGAGGCTCCAGACATGAGGCACTGTGTCTCTCTCCCTCTCATATATACATGCACACACAATTCCTCTCTTTTTGCCTCTCAGTAGCTTCACTTTTAACTTTCTTGAGAGATTTCCAGATTCTAGGAGTGTAAAACCTAGTTACTACTATAGTAATAATCATCAGTAATAGTCACTGCTATTGGACAGCCTGTCATCCATCCAAAATACTTCATTCACATTAAAGGCTAAACTCTCCCTTCAGTTATACTCTTGACACCTATCTGAAGTCAATGGGGCTGCAGGTATGTAGCAGAAAGCAACTAATTAACTTGTACAGTTAAAATGACACGTTCTATAAACTATAAGCTCTTTCTGATAAAGAATGTTAGTTGCTTTAAACAGTTCACTGGATGTGAGCCTCCATCAGGCCCTGTTAGAAATCAATCAATAGCATAACTTCTGTGGATTTCGGTTGTGCTGGGTCAAGCCCAGATAGCATTATAAACCTTAAGAATGTGAGATAAATCATAAATACTTACCAAGCCATATCTGTTTGATAGAAAGGGGATATATATTGATCACAGCATATTGGCTATACACAATAATTTAGAGACAAAATGGAGAATACCATAGAAAACTGAAATTGCAGTGAGAAGCTGAGGTCAGAAGAAAGTCATTACATATGTAGAAACATGATCAGTTAATAATAGTTAATAATCTCCTTCATGTTATATCTCACTCAGAAGCTGGAACACTGGCTGCATAGGGCTCCATAACACCATGTGGACACTTTGCTACCTGAAGAGAAAGAGAGTTACCTAATAACTTACCAAAACATTTGCTGTACCAATGTTTCCTAACCCAGTACCAATCTGGCTTGACTTATGAGATATAAGAAGATCACAGCACAAGTCGGAATGACCATAAGACAACAATTTCCCAATAGCCTGAGTAAGAACATATAATCAATGTCGGATACAAGATCGGTGCAGAGCATCAGTGAGGTAATGTAGTATTCAAAAGTAGTGAAGTGATAGTGCTTATGTTGAACATTATTTCTTTCATTTTAAAATATCCTAAGTTCAGAAATGCAGTTTTGAAAAAGTTTCCATCAGAGATTTCCAGTGTTTTGCACTCCCTTTGAAGAGTTGTGCATTTTCCTACAAAATCAGACTTCACTTGTATTTCTCCCTCATCCCCTAACGTCCCTCCAAAAATGCACCTTCTAAGAACAGGGTGGCTGTGGTGAGGCCACTTTCAGCTACCAACAGCTGGCCTGTGTTCGCTAGTGTCAGAGGTTGGAGGAAGCAGTTTCCTGTTTTGATGCTATTCAATGCCGTATAACAATAGGGGGAAAGAAAGCTGCATGAAGACTGCAGAATCTAAGCATGGGGAAATTGTTTTCAACATTACAACTCTGCACTTCTCCCTGTTTTGCCCCTACCCTCGCCTCCATCTTCTGCTCCTAAGCTCCTAGGTAAGAGGCAATGGTGGAGAGAAGCAACAGTCAGGGCTTGGATAACAGGTACTTACAGATGTCTCTGTCATAAATGGCCTACAGGCCTAACATCAAGATTGAAATACTAGACAGTCTAAAATTACTAGTTCATATCTCAGTCCTTCTTTCTTATAAGTGAGACAGACTGATCTCACGCAGCAAGTTTCAATCATGCTTTCTGTGACAGGTGTGAAAATGCTTTGCCATGTCTGCTAAATGGCTAAATTGTTTTCAAGGGGACCAATAGCTGATAGCCATTTTCAGCAATAGTGAGCTTACTAGAGTAGAAAGGACTGTAGTGTAGGAAGTTCTTAGCCCTCTCCCTTCAGTACAAAATTATCATCACCTTTCTTAGTGCAGAGTCCTTATCCCCTCAGATCTGCCTATGTTCACAGAATGTCTTTATCCCTTCGGCCTCTGTTTCTCTTTCCCCATAATGGACACTTGTATAGCATCTTTCACCTCAGTCCAGGCAGGTAATCCTCAGAGACTCTCCATCTCAGCATCCCACTCACTTACTGGCACTCTTTCTCAGAGAGCAAACTCTGGGGCTAAGGATTTGGGGTACAAGTGGGTAAAGAACAAGTTAATTAAAGTAAACAATATAGCTTGTACCAGAGCCATTCAACAACAGGAAACAGGTGTTTCTAGAAACCCAGAGAGTAATTTGAGTTTGTCACCTTCCCTCCCACTTCATTTCTGTACCCATCCCCGTCTCCCCTCCACCCCCCACCTGGCACTCCTAAACACGCACTGTCTTGAAACATGCAGTGAGCAGGAGCATACAAGGGCCCCAAGCAGATTAGAAGTTGAGACTCTTCAGCACCTGCACTGCAGAAATCTCAAGTGAGTCACCTCCATCTGCAGCAGCAGGTAACCCAGCCATTATCAATCAAGTTTGCAGAGCCTAAAGCACAACACTGTCAAAAACCACTACTGGAACAAAACTGAGCTTGTAAATGTAATTCCTATTACATTTACAAAGGCCTATGACCTTAAAGAACCCCAGAATCATCATAAATAGGTGCTGCAGTTTTTAGCTACATTTCAGAAAAATTTTGCTTTAAAGGCACAGCCATCAAGGTTTTGAGATAAGGTTACAATACAGTGGGACAGGAATCTTCATGAGGGTGCAGTGAGGGAAAATGTGTTTATGATGCCAGCTGGCATTGTTTTGAACTGGACAGGGTTACAATGCTACTGGAAAAGAATCCCTGGGATGGAGTGAATGTAAAGAATAAAACTATCTTAGATCTTGAAGCGTCATTAAATCTACCATGCTTAAATACAAGGTAGCCATGTTAGTCTGTATCTACAAAAACAGAGGAGTCCTGTGACACCTAATAGAGGAACAGATTTATTTGTGCCAAAGCTTTCTAAAAACCATTTCATCAGCTTAGAAAGGCCTAAACAGGGGCAGGAAGGGATAGTTCAGTGGTTTGAGCATTGGCCTGCTAAAACCCAGGGTTGTGAGTTCAATCCTTGTGGAGGCCCTTTGGGGCAAAAATTCATCAGGAATGATACTTGGTCCTGCTGTGAAGGCAGGGGACTAGACTTGATGACCTTTCAAGGTCCCTTCCAGTTCTAGGAGATAGGCAATCTCTGTTAGTTTATAGCATAATAAGCACTGAACAACACTGAAAAAACCTGTCTGCTTGGTGATAAGCCTTAAGAGATCAGGCATAGTCTAGTGCATCTTCTATGATCCTAGTTTAGGACTGGACATTATATTCAGATACCTCTGAGTAAAAGTCTCTGCTTTGTTCTGTAAGAAACAGCTCAAATGGTTTTTCCATATTTAACAAACTTGTCAGAAAGAAACACTTCATACAAGTGCAGGCAACTACCATTTTATCATCACAGAGTGCCTGATTATCAGGATTATAATGTTATCTTTTGGCAGTGAAGTCCTGGCAGCAAACAGTCACTTAAATCTGAAGGAGATTAGCTGTTCTGTGCTAGACCTTTGCCTAAGTGACAAATCAGTCTCATGGCACAATCTTCAGCTGAAAGCACTGTGGTAAGGAACTGACATCTTCCTAAAGGTCAAGGGGCTTTCCATTCATCTTGGAGCTGAATGTATCATTTAATTCCTTCCAAAGACCAAATGATTGTATATAAGTATAATGTAAGTCAGCTGAGTACGTTGATAGCGGTCAGGGCCTACCTTTGGTTCAAACACCAACACCTGGCAAAGCCAGATTTTGGAGATGCTGGATGTATAGAGTTCCTGCTGCTGGTAGTGCTGGGGCCCAAGACAGGTCTCCTGGAATTCCTGCAAATTGTGGATGCCCCATATAGGCCTCCACAGAAGCTTTGTTTCCATTATAGGGGTAGATAGGGAACAGCAGTATAACAGGCCTTTCCAAAATTCTTTCTGCTGTGGAGATTAAGCCCATGACTGACCTTGCTGGAATCAAGGGAGGGCTGGTGGTCCCAAGGCAGAGATAACTCTCACACATGAGGTTTACCAGTTTTTTTATTTCTTGGCACACAAATTCTACACATCCTGTCATAATTCTGCATTGCAACAGAATAGAGTAACATGAAGTCACACAGTGTGCTCTCAGAGTAGATTTGGGGACTTCCAAAATGGCCAGCAAAGTGTGGAATTGACCCATAAAAATCCAAGCTGCTTCATGAAAAGTGACGAGGAGTCCTGTGGCACCTTATAGACTAACTGAAGTGTAGGAGCATAAGCTTTCATGGGCAAAGACCCACTTCGTCAGATGCATGCATCTAACGAAGTGGGTCTTTGCCCATGAAAGCTTATGCTCCTACACTTCAGTTAGTCTATAAGGTGCCACAGGACTCCTCGTCGCTTTTGCAGATTCAGACTAACACGGCTACCCCTTTGATACTTGACTTCATGAAAAGTGTTGCCTTTGCTCTCTACACAGCATTAAGAATCTGAAAGAACCACATGGATATAGCCAGGTTCTAAATAACCATGTATACTAGCTATATATAAACAGCCAATGTCTACTAATTGTATATACTTCACTGTTAAACGATGGTGACTTGTGCAACAGAAGACAGAGAAGTCCATTAGAGAGCACCCAAACTATTTAAAGGGATATTACCAAATTCCTATACACTACACAGGTAGGAAGCCACAAGCTAAAATTTCAAGGAAGAAAGTGCCATCAGATAAGATTGACTTGCTTCAGACCTCTCAACAGTCCTAGGTGGTGGTATTATCCTGCTTTGATCCACAAAACCCACTGTCTCTTTTGAAGCAGCTCATGCCATGAAGGGCTGGCTGGGCTTGAATCCTTGCCCCAGCTTACTGGTTCACAGCATCACTCACTCAAATTTGGCCCAGCCAACCTTGTTAGAGAAGCCAGGCCAAACCTGAGTGGCACAGCAACCCTTTTGTGCAAAGGGATAGGTTGCAATGTCTGGAGTGGGAAGCCAAGCCCAGGCAGTCCTGCCGGACATGAGATGCAGGAGCAGCTGCTATAGAGTGATTGGAGGGTGGACTCACTTGGGAACCCTCAGCTATCCTAAGACTGCAGTGCCCAACCCCTCAACTCCCTCATTTCATTAGCAATGAGTCAAGCTGAACGTAGGTTAAACTGAGCATGTGGCGCTTTATTAAACTTTGTGCACTATTCAGTCCATATGGCTGCATTGCTTCCAACGTATTTCCTCACATTCCCCGATATCCCTGCCATAACAGTCTTTCCAGGGAACATGTACTCTCTGACTCCAGTTCCACGGATCATTATACACCTTCTCTACTTTACAAGCATTTGAATATAAACATTAAAAGCAAATAATTAAAACACCCAAACTGCCACCCTGCATCTCTATAGCCAGCATTTGCTAACACATAGCTGAGTTGGAGTCCTGTCTTTACCACACCTTCAGCTGGCTATATAATCTTGGAGACAGTTTGGTCTTCTCAATAGGCAGCTATCACCAACAGTGGTCTATTGCGGTCTCCCAGTACCAAGGTGATCAGATCTTGCTGCTGCAGTCCCTCTTCTAGTTCAGTGTATCCTGAATTCCCTAGACTTGCCCATACCAGGTTGAGGTGAAGAAGAATCTGGGTAGAGTAGGGAGAATCTGGCCCTCCTATTCCACATGTCCCCATCCAGGGGCCTGAAAGTGTAAGCATTTGGGCTGGCCTACATTTGGCACATCTCCTGCTCACTTTCCCCCAGCCCTACCATACCCAGTGTCTCAGTTTTGGGATATAGCTGCTGTTTGGTCCTTTGCATCAAACCCCATGTTTTGGGATTGACACAGGTGACCTTCTGGTACCCCTACATGTTGTTTTTTGCTACCTTTTGGTGATGGCTAAAAGGAGGGAGGACCCTACACCTACTCCTACTATAGGAGCTCCACCACATCCTTGAGGGGGAAACCCTCTTCCCCCTCCATCGCGGTGGACTCCAGGCTGGAGCAGCCCGTACCACAGTGCCTGGAGCCTATCCCTGAGGTAGAGGAGACGGAGGGGCAGGTCCAGTCCCCGACAGAGGAGGAAGAAGACCAGGACAGCGGGACCATCACCATGTCCCTGGAGCCAGTCCCTGCCAGCCTGGACATCTTCCAGGCCTCCTTGGAGAAGGGCACGGTCTCAGGGAATGTGTGTGCAGGGAGCCCCTACGGCCTCTCCCTTTTCTGTGTAGGGCTTCATCAGCCAGGACATGAGTGAGTATGCCAGCACCAGGTGCCCCAGAGAGGGTGGACTGAAGACAATGATCAAGCGATTTGTCTCCTGCCATCTTATGCCCACTGGCATGTTGTGCTCACCCACCGCAAAGTCCTGGCAGGGGAAAAAGGTGCCTGCCTCCATCTTGGCGCATAGGCTGGAATTTCTGAAAACTCGGGCATCGTGTGCCCTGCCCGATGACCCCACATAAATGTCTGTAAAATGGCTTTGGTGGTCCACCAGGGCCTGCAGAATTACTGAGAAGTAGCCCTTTCTGTTTATAAACTGGGCCACTTGATGTTCTGATGCCCAGATGAGGATGTGCCTGCCATCAATGGCTCCCCTGCAATTGGGGAACCCCAGGGCAGCAAATCCGCCCATGGTTGCATCCAGGTCGTAGAGCCGGACGATCCTGCGCAGCAGCAGGGAATGGATGGCCCGGACGACCTGCAGAAGGAGACAATGAAACACACGGAATAGAGAATGAGAGAGGGGGTGCCCGTCCCCATGCCCTCCTCTGCCCCCTCAACTTCCCAGGAGCTGTCCCCACCCCCAGCAGCAGGACTGTGTGAGGGCAAGATTGCACAAGCTGCCGGGGCCAGGCCTTTCTCCTCACACCCAGTCCACCCCTCCAGTCCCCAGGCCCCCCTGGGTCCTCCTTATCCAGCACCCTCCCCCCCCCCTCTGGCCAGGGACTTCAGCCCGCGAGCTCCTTACCTGCATAAGCAGGGCCCCAACGGTGGACTTCCCCACCCCAAACTGGTTGGCCACGGAGCAGTGGCTGTCTGGGGTGGCCAGCTTCTGCACATGGATGGCGGGCCGCAGATTGGTGTTGTGTGTCTAGAGGGAATCAACCACTGCAGGAACTGTAGCATGGCCGTGTGTGGCTGTTGCCTGCCCAGGGGCAGCTCCAGCTCCACTGCAAACAGCAAGCAGGCAAAAAGCTGTGGCGTTCCCAAAAAGCACAGGGCAACCACAACAGGCACTGCTGAAGCTTTGCTGTCCCTCGAGAGAGGTCCACAAGCAGGCAGCAGAAACAAAGAAACAGCTGTCTGGGGGTCCCGTTAAGTGCATGTCTCTGCAGGTCTCTGGCAACAGCAGTTGAGAGCAAGTGATGTCCTAAGGCCTGGCTAGATCCAGTTCAGGGCGGGGGGGTCTTTATATCCGAGAGAGCATCCAATAGTGTGGACGCTCTCTTGTGCAAAAGCGCATTGACATGTTTTTGCGGAAGATCTCTTCCACAAAAAGCTTCTTGTGCAAAAACCCTGTAGTGTAGACATAGCCTCTGTGTCCTAATATCCACCCACCCCCATATTACTGCTTAAAGCATCAGTTAACATCAGTAATCAGACTGCACAATGTCTGATCTCTGCCTGGTAGCACTGCAGACACACCAACGTGCACTGCAGTCTCTTTGGAGCACTAAGCAGGAGGTCTGCCACAACTGTCTTTAGGGGGTTGTGGTCTGATTGTACTATTACGGATGGACACAGGTGTGCTTTGGAATCACTCCACTCCATAAACCATACTCAGTAGCTCTTTTTTTCCCCTATTTGGGTGTACCCCTTTTCAGTCTCTGGCAGGGTTCTGCTGGCATGAGCAATTGGCTGCTCCTGCAAAAAAGCTACACCCAGTTCCTTCTTCATTGCATCACACTGTCAGTGGTTCAACTGGCTGGCAGTACTTCAGGATAGGCACATCTGTTATCATTTGTTTCAGTGCATCAAATACTTGCTGTTGGGAACCTGCCCAGTGCCTCTCAAGAATCCCAACCTGTGAGCTGACATATGGGTTCCTCTACTGCCGCCAGGTGTAGATATAAATTTTTGAGCCAGTTCTCTTTCCTACATTGTGCTTTAACCCTTTTATATCCACTAGAGCTGGCATGTCTCTGACAGCCTTGATCTTGTTGGGATCCACTTTTAGTCCATTACTGTGAGTAGTTGTCCAAGGTCACCTGGTGTTCTTTGAGTTGCATTTTTTCTGGACCGAGTTTTATGTTCTTGTTCCTGTATTGCTATAGAAAAGCTTGAGTTTCCCATTATGGTCCCATTTAGCTCCTGGATCATTGCTCTTTTCTCCACAATGAGGGTATTACCTGCAATTATTTTCCCAGGCAGGCCTTCCAACACTTGGGTGAGTCTTCTCCAAAACATCTCTGTTGCTGGGCTTATGTCCACCGGCATCCGCAGCCATCTGTAGTGACCAAATGGCATGCAAAGACTGTCAGCATTCTGAACTCTTTCTCCAGGCATCTGTGCCAAAAACTGTTCATCACTATACCAAACATAAAGATTCTGGTATTGGAGAGTTATGCCAAGATGTCATCAATTGTGGGCAGCAATTTAATGCCTGGTTCAGAGGCTTTGGGTCTATGCAGATATGTAATTTGCCTAATGGATTATTTATCATTGCTATGCTGCTTACCCAGGCTCTACTGGCCTCCACGGATGCTATGATGCCCTGTTCTGATGACTTTCAAGTTTTCTGCACACTGGATTACATAGCACCACTGAAACTTTCCATCTTTGTAAGCACACAGGTTCCACTTCAAAGTTGCAGCTTTCCTTAAAAGGCACCCATTGCCTTTGAAAACTTTCCCGTATGCATTCAAAATTTTGTCCATTGTTCATGGCACTCTTCCTTTTGCTTCTTGCACTCCAGCTATATAATTCTGATGCTGCACCCTGATCAAAATGATAATTTCTATGTCCTAATAGTGGTCTCTTGTGTTTCACTCCACAGCCATAAACTTCAGTTGATACCAGCTGTTATTCTTCAGGTTAGTTACTATGAAGTCACAGTAACCTATGTGCTGCATTATGTTCTCACTGTTTATTGTTAAGTTGCATCTGATCTTTGTAATGGGTACATGTGAGGAGATCCCCAGGGTGCAACCTAGACTGTGGGACCACTGAGTCCTCCAAACCAACCTGAGCTGCTTTTCATACTGTGATGATGATGTCAAGCTACAAATTCTGACAGGTACTGCACTTAAATGGACCTCCACAAGCAGAGACATACTCAGTTAAGTTACCTGAATGATCTTCCAGCCTCTCATGAACCATCAATAGGGAGGCTCCAGCCAGTTCCTCCCAGCTCCCCAGGCTTACACCCCAGAACTGTATCATCTTACACTGGTCAGAAGACTGGCCAATGTAAGCATTACCCAGTCTGCCATGACTTCCTCAGAAAATGGACATACCCCAGTATCTTTTTCTGGGATAAGGGCATTAAAGTCTCACTTAGCCACATTTCTTCAATGTGAGATTTCTCCAACATGGCTACACCAATTGACTCTACATACTTGACCAAGGAAAATTAGTGACAAGCATTCCATTGTGCTCCATCAAAGAACACCTGTCCAGAAGAGTTTCTCTTCTAGTGAAAAGGGATTTCTCATTTCCTCTCTCTCTTTCCCAGTAAAAAGCATTGCAAAGGAATAATAGACTCATAGAACACTAGAACTAGAAAGGACCTTGAGAGATAAAGTCCAGTCCTCTGCCCTCATGGCAAGCCCAAGTACCATTGAGATCAGGGCTACTCAACTTTGGAAGCCCCAGGGGCCACAATGATACTCACAGCACATGCCGAGGACCACAACTTAAGTGTAGTTGCATATATATACAAATATCTATGCAAATATATGTAAATAGCTTCTTTACATTGCTGGGGTATGAATACAAAGCACTTCCCACAATGCCCCAGCTCTCCGATCGACCAGTTGATTGCAATCGACAGGTTGGTGACCAATGCAGTAGAGGAACTTAGGGATGGGAGTGACACTGCAGCTGGCTGGGCTGGACTGGAAAGCAGGGGTTGAGCATAACATGGACTTGAAAGGTGAGGGAGAGGCCAGCATCTGCAGCAGCGCTTGCTCCACGGAGATTGGTGGTGATGGCTTGGGCTTGCCCAGGTCCTCCTGTGCCGGGCTCAGCAGTTACCACACTCAGGAAAAATTCTGATTTCACAACAGGAATCCAAAGAATACTGTTCCTCTTCCAGGACTTTGCATAATAAGTGCACCTTTAATTTTTCATTTGTATTTGAATTCTGTTAGTATCTCTTTTTTTTTTAAGTGAAAATAGTTCAGTTGTGGGTATCATGTGAAAAATTGGGAGCCTTTACAGAAGAGAAGAAAGGAGAAGAGAGACAAAAGAAAGCAGGAGGAAAACAAATGAGAAGAATTAAAGGAAGAATGTAAAATATTTCTTTGCAGAAACAGCACCTTGTATCAGTAGAGAAGTGTTGCCTTTAAAAAAAATTATTTTGGGTATCAGGTCAATGTATGAGCAATAAAGAAGCCCCAGGTCCTTACCTGGCAGATGAAAAGGCAAGGCTCCTGTTTCTGAAGTCTACCATGGGACAACTGCACCATGTTTTATCCATGTGCGGGATGTAAAAACCTCCAGCAAATTCAGCATCTTCCACTGGAGCAATTTCTTCTCTTTATTGCCTCATCGCTCAGTCGGCCACAGTGGTAGTGCGTGTTGACAGCTCCTGGGCTTTCCTGATGGAGGCTTTCCCATCAGAGACTTGAAGCTGACTACAGTATTCTGACTAAATAACATACCTCCCAACATTTCAAGTTGGTAAAGTCAGAGAAGTCCTGGCTCTGGGGCCTGAGAAGCCCATGTTCTACCCCTGGAGTGTAAGAGGCCCCAGCTGGTGTGTCATAATCAATGGAACTGGAATCAGAAGGCCCATTTTCCTGGAGGAACTGTTATTGACAGAAAACAAACGCCAGGGAATGTGGGACTGGGAAGGAAGCAACTCAGCCACCTGGACAGGGTAGAGCTCAGGTATTGATAACGTGCCACTCCTTCCACTTGGAACTCGATATAAAGGCCCCTGGAGCCCTAGATTTTGCAGAGATAAACTTAGCCCATCGATGGACCCAATGGAAAGAGGAGTTTAAGCTATTCACAGGCCTGGCCATCAATGTTCCCTTCAATTTTTTCCATCTATGTGTAGCATAAATGTTATGTGAACCAAGGCATGTGCAGATGTGCACCACTAATGGAAGCACATGCTGCTGTCTGTGGGAATGCTGCAGTTTTCCCTCTAAGCTGCATGGCAGCACAGCCCAGCAGCTGCTTAATGAGCTCTGCCCAGCCAGACCTTTTGCATGGAACTGCCTAACTGGAGGAGGAGCACTTCTCCCTCAGTGATAGCAGCTGCTCCCTGCTGAAGACAGAGCAGCCAGTCTTTCCCAGCCCTGGCTGGGTGGGGTTCATTAAGCAGCTGTGAGGTTATGCTGCCATGCAGCTTGGAGAGAAAACTGGAGCTCTGCTAATCAGTTGGGGTGGCATTTGAATCTCTCCTGAGTGGCCACCCAACCGCTCATCTTACAGGGGACACTGCTAGCCATGCTGGATTACACAGCAGGAAAGTAACATTGATATTTGACCACATTGGGGAACAAGGCAGAGAAGGCTGCAGCACTGTGAAACTCACTCCTGCCCCAAGCCTCACAGTAGTCCAGTCCTAGGAGCCAAAGCAGAATGAAATTATGGAACACCACAGGTTTTTCTCTAGAGACCAGAAAGTGAGGGGAGAGGCCCCTTATATTACTACCTTAAAAACACTGACTGCTACATGCAATTTTGGGGACTTAACAGGCTTCCTAATTCAGGATGAAATAATCTGTGGTAATTGGGATCACCACCCTCAGGTGTGGTTGCTCTGAGATGGTGATGTGACATTTTATACAATGTTTAGACATGAAAGCCCTAGGTGGTACAACACTCCCAAGAGGACATGCTGGGAGACAACAGCAAAGGAGAGCAGGTGGCGAGGGTTCCATACCCATGGTGAGATGCATTTACTGTGGGAGACAGCAGGAGTAGGTAAAGAAGAGGTATCCCACACTGTGAGAGCATTGCAAGGAATGAGGCAAATTAAGCCATTTTAGCAGAGGGTGCAAGAGCATCAGCTCTCACAAAGATTCAGTGAGAAAAAGCACATTAGACAGTGGTGACTCATCATCATGAGTCTCTCATTGTGTCTGACAACATATCAGGTTTAGGCTGTCAGGACAGGAAACAACAGAGACAACATCAGTCTTGGTGCATGCCACAATGGTGTGATTTCAGCTGCATGGCAGGGCCTCCTGCAATGTGATTTCTTGGAGTGAACTGGACTCAAATGCAGTGTGACATGCTGTACCTCAAAATAAGCACCTTGGAACCCGCATATTTACCACTCTCACATGAGTATTAGATGTTTTGTACAAAGTATGCCTTGTATATCTAGAAGGTGATTCCAGTCTGTGTATTGAATGACTGTAACCTACTTGTACCGTCTGTCAAATAGAGACATCGCTTAACTCAAATCCTGTTTAGCTTGTAGAATTTAGATTCTGAATTTATTTTTATTTTTTAAGTAAACAATTTTGATCTTGTGCCTGCTACAAATAAGAACTTAAAATCTACCTTTCCTTAGTTAATAAATCTGTTTTATATTTTACCTAAAACAGTGTGTTTTGGGTGAAGTGCATGGGGGAATCTCAGCTCAGATTACAAAGACTTTGCAATGCTTTTTACTGGGAAAGAGAAAGAGGAAATGAGAAATCCCTTTTCACTAGAAGAGAAACTCTTCTGGACAGGTGTTCTTTGATGGAGCACAATGGAATGCTTGTCACTAATTTTCCTTGGTCAAGTATGTAGAGTCAATTGGTGTAGCCATGTTGGAGAAATATCACATTGAAGAAATGTGGCTAAGTAAAATGCAGGACAATGTAGCACTTTAAAGACTAACAAGATGGTTTATTAGATGATGAGCTTTCGTGGGCCAGACCCACTTCCTCAGATCAAATAATGGAAGAAAACAGTCACAACCCTATATACCAAAGGATACAATTTAAAAAAAAGAACATGTGTGTTCTTTTTTTTAAATTGTATCCTTTGGTATATAGGGTTGTGACTGTTTTCTTCCATTATTTGATCTGAGGAAGTGGGTCTGGCCCACGAAAGCTCATCATCTAATAAACCATCTTGTTAGTCTTTAAAGTGCTACATTGTCCTGCATTTTGCTTCAGCTACCCCAGACTAACACGGCTACATCTCTACCACTATTCTGTGGCTAAGTAAGACTTTAATGCCCTTATCCCAGAAAAAGATACTCGCCTCCTGCGGTGGGAGGTGCAGAATGGCTGCCAGAAGAGAAGTGTGGAGGAATGACAATGAGCAAGGCAAGTGAATCCCGTTTTTTCCCTTAAAAAGAGAACAGTGCTTCCATTGGATTAGGAAGCATTGTGGCTCACTGGTGGAGAAGGGTACAGATGCTTGCGACTGACTAAACATTATTACCCTTATTTATTCTTGGATCTGGACTTCTAATACTACCATCATCTGAAGAAGTGGGCTGTGCCCACAAAAGCTCATGATACCCATGTACATGTTTTGATAGTCTTTAAGGTGCTACTAGACTTTTCATTATTTTTTAAGTTTTTCCTGTTACAGACTAACTTGGCTACCCCTCTGAAATTATTATTATCATTTCTATGCCAATATCCCCTAGAAACACCACTAAGGATTGAAGTCCCATTGTGATAGGTGCTTGCAAACATATGTAACAGATAACTCCTGTTCAAAGAGCTTACAATATAAGGCTTTGTCTACACTACAAGAGCCTATGCAAATGAAGCATGAATTAGCATTTTCCCACACTTCATTTGCATACTTTCTTTCAGTCCATTTTTGTGCTAGGGATTTTTGCGCAAAAACAGGCCGTTTGTCACAAAAAACCCCTTTTCTGCAAGATCCTTATGCCTCTCCGGGACATGCATAAGGATCGTGCAGAAAAAGTTTTTTTTTTTTTGTGCAAAACGGCCACAGCCACTCTGCCGGTTTTTTTGCAAAAACGGACTGAAAGAGAGTATGCAAATGAAGCGCGGGGAAAATGCTAATCCGTGCTTCATTTGCATAGGCTCTTGCGGCAAAAGTCATCGTGTAGCCACAGCCTAAATGGGGACTAACAATTTCTTATCTAGCGAAAAACTGAAATGCTTTCTTGGAGCACGCTGGGGAAACCCCTCTCTGTGGCTGGAGTTAAATGAAAGTGCAGTCTTTCTGGGTGACAGAAGATTTCTCTCACTTTTCTCAGCTATGTATTTTGCTTTTGGTCATAAACTAGCAAACAACTCCAGTGTTTCAGGAGCCGTACAAACTACAGCTTGTTCTCAGATGATCTTGTTGCAGGGAGCAAGCTTCTGGCTGATTCACTAACTGTAAAAATAAACATAGTCCAGGGGGGAGGCTGCAGGGTGCCAAAGAAGAAGTAGAAGCTGCAGCAGCTGGTGTTTTCTTTGCTGTTTCTTTTCATAGGATCCAGACAGGTTGGAGGTGCAAGTGATTAATGTAGAAAAGATAATACCTCCCTTCCCCCTTAAGAAGGAAAGGCAACTCCTTGTGTATTACTGTTCTTCAAACTGTTCCCATTCCAAACTTAAAACATCCCAACCCCTCTCACGCAATACTTTGGGGACTGACAGCACATCTATGTGTATTAACTGTACATGGTGTGGTTTTCATATACGCCGTGGGCGTATTCTGCAAGTTTTATGGGGCTGTTGCACACATATTCTCTGAGACTTTTCCTCTTGGATTTGTCTAGTCCCAAGGCAGCATACTGTAGGGCTTGTTTACAACTGATTCTTTTCTAGTTGGTTCTATGCCAGCCCCTCTAAAATAGGGCACTTTGTGGAGATATGCCTGGAGCAAGCTGCACTCGAGTGATCCCTGCCTACATAAAGGCTCCAGTGCTGCTCCAGAATCAAACACAAATCAGGGAGTCCTTATTTCTGTTGGGGTACATCTACACAGCAACATTATTTTGAAATAACTTAGTCCGCGTCTACACAGCAGGCAGTTATTTCAAAATAATGTTGAAATACTGTCAAGCTGGAGGACTTCTTACTCCAACTCCTGTAATCCTCATTATACGATACGTCTACACTGCATGGCTATTTCGGGATACTAGAAGTCTTCACGAGCCGCCCATTATTTCAAAATATTTTTTGAAATAATAGGTGCGCTATTTCAGCATCCTAGTAACCTGCATTCCATGAGGGTTAAAGGATGTCTCGAAATAGTGCATTATTTTAAAATTTGGTGCTGTGTAGATAGGCTATTTGAAATTCAATCAAAATAAGATGCATAGTGCAAATTGGGTATCTTATTTCGAGTTTAGGGTGCTGTGTAGATGCACCCTATGAGGAGTAAGGGAAATGGGAGGAAGAGTGCTCTGTTTCAAAATAAGCACTGTGTAGAGGCTCCCAATTTCAAAATAAGATACGCAATTGATTTATCTTGCCTTTTTGTGCAGGAGAAAAACAATCCAGTAGGCAGGAAAGGGTAGACACTTAGTTTGGAAGGTTTATGAACTGACGAAGGATGGCAGACGTTTCATACGTTAACTTATGGACGAAGATTTCCACAAGTGATGGCTAAAAGTCTTGAGGTGAATGAGGCCTGTTATCTTACTAAGTGGCACTGATAAGAGGCAGAACTTAAAGCCTCTGTAGATGTTCGTGCAGGAAGACAATAAAATCTTCCTGTTTACTTAGTTGTTCATTTATTTGGAGATCAGGACAGGTTTGGGCACTGGTGAGAGTGTAAGGAGCCTTTAACATCTAGGTCACTGGCAGAGGTGAAAGTAAGCCCGCCCTCCACTGCTAAGAGCCAGCTGGGGCACTCAGCTGCAGGAGGAGGGGCAGTGAGCTTCCAGCAGAGCTCCTGGGCCTCTCTTGCAGGCTGCCATATTAAGCAGCAGGCAGGTGAAAGGGGTGGCTGAGGGCGTGCTCTCCCACTGATCCCCTTTAGGGAGAGCAGAGACTGAAGCCCTCCCATTCCTACTGATGCTGTTTATTGCTTGCTGTTCCCCTAGCACACAGCTAGCTTGCACAAAGGGGGCTGAGCAGTGAGTGACCAACACTGGCTACATCTAGACTGGCATGATTTTCTGCAAATGCTTTTAAAGGAAAAGTTTTCCGTTAAAGTCATTTGTGGAAAAGAGCGTATAGATTGGAACGGACGCTTTTGCGCAAAAGCACTTTTTGCGGAAAAGTGTCCGTGCCAATCTAGACGCGCTTTTGTGCAAAAAAGCCCCGATCTCCATTTTTGCAATCGGGGCTTTTTTGCGCAAAATAAATCTGAGCTGTCTACACGGACCCTTTTGCGCAAAAGCTTTTGTGCAAAAGGACGTTTACGTGAACGGGAGCAGCACAGTATTTCCGCAAGAAGCACTGATTTCTTACATGAGATCGTCAGTGTTCTTGCGGAAATTCAAGCGGCCAGTGTAGACAGCTAGCACATTTTTCCGCAAAAGCAATTGCTTTTGCGGAAAAACTTGCCAGTCTAGACACAGCCATCGTGTGCTTCTTCTCACAAGCAACTTTGGTAAAAATAGGGAGGAGGTGCTTCAATGACCCTGCCCTCCCTAAAGGGTGCCTCTCAGTGTTTCCTCTAAGCTTAGTGGCAACACAACTTCACAGGTGATTAATCAGCACTGCCTAGTCAGAGGCTCAGTGCTGAGTGACTGGGGTGGGGCTGATTAATCACCTGTGAAGCTGTGTTGCTGGGCATCGTAGAGGGAACACTGTCTTCTCCACCCTCACACACAAACCCCAACCTCCAGCCCTGGGCCCCCCAAGCCTTCAGCCCTCGCCCCGATTCCTGTATCCCCACACCCCAACCATCTGCTCTGAGCTCCCCAATGTGTCCAGCCCTGATTCCTGCTCTTCTCCACACACATCCCAACCCTCTACTGAGCTCCTCCTCACACACCCAACCCTGACTCTTGTACCCCCATATGCCCCAAGCATCTGTCCTAAGCCCTTCCTCACATCCCCTAATCCTGACTCCTGCACCCCCCCCACCACATACACTTGCCAGCCCCCTGCTCTGACTCTTGCATTCCCCACATCCCCAGCTCCCTGCCCCAAAAGCCCTGCATCCCACCCAACACTTAAATTTCTTACAGGTACTACCATATCGCACTCTCCCAGCCCCCTGCCTTGAATGACCCCAGAGGCGGAGGCAATACAAGAGTACCTATTAGAAATTTAAAGTTACTTTCACCCCTGTCACTGGTTATAATCCAGAAGAAGTTATCACTTAGCAGTGGCTGAAAACTGATTAGACACTATAGACATTTGAATGGTGGCCTTCGTGGAAAATAAATGTTCACAAGGTGACTGATTCCTATGACGAGGTGCCCATGTCACAAAATCACCATCAGTGATACACCTTCAGGCAAGTAGTCTGTAAGGACAAAGATTGAGTGGACAATGAAAATGAACACACCAAAAGGCTGAGGCACCTTGGCAGAGCTGTATTGAGGTGTTCACACTATTGGCTCTGTGCATAAATGAAGTGTTTCAGTCACCAGGACTGTCAGAATGGCACTTGCTACTTTTCAATACTGTGTGTACTTGCCAAACTGTAGTCCAAGCCTGTACTCAGTGAAAACGTTCTGTTATTTTTCCATGTGAATGTTGGGTGTGTATGCTCCTCACTCTGTGTGGTAGATGCACATGTAATTGTGGTTGTGACGAGGCTCTAATTTACAGAAGTGCCGACCATGCATGTTTGTAAAGTGCTGTGTGAGGATCTGTGTGGATGGACCTTGTGATTGTGTCTCTTCCCAGCATGTATCAATGCATGTTTGTTTCCCTTTGTGTGCTGGAGCAGGGGGGGGAGGAGGGCTGCTAAAGTCTGTGAGAATCACAAACACACTGGAAGCTCTTTAGCTTTACTGTACAGGGCTGGCTCCTGCCAAGACAAGTGCTGGCACATCCTGTTGAGAAAAGGACAGGTGTGAAGGAAGAAAAGGGAGACAAACAGAACAGAGCTGGTTATATCTCTGCATTTTAAAGTGATGGCCCTGTAGAGTTTAAGAGGTCTGTGTGCATATGTATATACAATTGAGTTGCCAAGAGTGTACGTGTAGATGTATGTCTGCAGGAAGGCATGTCTTTCTATGCCCTTGCCTTCACCTGTTAAAAGGGTGTGTTTTTTACCTCAAGGTAACCAACAACCATGAACTATTGTGTAACAAAAACCACAGTGAAGAACAGGCAATTTTAGTATTTTTCTGTGAGGTAAATTAGGTGAGGTCATCCCTCTACCCTTGCCTGGGGCTGACCTTGTCTAGTTTCTCTCCCAGTAAAACTGAAGCGTCTGGTCTTCACTGTGTTTTTATGTCAAGATAGCTCATGCATATTAGTTACCCTGAAGTAAAGAACCTACTCTTTCATCTGAAGAAGTGGGTTGTGCCCACGAAAGCTCATGATACCATCTACATGTTTTGTTAATCTCTGAGGTGCTGCAAGACTATGCAGTTTTTAAGTTTTTCTTTTTTAAACAGTGATTGAAGACATGGCCAGTGAGAACTGCTGCAGTGACAAATGTATCAGTGTATATATTAAGGTAATGATGTGAGTGAGACAAAATTCTGGGCCTGCCTCTACATTTCTAGCTTAGCACAATTTAAAATCAGGCTCATAGAGCACACCTTGCTCTCCAGCAAATAATTTTTAAACTATGGATATGTTTGCAAACCTCAGTACACTTTGGCTATGTCTACACTGGCCCCTTTTCCGGAAGGGGCATGTAAATTTCATGAGTCGTAGTAGGGAAATGCGCGGGGGAATTAAATATCCCCCGCGGCATTTAAATAAAAATGTCCGCCGCTTTTTTCCGGCTTTTAAAAAAGCCGGAAAAGAGCGTCTACACTGGCCCCGATCCTCCGGAAAAAGTGCCCTTTTCCGGAGGATCTTATTCAAAGTAGGAATAAGATCCTCCGGAAAAGGGCACTTTTTCCGGAGGATCGGGGCCAGTCTAGATGCTCTTTTCCAGCTTTTTTAAAAGCCGGAAAAAAGCGGCGGACATTTTTATTTAAATGCCGCGGGGGATATTTAAATCCCCCGCGCATTTCCCTACTACAACTCATGAAATTTACATGCCCCTTCCGGAAAAGGGGCCAGTGTAGATGTAGCCCTTTGGGTTTACATGGGGCTCAACACACGGCTCGCAGATGGGGGCCAAAAAAAAAAAAGTAGGCAATATAATGGTCTTCTGTTGATATGTGTTTTAGTAGTTAAATACCTGGACTGTCATTGCTCATTAAAAGTGCTGTCATATGGGTGGAAATTGGGAACATATTGCATTTTATTAATATCAGTAGAACTGACTTAAACGGGGGGCCTGTGTGTTGTGTAGTCTTGTCTTAATCTTTGTATTCATGCCTGTCAGTGTAAAAGAAGCTATTTGCATATATTTGCATGTATATACAATCACACTTAAGTTGCAGCTCCTAGCATGTGCTGCATCATTGTGGCCCCTGGGGCTTCCAAAGTTGAGTAGCCCTGTTGTAGAGTCACTTCAGAAATAGCCTTGAAAAGAGTGCAGAGCACTGCTCCTTTGTAAGTCTGGTGTGCCTTGTTCTACACCAAATTTGAAAACAACATCTCTTAAGCAGTTAAAGATTAATATGGACAGGGATTTAGTGGAGGGATTGGGGGTCAGGACATGGGCTTAGTGAAAATGAAACAAGTGCAGAGCTTCACAGTTCTTTTTAAGCAACAAAGAAATCTCAGGTGGTACACTAAATATATTTCATTGTAAAAATATCATTTTGTTCCTGAACATCTAAAATGTCCAAAAAATTACCTTCTATCATCTACACATAGGTAGAATGAAGCAAGGACATTGGCGTCAAACATATGCAAATATCCCGTTTCATCCTTACACTGCGGCTGCGTCTAGATTGGCATGATTTTCTGGAAATGCTTTTAACGGAGAAGTTTTCCGTTAAAAGCATTTTCGGAACAGAGCGTCTAAATTATCACAGACGCTTTTCCGCAAAAGCACTTTTTGCGGAAAAGCGTCCGTGCCAATCTAGACGCGCTTTTCCGCAAATAAGCCCCGATCGCCATTTTCGTGATTGGGGCTTTTTTGCGGAAAACAAATCTGAGCTGTCTACACTGGCCCTTTTGCGCAAAAGATTTGCGCAAAAGGGACTTTTGCCTGAATGGGAGCAGAATAGTATTTCCGCAAGAAGCACTGATTTTTTACAGTAGGAAGTAAGTGGTTTTGTGGAAATTCAAGCGGCCAGTGTAGACAGCTGGCAAGTTTTTCCCGGAAAAACTGGCCAGTCTAGACACAGCCTGCAAGTTTTAGGAAATCGAGTGGGATTTCTTCTTTTGAAGCCAAGGATCTAGTTAACGTGTAGTAAAAAGAATGTAAATGTCTTACAAAGTAAACTAACAAGTTTTCTCCACATATCAATGTGCTGTTCTGTATACCTCTCGTTATGGGCAATATAACTCATGTTCTTTAGTCCCTATGATGAGGTAGACATGGCTCTATACCAGGGGCAGCTCTAACAGGCATCCTGGCTGACTCAGTTAGCATTCCAAAAGAGCACATAACAGAATATGGGAGCCTGGCAGACTCCCAGTGCCAGCTCAGCTCTACCCTCACCCCACAACTTTGGGCATCTGTTTTCCTCAGCAGTGCTAGTCTTTCCTTCTCCTTGTGCTCAAATTCGAAAGAGGGTTAGGCCTGGCTGTTGGCTCAAGTTAAATGGGGCAGAGACTGCATGTGGCCTCTCACCCCAATCTGGCCTCAAATACTCTTTTCTACACTCTACAGCAGACTATATGAACATTTTAAAGATTGAAAAAGACTATGTTGCATTCAAAGTGCACATGCTAAATTGTGAATTAAAATAAAAATGAGACCGCGTGCTTGCCACTGAACAAAGCACAAAAGACTGTAAACATCTTGGGCTTTGTTATCTCAAGGTGAGCTTGAGCTCAGATCCTGTGCAGGTTTGTATAAGGGAGAGAGCTCTTTGGGGCAGAAACGTTTTCGATGTTGTTCTGTGATTGTACAGCACCTAGCACAACACCTGGTGCACGATTAGGACTCCTAGGAGCTGCAGTAATGAACCCTCCTGGTTCTCCTTATATGCTCAGGGTCAAGCTCAATGGCAGTTCTGAGGAAGTGCCAGGGCATTAGACACATACAGAGTTGTTGAAGTCATTTTAATTTTGAATTAATTTTTTGCACAACTTAAATTATTAACAACAATTTTTTTTTGTCAATTTGCAGATAGCTCTGACATAAAATCAGTTATCAGTAATCTCCATCTATCCCTCAGTGTAGCACAATTAGTTGGGTGCTTTGTTCTCTAGGCAGATTCCTGTGTATTCTGTAATTCCACATGTACGGTACTTGCCATGGCATACACCACATTCAACAGAACATTTTTGGATCCTCAGCTCTTATTTTAAAAAAATATATATTTATACTCCTTCCGGTAATCTGAATAATTAAAATAATTATTCATAGATAATAGCTTTGACAAAAGAGAAAGTTTGTGAATAATTTATTCGAGCATGGATGGTATTTAATGGAAATATGTATTCACTAATAACTGTAAATAATATCTGTTTACATTTATTTTTGTCAGCTATTGAACTAATAATTATTCAGGCAGCTTGGAGGAATATAATGTATAACATATAAAAAATTTCTCCTGATAGATGGTCCCCAAAAGCTATTTGAATATGAGAAATATTTTTATTAGAGGATAGAAGACTGCAGATGTTATAGAGGGTCCATACAATACCTTTTAACAGTGGAAAACTATAGACAGGTTTGAGGAGGGAACTAAGAATGTAACATTATTGAAATACACTGATCTAAGGTTTTGTTGTTTTGTTGTTGTTGGGGTTTTTTTTGGGGGGGGGGGGTAGTTGTTTGTTTTTTTCCCAAGTGGCAAAAAGCGAGGAAAATTATCAAATTTTGCTAAGGTATAAATAGAATGCCCATTCTAAAAAGGGGGGGGCGCACCTGGGAGAAATATATGGCTTGGCTTTATACCTCTCTCCCAACATGAGATATCCTTTAAAGCATGGGTGGGCAATAATTTTTCCCCAGGGGCCATTTCCAAATTTTTTGAAGTAGCCCCAGGCCACCCCGGAAGAGGCAGGGCCTAAACAAGAAGGAGCAGGGCTATCCCATCCCCATGCTTGGTCTGGGGGCGGGGGAGCCCCTTTGGAGTGGGGGGAGTGGTAGAGGAGGCTTTGGATCCAGCCCATGGAAGCCCTTTTGCCCACCACTGTCTTAAAGGAATAGCAAAAGAGCAAGACTCAATTGCTCAGTGTTTGGCACTCACCTCTGATGTAAGATACTGAAGTCCCTTTGCCATTGACTAAGCAAACTGGAATAGCTTTAAACAGAAGAGATGGAGAGAGACCACCACCCCCAGCCCAAAGCCAAGTGGTTTGAGACTCTCCTGAAAGGTGGGAGATGTAAGATGTATCAACAGAAATGTAGACACTTTGGCTAAGTCTACACTGCAGGCTTTTTGCACAAGAATGGCTGTTCTTGTGCAAAAACTTGCAGAGCATCTACACTGCATATGTACTCTTGCGTAGGTAAATATACAATAAAGCATCAGAAAAGAGGTCTTTCTTGTGCAAGAATTATTCCTCTCCCCAGGAGGAATAAGCCCTCTTGCGCAAGAGCTCTTATGCAAGAAGGCAGTGTGGACGGGCAACAGGGGTTTCTTGTGCAAGAAACCCCAATGGCTAAAATGGCAATCAGAGCTTTCATGCGCAAGAGCGCGTCCACACTGCCATGGACACTCCTGCAAAAAGCACACGGCAGTGTGGATGCACTCTTGTGCAAGACCTCTTGCGCAAAAACTCTTGTGCAAAACAGTCCAGAAAGGATAACCAAGCTACAGGTGTGGGACATGAACCAGCCATTTGGGATTGCTGGAGTTTGGTTTTTCTAATCACAAGAATAATTAGATATTTTAATCAGACTGATCTATTTTTACACAAAGGAAATCAATAAAACAAGAAAAAAAATCTCAAGACAGCATGTTATACACGCCTCTCCCTAAGAACAGCCACCTGGAACTAAAACTTCTCCTCAAACTCAAGCGTCTCATAGGAAGCAGGCAGGCAGATTCCTTACAAACCATACAGGAGAGTACTGTACACAGAAAACAGCCACACCAGCTACATACAGCACAGCACTGAAACCTCTAAAAGGAACGATCATGCCACCCTGTAATCAACCTCTCCCTTACTACTCACTGCCTCCTTTCTTACCTTAGTTCTCTGTGAGATTTTTGGGCTTGCATGTGGAAAGGGAAAAATCAATTGTATAGGGAAGGAAATTGAAGCTGAATGTGGGGAAGAAGCCTTAGCTTGTGTGCTCCAAGTTGTTTTGAGCACAGGCTGTGTTTAATTAAATTCATCAACTGTTGGGCCCAAGGCTCTGGGAGTTTGAGGTATAATGTGAATGTTTTACAGTTGTCCATAACTCTGTCTACTAGGTTGAATTATTTGATTCACTGAGATATAGGTGAGAATAAATGGAAGAAGAGCATCTTTCCAGCTAATATTTAAGTAAATTGCAAACAAGGTATTCCTGTTACTGAAGTTAGTTCATTTGTTCATCTATGGTGGGGAACAACACCCCTATGTGCATTTCATTAGCTTTCTTTTGCAATTGGTGTAATTGTCACCTGCTAATTACAGCTGTTTCATGAGAAGCTGAGAGTGTAATGAAGCCAGGGCAAAACCTTAGCAAGGAAAAAATTTCCTCCATAAGCAAATGGGAGTGTTCCCACATAGCTAATGGTAGCAGCAATTCTTAAATCAAAGGGCATAAGGGGACTATCTCTAGACAGCAACATGCTTTAGATCATGTTCGTGTCTGTGTCTGTTTATACATTATTGTGCTTGGACTATCCCCTTTTTCTATTAGCAAGATTCCCCTTCCCTCCCCCCACAGCTGAGCTGTGGAGAAGCTGAGAGGCTGTGGGTACTTGATGCTGATTAAATTCTGCTGACTGAGGAAGATGTCAAACTCTACCCAAAGCAGAGAGCCGCCAAGGAAAAGCTGCTTTTCTTTGCTTTTGACAGCTGGAGCCATGAATTTAAGCAGAGGTCTCACCTTCAGGCAAGTCAACAGCTGGGCAGAGAGCAGAGCCTCTTAAAGGGAGAGTGCTCTAAATTTTCAGGAGTTCATTGTTACCAAAAGGTGAAGAAGCTGAAGCATAGGAGAACATTCAGCTGGAACAAGGAGGTGCAGCTACACTGTCTTTTGTTTTCCTTCCCTGTATAATATATCTTTTTCTCATGCTAAAGAAGCACCAAGTGACAAACAAAAAAGAGGAAATGAAAGTGCAGCCAGAAATCCTACCAATGAGTGTGTTGTCTTCTCTTCCTCTG
The DNA here is from genome assembly GCF_049634645.1 of Pelodiscus sinensis. Lineage (NCBI taxonomy): Eukaryota > Metazoa > Chordata > Testudines > Trionychidae > Pelodiscus > Pelodiscus sinensis. The sequence goes on from NC_134714.1 coordinate 62,088,361, forward strand.
CCCCTTAAAATGCACCATTAAAAAACAAGGCAGAATTAAAAAATCATAGTACAGAAATTTAGAGTCCATAAAATCTAGGGCTTACAGAGGGAAAAAATGTGAATGCTGGGCCTTATATACTTCTATTTTTGTTAAAGCCACCCATCTTGTGGGAATTAATGACTTAGTAGACCGATAATGGGTTAGTAGAACTTATTTACCACTGGGTTGTCTAGCTCTGCACAGTGATGATCATAAGGCTTTTAGCATTTGGTGACTGTTCAGTTCCTGTGTGACATAAGTTTTCTGGTCTCTAGTCAGTGGCTAGAGGTCCATGTCCCAAAAAATTAGTTGTAGCTGCCACTAACTGGCAATTAGGTGGCTATTGACAGTTACAGTGGATAGATGAAGAAATGGTCATTGAAATGGAAATAATCTACACAAACATTTTCTCTCTAGAAATTTCTGCATTTACCACTACAATTTCAGATCCATTTGTGTATACTAGTGGAAGCCCTACCATAGACAATTTTTGACCAATATATTGTCTAATTCTGACAACGTGCCAAGCAACTAACCAAATATAAATGAGATTTCACATTTTTATCTATGCCAAGAGAAAGACTAAATGCAACTTCTGTTGCTGTTGATTGATCATTTTAGATAAGAAGCAACGCAACATTTTGGCCAAATTTAACCTCCCCCTCAATATCATGGCGAGGCTGTTTTTTCAGAGCCAGTATTTCAACTCTTCTCAAAAGCAGGAAGCTGGAAATTAGTGCAAAGCTTGTTCTTATGCAGTTTTATAGCTCCACACGGTTCAGTTGGAAGTTTGGCTAAGTATTGAAGCTGCTGGGTATTTTTCTGAACCAAATCACTGAACTTTTTAAGGGACATCCACCATCGCTGATTATAGATCCACTAGGATCTATCTGAAATACTACCCTTGTGAGCACTAAGACAAGTGATAATGCTTTGCTGCAACATAAAATGAGGATGCATGTCACACTGAAGTGACAACAGAAGACATACAAAACAATTATCAAAAAAGAACTAGATACATTTGTGGAGGATATAGGTCTGTCAATGGCTATTAGAACAGGAAGGGATGGTGTCTCTAGCCTCTGGTTCCCAGAGGCTAAGAGAGGGCAACAAGGGATCAAAGTTGCTGCTATAGCTTGGTCAATACTGAAAGCAGATCTACAAATATTCATTAAATTTGTAAAATAATCCATTCTGCTTGGTCCCCTTCTGACTGTGTCTAGACTGGCAAGTTTTTCCGTCAAAGCAGGCGCTTTTGCGGAAAAACTTGCCAGCTGTCTACACTGGCTGCTTGAATTTCCTCAAGAACACTGACGATCTCATGTAAGAAATCAGTGCTTCTTGCGGAAATACTATGCTGCTCGCGTTCGGGCAAAAGTCCTTTTGCGCAAAAGGGCCAATTTAGACAGCTCAGATTTGTTTTGCGCAAAAAAGCCCCAATCGTGAAAATGGCGATCGGGGCTTTCTTGCACAAAAGCGCATCTAGATTGGCACAGATGCTTTCCCGCAAAAAGTGCTTTTGCGGAAAAGCATCCGTGACAATCTAGACGCTCTAGAAAATCATGCCAGTCTAGACGTAGCCACTGTGTTTGCCTCTCACTAATATTCTAGCAAACAAGTTTATTAGCAAAGATGATTGAAGAAATAGCAAATTTAAGGGAATTCAGGAAAATATTTGATGAAAACCAATTTATATTTTGCTTTCTGGAAACATTCACACTGGAAATCTAATTCTAATAGTTACATTCATCTATCCATGCCATATAATTTATGATACCCGTCACATACATTTAATTTCAGACACTTATTATGACCGCTGAATAAACTAGAGAAAATAATTATGCATTCATGAATGATTTTCCAACAGAAAAAACAGGAAATTCTTCTGATAAAGTATCCATTAGGAATTATTCTTCTAACTCTAGTTTCCCCTGTGTCTTGGGGATCAAAAGTAATTTTGTGATCTGTAAATCTCTCTCAAGCTCTGTGTGTAACATACAGAATCACCTTATTAAAACTGGCTTCATCCTGAAAAAGAATCAGGGGGTGGTAACGATAATGTCAGCACATAAAGTACTAACCTAACAGTAGTGGGAGTCATGGTCAAAAACCTTGCATGCTACTTTGGAAGTTTAGAGCACATTAAGTGTGAAAATTCATCAGCTCTGTGAATGAGAATCAGGCCCTGGATCTTCTGCCTTTGGTCATTACAGAACAGACTCTCAGGGTTATTTAAATGGAGATTTTTTACTTAATTTAACAATAGCCTTCCCCATTTGCATGTTCAGAGTATGTAATACAGACAGCAGTAGTTAATTTCATCCATGCTAGAGATCTCTCTGTTCCTATTACCAGGAAATAGTTAATATTTTTCCCCACTAGGGCCCACATGCACCTGCAGGTCTGTGGTGTGTGGTTTCTTCTCACAGCTGCATCTGTGACTCTGCAGCCTACATGGAGGTTATAAAGTGTAAATGGAGAGTTTGTGAGATTACCCTTCAGTGGTAATGCAGCCTCAAGGGCTAGTACAGAGGCCATGAAACCACTATCTTAGTAGAAAAGCAATTTCTGTGAGGAGAGCAGTTTCAATGAAGCACTATTCTCAGTTATTTCCCATTTATATAGCATCTTCTGTCTGAAGATCTCAAGGCACTTTACATACATCAGAAAATGCAGCTTTACAACACCCATTTGAAGTAGATATCTGTTATTATTCTGGCTGTCTAGATGAGGAGAATGAGATAGAAATTAAGTAAGTTTCTTGAGGTCACAGACAACAAGTCTGTGGCAAAGCCAGATATGGGATTCAACTCTTCTGATTCTCAGATCTGTGCTTTAGCCACTCAAACATCATTCTACTCCCATAATTAGTTATCCAATATTAGCCTTAAGCAAGGAAAGAATGATTAATCCCCCAAACTAAAACCCATAGTTAACTATATCAGCTAGCTCACAGCAGCCAGGAGATTACTGGGGTCAGTAGTTACAAGGGAGAGTTGTCTGCTAGCCTGAGGCAGAGGGAATAGTAATTAGGATCATCTGTATAAACTAGCATCATGTGTTCTGAATAAAATGACAGCAAAATAGCATCTTTCCTGCATCTGAGGTCTCCTTGGTGGAAGAGGGGAGTAATGTGAGTGTTGAGGTCATTTGGAATCTGCTTTTAGCTCCCCATTTCTGTGGGTGATCTACTTTGGCCCTAGCTCTGGTATTAATTAAAGTAACTCCTAGATGGCTGTAGCTCAGTGGTATCCAACCTAAGCCTGAGATCCCTTTTTGAATTTAAGTGCAATCCAATATCTACCTCAAACCAAAATACCTTTGCCCTGCCTCATATGTGCCCCTTCTCTGAGGCCTCACCCCTGCTCACTCCATCCTCTCTCACTTTCACTAGGCTGGGGCAGCAGGTTGGGGTGCAGGCTCTGGTCTTGGATTAAGGGATTTGGAGTGTGAGAGGGACTCCAAGCTGAGCTTGGGGCAGGCAATTGGGGCATCCAAGGGGGTTCTAGGTGCAGGCTGTGGGAGGATGTTTGGATGCAGGGGTGCTTGGGGGTAGGGCAGGAGCTTGGCGTGCAGCAGGGGGTTCATGACTGGGGTAGGGTTTTGGGACGTGGGATCTGACTGGACACCGCTTACCTCAGGTGGCTCAGGCAGGCTCACCCCTGCTCTGGCCCTGCACCACTCTCAAAAGCAGCCAGCAAACTCCATCCCAAAGTCCTATTGTGCCCCCCACTCTAGAGATAGGATACATGGTGAGAGAGAAGATACCTTGACATCAGCACCCCTTCCTCTCCCTCCCCTGCCCTGCACAGCAAGCAGGAGGCTCCCAGGGATATGGGGTAGGCAGCAGCAAGGCAAAGGGCAGAAGATGAACAGCATTAGGTGGCGGGGAGTTGAAAGTGCTGGCACTTTTGGCCAAACCAGTCAGGATCCCCTGTCAGAGGCTCCAAGATCTACCAGTATATCCTGATCTACTGGTTGGTGCTCAAAGCTCTCGCTTATGCCAACCATAGGATTCTGTGAGAGACCATGGCCCACCTAAGGATCAGCAGCTGAGGAAAAGTCCTCCTCCCAGGCCTTACTTACTCTCTCCTTCCCTATGCCATGGTGGGATGGGGATAATTGGTATGTGAGCCAGGTACACTGGCTTTATGCTACCTGAGACTGTCCTACTATCAGAGGCATTTTTAGCCAAAGGCACCAATTTAATCCTCTATTCTTAATAACAATGTCCTGGTGTCTTTAGGGCTACACCTTTTAAACAGAAAGAGGAAACTCTCATGAAGAAAATAAGAGCACAGGTGCACCCACATATGGCATGACTGCATGCACAAGTCAGGCAAATGCAGATAAATGGAATTGCCATTCACATTCCTGCTCCACATTTGAATATGAAGTTTTACTTAAAGTTCATGCATTTTCAAGCAAAAAGGAATTCATGTGTTCTAGGAGGATATGTAACTGTAAGGAGATGCTGTCTGTGGCTACGTCTAGACTGGCATGATTTTCCGGAAATGCTTTTAACGGAAAAGTTTTCCGTTAAAAGCATTTTTGGAACAGAGCATCTAGATTGGCACGGACACTTTTCTGCAAAAGCACTTTTTGCGGGAAAGTGTCTGTGCCAATCTAGATGCACTTTTCCACAAAAAAGCCCCGATCGCCATTTTCGCAATCGGGACTTTTTTGCAGAAAACAAATCTGGGCTGTCTACACTAGCCCTTTTGCACAAAAGTTTTGCGCAAAAGGACTTTTGCCCGAACAGGAGCAGCATAGTATTTCTGCAAGAACACTGACTATCTTACATGAGATCATTGGTGCTTTTGCGGAAATTCAAGTGGCCAGTGTAGACAGCTAGCAAGTTTTTCCGGAAAAGTGGCTGATTTTCGGGAAAACTGGCCAGTCTAGACACAGCCCGGGTGTTTTCTGTGTGTTGCAACTTTAAGAGAAAATCTTCTCCCTCAATTTTTTTTCCTTCTGCTCCAAAACACAAGTGTTACAGAGTAAGCCTCTATCTTAGTGGTGGGCAACCTGTGGCAACCGCATGTGGCCCATTGGGGGGGGTCAATGTGTGGCCCATATTTCATTTGCCTTTGCCCACACACAGGGTTTCCAGATTCTGCTGTTTTTTGTCCATGTAGTTTTTTCCTACCGGTATTACAAAAGTGATGTGCACTTAAAGCAAGAGCACATGAAATGAGGTGTGTACTGATTGCACACAATGTTGTCGGAGCTCATGGTTGCATCCAAAGTGCTGCTACGATTCAATCGGCACACTCTGCAAATTCTAGATACACAAGTGCAGTTAGCAAAATTACCCTATCCCAGGAAACTCTCTTGGTTACAGTAATCTTTAGCCGTCTGAGATGAAGGAGAGCAGCCCATTCACTAGCTTAGGTTACCCATTGCCAGGGGCGGCCCGTGAGCCTAGGCGAGCTAGGCAGCTGCCTAGGGCGCTGCTGGTCCAGGCGCCCGATGAAAACGTTATGGCCATTGATGGCCGTGCAGGCAGGGGCACCGATTGTGCTGCCCCGCCTAGGGAACCAGCTGCTGCAGCCAAGCTTGGGCCACTCCTGCCCATTGCTGTTCTATGTACTCTTATTCTCTCTCCCCCTCATGGAGACTTTATATTTCTGCTTTCTTGCTTTTACTTTTATTTCAGATTAAGAAAAGTAATCCAGACTGTTTTATAAATGGAAAAACATAACAGTCTCCATTTCTGACCATGCCACTTGCATGGGCAGAAGGTGGAGCCCCCCTTTGGGGAGGCTAGCTCCACACCACCATGCCTTCCACTTGCCCCCACCCCTTTTGACTGGAGCCGAGATGACCTTTCACCTCCACCCACCGTGGCTAGAGAGACCCCAAGCCATCCACAGTCCCAAGCTTCCTCCCCACCCCCAAGCCAGTGCATCCGCTCCTCCCCTCCTAGAGCCAAGTTGCTCCAGGAAAAAGCACCTCTTCAGCAATTCTTTTGATATGCTGCATGCAGGCTCCCGGATAGTTGAGGAGGTGATATGTGGAATTCAGGGTCATTACTGATGAACCCAGGTAGCTGAATAGCACACACTGCCTCCTTAAGACACAATAAATATGGCAGAGTCTCCCCTAGCCTATTATACCCACCATCCATGACCAATATTCCTTGTAAGCTCCATGCTTGTGCAGCTGCCCAGGAGAGATTCAAATACTACCCAGCTGATTAGCAGAACCCCCACAGCAAGTTTGTTTCTACTGGTGGTGCACATTCACACATGTCTCAGGGCACATGAAAACATTTATTCTGTACATGAATGGAAAAGATGAGAGGGAACAGTGCCCATGACCACATGGTTCTCAATTTATCTGCCTTGGAAGACTGAGGGTTTGAATAAACATTCCTAGGATGATGATGATGATGATGATGATGGATTTATTTATTTATTTATTTAGTACAGATTGACTCTTTAGTCTGGCATCCTCAGGGCCTGACCAGGGCCAAACCAGATAATTTGCCAAACCACAAGTGGTCAGTATTGTCTAGAAGCATTAACAGCACTTCCACTGGTTACTGGGCTTTTAGAAGACATTTAGGGGGTAAATTAGAGCTAAATAACAGCACAGAACACTGAGAGCCAGAACTGGTGGCTGTAAACAAACTTTATGGGTCAGCAGGAAACTTGGCCACACTCATGATAAGTGGATGTCTGGCTAACTAAAATCATGATGGACCGTGAATGTTACCGGACCAGAAAGTGCCAGACTAGAGAGGTTCAACCTGTACTTGTATTGCCAAACTACCAAGGAGCCCTAGTCATGATCTTGGGGCTATACACACGAACAAAAAGATAGTCCCAGCTCGAAGGAGCTTACAATCTCATATGTGGCTTAAGGGTCTGATTCTCCTTTTACAGGTTGAACCTCCCTTGTCTGGCACCCTTGGGACCAGAATGGTCTTGAACAAGGGAATTTGCCGGACCAGGTAAAGTCAGGTGTCTTGGCTCTCCCAAGGCTCCACTCCTGGCACCTGCCCCGGTAGAACCCGGAGACCTGACCTCTTCAGGCCCACGTGCCTGGGTTTGCTGCCCCCAGCCCGC